>NC_142387.1:5400160-5742660 GCF_059441005.1 Hippichthys cyanospilos | reverse complement strand
CAACTGGCGCTAAACAATAGGCAGCTGCCATATAATATAATACTGCAAGATGCGAGATAAAAAGCTTGTCACAACAGTTCAAATGTGGCAGATGTGTGACAATTGCCAAAAGAACACAGTATTTTAGCACCAGCGGAATGTAAACAATCATGGTCCGTTGCACAATATGACTATACAACATGAATTATATGTGGTGTTTCTCAGATGTGTACCACTTCGGTGGTTTAAAACACTTCTGAGGAAATGACAGTCGGATCACTCGCTGTCTGGTGTACCTTTCTAAATTCAAAATTTTAGGGAGTGGAATGCCAATTTAGATTGTATTTCTAATTCCATCCTAAATGTACTGTATTTGTATCTCAAAGCAATCAAGGCAAGATAAATGTTGCAAAATGTTGAAATTAACGCCAGATGTTCACCTGTACTGCTCGTGTCAAGGGTGAACATGGTGGGAGAGGGCATCGACCCAGTATGCAGGAAGGCAGAGACGCAGGGTGTTTCCTCCCAACATCACCAACCTTTGTGGAGTTTGCATGTTCTCCTCATGCCCACGTGAGTTTCCGTCCAGGTAATCCGGTTTTCTCCCCTTTTTTGAAATTTATAACCATCTAATTTATTCCTTTTTAATGAAAAACGGTCTAAATTTTACGTCCCTTTAAGTCCCTTTAAAGCAGAGGTGTCAAATTCATTTTTATCGTGGGCCACATTGTAGTTATAGTTTCTGTCAGAGGGCCGGAATAAATCCCAAAATAGTCTAAAAAAGCAACCTTAACAGTCATTGCTTAAATTTTTACATACCCCACATTTCTCTGAAAATTGGGCTTAAAAATAGAAAAAAGGGTCTAATAAATGCCGTTTTCACTTGTTTACTTCCCTACCTAGTTTTGAAATCAGAGACTGATAAAAACTGTTCAAAAGATAGATCTGGAACAGATTTTTTTTTTTTTTAAGACAACCTGCAAGTTTAGCTAGAAATTTGAAATCAAATCAGCATTTGTCGGGCCACATAAAATGATATGGCGGGCCGTTTCTGGCCCCCGGGCCTTGAGTTTGACTTCTGTGCTTTAAAGGAACGTCCAATTAGTAATAAAGTGTTGCGACTTCAATTCGAAAACATAAACAGCAGGCAAAGTAAAGGAAAATAAAATGCATCACATACGCGCATTCTATATGGAAGAACTCTTGAGGAGTCTCTGAAGCCGCGTTTAGAGCAGCACACGATGAAACACGAAGGTAAAAGACTGTCATCCCCTGCGCCCAGATCTTTAACGAGTGGGGAGACAAGAGCAACGCGGAGCAGACGTGGGAGTTATTCAAAACTGCATCGAAATAAATAGATGGTGGAAAATTAAATAAAGAAATATTTCCACCCAACATCAAGAGGATGATAGCTATCTTCCGCTGCATGAATCTAAATAGAGCACAAGCAGCGTGGCCTCTGCTTAATTCCTTGCTTGTATCCTTGAAACAATGTGTTCTCCCTCTCATCCTCAGTGCTGATTTATTTTTATTCCAAAGATGTTTATGCCTTTTTTTCCTCCCCAGGTA
This sequence comes from Hippichthys cyanospilos, assembly GCF_059441005.1. Classification (NCBI taxonomy): domain Eukaryota; kingdom Metazoa; phylum Chordata; class Actinopteri; order Syngnathiformes; family Syngnathidae; genus Hippichthys; species Hippichthys cyanospilos. The sequence continues at coordinate 5,741,112 of NC_142387.1, read as the reverse complement.
GAAATATCACCACAATAAACATGGTTTTACATGTGACTCATCTCACTATTATCTGTGTGCCAAATTACTGCAGAAAAGGTAGAGCTCAGCAAGGGATGATACAGGTCACCTTTATCAACAAAAGCATGAAATACATGGATAAATAAATAAATATTGCTCACTATTGACAAATTTAAAAATAATGATAAACATATATTAATTATTGTGGTTTCCTGTATACAGAAGCGTAGAACTGTCAATGTGTAGTCAAAATTCTGACAGGAAAACTCATTTGAATGTATTTGCCACTACAATTCAAACGTAGATGTATTTTTTTCTTCTTCATCATGATGCCAAAGGGTACTGCCTTGCGGGAGTACAAGTTAAAAAAAAAAATAAAAAAAATAAAATAAACTAAACTAAAATAACGTGTTTCAAAACCGATATCCGACATATTGGAAACTGAACGTCATTTTGCAATACGGCAATTGCATCACTTTGTATATATATATATATATATATATATATATATATATATATATATATATATATATATATATATATATATATATATATATATATATATATATATATATATATATATATATATATATATATGTATATGTACACACACGTGTAAGCCATACACGTATAGTATGAACCAAATTATTAAGAAAAGTCTTGCTTTTAAGGATTTTGTTCATTATGTCCACTGAATGAAGTAAACATTGTTTATTGGTATTTTATATGGTTGTACTGTATTTGGGAATGGGTGTGTAAATTTACTAGTCACTTTGAGGAAAAATTCTACATTGGGATAAGTATTGGTTTCTCTTTGAAATTATTTGTAATTTTTGGGGGACAGAATTTTATGTATCAAAAGTACTAGTAGTATCATTACTTGGTATCACTATCAGTGACTTCTCAAGAATTGAGTAGCATAAAGGTATCCGCCTGAAAAAAAAAAGTGGTATCAGACATTTCTACTTTTATTATCATATACACAATGGATGATTTGTGTTTGGAATGGTTTTCCCATTACTCTGCGGGGTCAATACCATAGACATTAGGAGGGAAAAAATGCCATGTTTTTAGCATTTTACCTAAAAATATGTTTGAATGCATTCACACATAGTTTGCCAGTTAAATACGTTTACTCCACATTCAAGAGCCAATATTATCATAATTCAGATATAAAAAGGCTAATGTTTTGGCAGTGTTGGAAGAAAACCATTGATAAAACATCACAAGTGGCTGTATTTTACTGAAGAATATCCCAAAGTATTTTCGCACATTATCTGAAACATTCAAAGATCTGAGAAATAAAGCATCTAGTAATTTTTCCTGGCATACTCGAAAATATAATAAACTTGGAAAACGCATTTGTCTCATTAGCATTTTTTTGAGGAGCGAGGGAAACCATGCAAATAAAGCATGTTTTTGATTAGATCTGCAGTGTCGACAGCACATGACAGAGACGATAGATTCATCAGCCAAATATCAGTGATTGAGTATCACTACAGTGTCTGTTGAGGATATTTTTGTCCCATAATTTGTGTGAAACAGCACTGCAGAATCCACCTACTGCTTATCCTCACTGGGGTCTTCAGATAATCACAGACAAACATTTCACATTTACATTCATACCTATTGACAATTTGGAATCTCTAATAAACCTAAAACTGTTACACACTATGGTATTTTACAAAGTCGTATTTTTATGTTTTCTGCTGTATTGATTCTCATTATAGTTTGCAGCTGAAGCTTATGTACTGTAGCTTGTGAGTGTATTTCATTTTCTTGAAAAAACAAACATGAAAAACATATTATGATCTTCAACTCAATGAACTCCTTCTGTCACTTAACAAAGCTAATGAGAAAACACATCTATACGACAGCTTGGCAAACATAAAAAGCTCCGCGAAGAGCTTTTTCATTGTTTATTGTGTGCCATTCACATGGACTTTTTTTTTCTTCTTCTAAAAGTGAATAACATGATGTAACGTTCGTCAGAAAGCGCAGAGCTGAAAGCTGGTGGTTACGGAAACTGATGAAAGAAGAGTGACGTCCGAAGAATATACGACAGCAGGTTTGGGATAAACATGTATTAGGAAGGTGCAAAGCGCCTATAAATATCATCTTAATCCTTTCAGCGCCTACTGTGTCTCAGTGGGAATGTGCAACTGGTGCGAATGAAGCTGAGCGCTAATGGCACCTGATGATAAATTTATATTGTTGTAAGATGTGTTACTTATTGACTTCCTTACAAAGCTAAAATTAGTTTTTACTAATGCAGAATGTCATTATGCATGAAACCCATTAACTACTTTGGACATGCTTACTCAATCATAGCATATGTTTATCCAAATCTTGGACAAAATCAGGCTTATGTCTCCAAAAATGAAAATTGAGATATTGATATATCCCAATTCTACACCGAATTCCAATAAAAATACTATATAGAACATGCAGTTTGTGAAAGAAAATGACAAATTGGGAGCATTATCAGTCACAGTTCTAACATATTGATTAGTACATTATAGTATGTATGTGATTATTTTTAGTATGTGAGTTAACTTGGGCTTTGCATACATTTTATTTATGTATTATATTTTGGAATGTGGACTTGCTGAAGTTTTATGTTGTGTTGATTATCGACCATTTGCTCTCTGTTCCGTATGAAAACTTGTTCCTGTTTAGAGCATTTCAATCGTAGCCACAATGCTGACACAATCACCAGATCCACGACAATCAAACTTGGTTTGTTAGGAGTGGAGTGTTGCATATACATTTGTGACCATATGGCTTTCATGCACTAAACGAGTTTGCAAAACGTGACAAGGCTGCTTTCAATGAGGACAGGGAGCTTGAATATATATATATATATATATATATATATATATATATATATATATATATATATATATATATATATATATATAGTCTTCATCATGTACGTACTTTTTACTGTTTGACTGCTTATAATCTGTATAAAATATGCATATATTTATGAAATTAAGCCTTTTCCCCTTGGTTTAAGAATCTTTGCCGAAACAGCTTGAGAGAAATAATAGATCCCTCCATCAATTTCCACTTATCCTCACTAGGATCGCAGGCTTGCTGGTGCCTATCCCAGCTGTCTATGTGCAGTAGGCGGGGGACACCCTGAACTGGTTGCAAGCGAATTGCAGGGCACACAGAGACAAACAAGCATTCATAGACCAAATCACACCTAAAGGCAATTTAGTGTGTCCAATACACCTGCCATGCATGTTTATGGCGTGTGGGAGGAAAACAGGAGCCCACTGGATTCAAACTCGGGTCCCTTAACTGTGAGGCAATCGTGCTAATCATTGATCCACTGAGCCGCTCTAAGTAATAGATTCAACTGTTTTATTTTTTACATTGTATTTCAATTACTTTACAGCACTAAGTAAATACTGTGAATAAGGAATTGGTGCTACAAGGGTTAAGGTTCATCCATCCATCCATCCCTCCATGGTTGCCTTTGAATGAGTTTAACACATAGTAGAAAGGATTTTTATTTTAATGCCAATTATTTCAACACATTTGCGTTTGACCTGTAAAGCTCTACATCAGTTACAAGCGGCGTTGACATTCAAAGTATTCTTCATAGCACCAGCTGGTGCAGCACTTGTGCTTGTTTGATCCTTTGGCAGACTCCTCAATCTCTTTAAAGATTATTTTTAGGATATTAGAACACTAGGATGTGAGGTTGCCCATAGAAATGCCAGGTGGATGTGTCATCTTGCTTCTGCCAGTTGTCGCATTGCTTCTCATCAGTTTTGCCAAAAATGTTTGCAGTGTCACTCACATGCTTTGTCTGTGCAAGAAATGTTGCATGTTTATGTGTGGTGTATTAATTAGGTCACTTTCATCAAATGTCGGCAAATATAAACAAAGTGAGCTGAAGGGATGCATGATCAATTTTATTTTCAACATACAGTTTTGGTAACACTTTTATTTGCAAGGAAATGCAAAACTTCAGTAACGAATAAGCAAGTAAGCCATTGAAAATGGAAAAAAAATGTGATTGACAGACTTTAAAGGCACAATGTGTAAGATTTAGACCCTTTTTCATTGAAAAGGGATAAATGAATTATGAATTTTAAAAGCGTAGGTTATAAATGTGTTCTTGGAGACCAACAGAATGTTTTATATATAATCGTCGGTCTAGTTATCATTAAATGATACTACATAGGGGGTGGCATTTCTCCGGAGGCTGCCATGTTTTTTATAGCTAAGGGAAATGTAAGTGCAGCACCTCCTACTGTTGTAATAAAAAACGGTCTAAATCTTGCACATTGTTCCTTTAAGGAAGGTACTTGCTAAAAATGACATTAAGTTAAATGGGAAAAAAATGAATGTGTACATACCTATATTTATGCAGTACAGTGAATGTAAAATAAGGTATGTTTCAAAGTAGGAACATTTTTTAAATCATACAAATAATTCAAACCAAGATTGTCTCATTTATAGGAATTTTTTTTGTCACTTTGTCAAGGGATCAATGACAGTGATACATAAAAATTCCACCTGAATACTGGAAAAGGTGCAGTTTCACTGTACTGTGTGTACTTGGATGACTATTATAATATTGACACTGAAATCTACATTTAAAATATTTTATTAGGGATTTTCAATACCATTTTTTTTCAGATCCGTACCAGTATGAATAGTGAGCTTTTGAATAGTCACAAAATACCAACTGCATCAAGATCATTTTAGATCTCATGTGTGCATGGATGAGAAATCTAATTCAAATCTCGTGAAATCTATCAAACTCAAAATCATGATATTAACAGCTATTTTCAATCCTTCTAATTTGCAACTTTTATGTTCAGTCCAGGTACTCTAGTTTCCTCCCATAATCCCCAAAGTATGTATGGCAGCCATTTTGGACACTCCAAATTGAGCCTAGATGGGTGTTTGTGTGTGTGAGTGGTTGTTCGCCTCTGTGTGTCCTGCGATTGGCTGGCAACCAGTTCAGGGTGTCCCCGCCTAATGCCCGAAGCCAGCTGGGATAGCCAACAGCATGCCAGCAACCCTAGTGAGGAAAGGGTCAAAACTAGCATTGGCTGCTATTCCGAGTACACCTTGAAATAAGGCCAGGCGTCAACACATACTCTGGGATCTCATGTATTTATAGAGCACTTTATAAATACAATGGCAGCTTAAACAAAGTGCTGTACATAAAGATTCAAAATGAACAAAACAGAATAAAAAGCATTGTCCATTCTTGCACTTGCTCATACAGTATAAAGCAAACGGGTCTGTCTATTGCATGATAATCTTGTCTGATCTTGGAAAGGGCTTCAGGGTCATAAATTGGCGGCAAGTCGGATTTGCATGTTTCTGCTATGTGGGTGGAAGCTGGAGTACCTAGAGTACTGAAACTACAAAGCTGCTTAAAACATCACAGTGTGTCAAAGCACCCCAGCTTGAGGCTGCTAGCAGTATGGTTAGTACTTGAGCTCAATCATCTCAGAATTGACTGTTCCTGATGCCGATGTTGAGGACATAGAGATCCCAACTATGGGGACAGCAGATCTGTAGCTTACTTCAATTAGAAGTTTGACAATGTTTGTGTCAGTGTCTGGTGTGAAGAACTGAGTGAAATATGTGCCAAACAGCGTTAATTGATTTGAACACTACAGTGTGACAGACGTAAATTCCAGGTGCTGAATTTAACACCCTTGATCGAGGCTTTCTACTAGTTTATTTCTCACAGCTGCACTCAGGCATGCTGCACCATGCCTGTGTTACCGGTCCAGCAGGGTGGGCCACAGCAACAACTAAATTTTACCTATTTAGGCCAGATGAGCCTGGAGGAACCCTTTAAGTTCCGTTATAGGGTGGTCATCTCTGTTTATTAGCATCTCTTTATTATTATTATTATATATTATTATTTGCAGGACACCACGAACTATTTCGGAAGCCTTCTTTAATCGCTTCTTCTATTTGTTTACAGATGTTATTGTAACTTATGTCAGATGAATGATTGCCAACCTGACCCCAGTGTGACACGCTGGGTTACTGTTGTCACCTTTATATACTAGAGAAGTATAATTTCAAAATGATTACGAATGTCATTTATTTTCTTCTGTTCTTCTGTTTCTTGTGTTCTTCAAACTGCCGTTATATTTATGTTGTATGTGATTTACGTTACATACATTTCTGTCTTTTCATTCAAATCAGTTCTTCTCTCAATAAATCTGTCATCAGGAAGGACAAGAAGTGGAAAGGTACATAGAAAGTATGTATCCACAAAAACAAGCATTTGAAACTAGACCTGGAAAGCTCAACCTCGGAAAACTTGACTTGGAAAACTTGACTCGAAAACTAGACTCAGAAAACTAGACTTGGGAGGTAGATTCTGAAACTACATTAGACTTTGATCTTGAGAACTTGTTTAGTTCCCTCCCAAAATACTCGAGTAAAGGAGTTTCTGAAAAGAGCTGGGAGTGAATGACTTGACAGACACTATAAAATCTTTGCTCCTTGCCCATTAAATACTGTAAATCAATCCTATACAACATAAAACAACTGATACATCAAGGAACAAACCAGTCACACCAGTAAAAACAGAGCTACATATGAAAAAGATAATAAATACATAAAAATGACAAATGCATGGATAAATACATAACCATTCTGACTCAGGTGGCAAATACATGCCCGTAGCCATTGATATCACATTTCCATGGCCTCAACTCAAACTTTTGCTCTTGATGTAACTTAAGACTATACCAGTTAGTAATTGCATTGCAGCTTACATAAGTACCGTAAGAACGACCAATGTCTTAACTGTATAATCTTCCATTGCTACCATAATAAGAACTTTTGGTACAATAGAACCTAAAATAATTGATTGCTTTAGTGCTTATTACCAAAAGTAATCAATTAGTTTATAAATAAATAACTAAAGTAATTACTTTAGCACAATAAGTAATTGATTACTACAGTACTTTTGCAAGGGACTTATGGTACTAAAGTAATCACTTAATTACTTTAGTATTTGTTAGTACATGAAGTATTGCCCCACTATTTGAGGATTGCTTTAGCACACACATAGAAAAAATTCATTACACACAGACAGACAGACAGGCGGACAGCTAGCTGGCTAGCTAGCTAGATAGATAGATAGCTAGCCAGCGAGCTAGATAGATAGATAGATAGATAGATAGATAGATAGATAGATAGATAGATAGATAGATGGATGGATGGATGGATGGATGGATGGATGGATGGATGGATGGATGGGTGGGTGGGTGGGTGGGTGGGTGGGTGGGTGGGTGGGCGGGCGGGCGGGCGGACGGACGGACGGACGGACGGACGGACGGACGGACGGACGGACGGACGGACAGACAGACAGACAGACAGACAGATAGATAGATAGATAGATAGATAGATAGATAGATAGATAGATAGATAGATAGATAGATAGATAGATAGATCTGGAATCTTTACAAGAAAATTGTAAGAACATATCTTTCTTTGGTATTGATAAAGGTCATGGGTGAGCTAAAGCCTATCGCAGTTAACACTGATTGCTACTGCTTTGGAAAGACATCAACTGGAACTCTACTGAAGATTACCATAGATGTCAACTAATTTTTTATGGGAATGTGTGAAGAAAAGAATTGGACATGTCTTGATTTTCTACCTGGGAAAACTTGAATACCTGGTCAATCAGAACACACAAAATTGACTGGTACATTCTCTTGTCTCTCTTTGTTTAATTGGCTGGCATTGAAGGAGTTAACAATGACTGACGTGCTTGGTAGATCCTGGAATGGTCACGAGCATATCATGCAGCATAATCAGTGTGAGAAAACCCACAAAGCATAAAGACTCCACACAGGGAATGTGCCAAAATTTGGTTGAATTCAAATCTATGAATAAATGACATTTTGATTTAGTGCAAAGCACTACATTTCTCTTTTCATATGAATGCTTTTTTTGGATGCTGGATGTCTGCAAAACATGTAGCAGTTTGACTTTTATTATGCATAAATATGGAAAAAAGAATTCAGGTGTGAAGACTGATGGAGAGCTTAAATCGACCTCCATTGTCTCATTCCTTTTTCCGTCTTCACTCACACGGATCTGTTGTTTGTCTCCTCCTTGGTGCGTTGTTCTTCCCTTTCAGATTTTTGCTTTAGAATTCTTTTCCCGCTGTGGTATTATTGTGGCACCTCCTTCACATTAGTCTGTGTCACAGTCTTGACTTGCCTTCCCTTTGTTAATCGGCAGTAAACAACATGACTGTCTGGGGAGTTGCGCGTGGTGCCGAGACATATTTTTACCTTTACCTAAAAAAAAAAAGAAAACAACAACGGGAGTGTATGATTAAGGATGATACCGCTCACACCGCGATGCACGATGATAAAAGGTGCTCAGATATCCATGTGACAGGTCATAGAAATGCACTCAACTAATTGATGCTGCCTCTGAATCTCAGTAACATTGTATGCATGTATTTATTTATTTATTTTTACTTACAAAGGATTCATGTGTTGTAATATTGTTTGCTGGGTGTTTGTTGTAAAATATGTTATACCTTTCATCGTCAAGCCTTCAGGAAATATTTGGTTACTTATGAAGCAAATCCTCTACAATTCTAATAATATCCAACATATTTCTAAATCCAGATTTTAAATGAGAAGCTGATTTACGTGGGCTGGATTTGAACAGTTTCTGATTATTCTTGTCATCGTCACTGCTTGCTCAACCAAGTGCAAAAATCCACATAATACAGCCCGCCTGCGTTAAAAATGAACTGATTCTTCAGGATAGCGAGCATGTGTGCAAGAGCATTCGGGGCACTGTTTTAACGGATTAAGTATGTGAATATTTAATGGTGACAATTCTCAGCCCAGCTGCAGACCGTCGTCAGGTCTGTTCCTTTGGGAGCAGCCAAGCTGTTCCTCATGTTGCAGGACGAGAGTTTAGCTCTGTTGGAGAGACATGCCGTGTCATTCGCCGAATCGGTTTTCCTCTCCTGTAAATACCTAGCACTCGGCACGTTTCATGCACAAAAGGGACTGTCCCGGAGGACTAGTGGAGTCTTTGGCTTTCAATTAGCTTCTTCACCTCGGATCTCCTGTAGCGCTGCCGTTTGCTTCTGTTTGATTGTTGCCATCATGCCGAAGACATGTTGTCAAATAAAACCCCTGGCAAAAATGATAGAATTATCAATGTCGTAGGATGTTCTGGCAGTTGTATGATTTATTAGAAAAAAAAAGCAGATCACAGATATGACACAAAATGTGTCATTACAAATGACTAGAAAAACAAGAATAGGTCAATAAAAAAAAAATGTGGTAAACACTAATAGTTACTATTTTAGACCAAGCAGAAGGAAACACATATGGAATTACTCAATTTTGAAAACAACAACAACAAAAGAACACTTAACACACCAATAGTACTTTGTAGCACCACCTCTGGCTTTTTTAACAGCTGTCACTCTGAGAGGTGTGGATTTAATGGGTAACAAACAGTATTCTTTATCAATTTGACTCTAACTTTATCTGATTGTTTTTTCTAGATCAGCTTTTCAGGTTGAAGCCTTGTCATAGACAATTTTCTTTAACTTCCACCACAGGTTTTTATATGGATTGCGATCTGGATTATATTCAGGCAATGCCATTGACCTTATGTGTCTTTTTATTTCAGGAAATGTTTTCATTGATTTCACACGATGGCAAGATGCACTGTAATCCTGAAAAATTATTTGATCATCCCCAAGCACCCCTTCAACTGATGGGGCAGGTGTGCAAAATGTCAAAATATCCATATCAACAATGGCATTATACATGCATATATATATATATATATATATATATATATATATATATATATATATATATATATATATATATATATATATATATATATATATATATATATATATATATATATATATATATATATATATATATATATATATATACGAAGTGATGCAATTGCCGAATTGCAAAATGACGTTCAGTTTCCAATATGTCGTATATCAGTTATGAAACACATTATTTTAGTTTATGTAACTCAGTTCGCTCCAGAGTGGCTTTCAGATCATGATTTCTGTCATATTATGAATTGTGTTTTACATGTGAATCATTCCTTCGTTTTGTTTATTTTATATGCCAAACAATTTTCGTAATAGGAAGAAAAAAAACCTGAATTACAACAACAGATTTCTCCTTGATTTTCTTCGTGAGTGACGTCACAGATCTGTTTTGTTTACGGTTGAAGAGCACTGTCACCAATATCCTGTTCTGGCACATGTGCCAAAGTGCTACCTTTGTATTCATGCCAGATCAATGCCATCTGAAATAGTATCCTCAACTGCTGGGGACATATGAAGACATTTTTTTTTAGTCATTGTTAATATATATATATACCATCATTTTTTATTTTTTTTTTACCAAATATTGCCCAATATATCGCAACGCGTATCACAATATGACCTTGTTGTATCACAATATATAATCTTTTAAGACACAATACACAGCACTAGAAATTTGTAAGTTTATTTAGCTGGTTGTCTTCATAAATCTGATTGTAACTGCACGAAATGAAAGTTCCAGCATCATCACCTTGGCCATTCCTTGGCGATTCCTCACTGAATACGACTTTTATCCAGTCACCTGCAGTCCATGATTACTTTTCCTCAGCCCATTGTAACCATGTTTTTTTGTTTTGTTTAGGTGTTTATGATGCTTTCATTTAGTTTTCCTGTGTGTAGTCTCATTTCCTTTGGCCGTTTTCTTACAGTTGGGTCACAGACGTGTTGATTTGCCTTCCTGAAGAAATGTGATAAATCTCTCTTTGTTTCAATCGACCTCTTGTGTTGGAGCCATGATTCATGTCAGTCCACTTGATGCAACATCTCTCCAAGGTGTAACCACTCCTGTTTAACTGCAGTATAACAAGCAGATCTAATCTGATGCAAGTGTTAATTTTTGGAACTATAGGGTGACTCAATTTTTTTCTTAAAAATTGAGTGATTCCATATTTTTTTCATTCAGCTTGGTCTAAAAAAGATTCTGATACTGAGCATCACAACTTTTTTTCTTGATTTGTTTTAGTGTTTCTTAATGCCAGAATGTTGCCCTTAGAAATGATTCTAGATTTGTCCTGTATGTGATATGCTTTTTTCTCCTAAAAAGTTAAACAACTGTATGAACATCTTCCAAGACTGATGACGCCGTAATTTTTGCCAGGGGTGACACTTTAAGGGTTATATCAGTTAAAATCTGGCATAAGAAGTGCACATTACGCCGCCCTTTTTCTCGGCTTCATGAAATGAGCGTTCATCTGCAACAACGGGAACGGAATGGAAAATTATCAAACAACGCCATGATGTCACGCTACATTATCCATGTTATTCAAACAGCCCAAAGTAAGAACTCATGCCAAGTTGATGTTTGGCAATAAAAAACGTCCTCAGTTGAAATGAAATGCAACTCGAGATGTAAGAGAAAAATTCAAAGCATTTCCACTGAAATATGAAGTCCTCAATGATGTCAAGGGCATTGTCTTGCTTCTAAGTCAGTGCATCAGAAAATTCTTGCGTCAACCTTGACCCATGAAAGCTACATTCATACTCGTACTGTGTAGGTAATCTCCCCGCTCTTGCCGTCTTTTCTGTTTATTTACTTGAGCCATTGCAAGTATGAGGCATTGTGTCAATCTTCCTTATGCTGTCTTCTGCAATTACCAGTAGAAAAGATACAGCTCTGGCCTGGAGGATTTTGTTCGGGTCACCATTAAAAAAAAAAAAAGACATGGACAGATGTCACTGTTATTACAGCAAATCCACCCTAGATGTTTTTCTCTTTGAGGCTGCTATAGAGAAATGCTAACTAACTATGTCAGCTCAAACAATTTCCCCCATATTAAATGCACCCTGGTCCTGACTACAATTACTAAATACTGTAAATCCTTATATTTGCTCAGGCATGCTTGGTGTGCAAGCAGGTGATAGGACACACATCATTAGGTACATATGCACAGTACAACATTAGCTTATTGGACAATTACCAAAACACGCTGCCAACAGTGATCAGATAAAACAGTGTAGCCTTGTTTCTCGCTGTTAATGGGGAGTGGTGTTCAAAAAAACCTTTATCCCTTTTAGTCTTCCGATGCTTAAAATTTTTCATAAATTCCTCGTATACTGTCATATTATTACAATAATTCTGGTCGGGTGAATAGTTTACTCACTTTTTAGGCCTCTAACCGGTTTGCATTTCCATTCCGTTGCAAGTAAATCTGGTAAAGAGGGGCAAAAAGAATAGTGATGGTTATTCTTTTTATTTTGCAACTAATTTCCCAAAAGAATTCTTACTTAACTATTCCATTAATTTGCTTCGTATTTTGCCATTTTAGAGTGTTTTTTTTATTTTCACAGATAAGCAACTTTTGAGAGGCGGAATCAATAATTGCTCTCCGCAGAATCAGAATTGCGCTCTGTGGAATCAACACTTTAGCATCATCATCTCACTGCAAATGACTCTTGGCCATGAATGAATGAACCTTTAATTTTGACGTGATGGTGTCACACAACATGAATCACTGTGTGTGATGGTAATGATGGCAGCCACAGAAGAGGGCTGACAGTTGCCAATGGGATTATCCACCAGGAACATCCGGAATAACAGGTGGTTACGGGTAGGAGGCGGGTTTCATGGAGTAAACCTCTCACACAGATTTCCTGAATCAGGTTGCACAAAAGTGTGTACACAGAAGACAGAAAAATGGATTTGGGATTTGGTAAAAGCGAGCTCTCCTTATTACCTGTTCGCTACAGCCCTTGCACCCTTTGAGCACAGATCAGTCAGTAAAGTGCGCCTGCTATCTTTGAGAAGTCGGCTCTCTCGGCCCCCTGCTGAGCCCATCTGTGAGCTGAGCCCCCATCATCGACCCTTGCGCTCACATTAGGTGTGCCCTGGAATCACGCTGCTCTCGCTCTCTCTTAGACTTTGACTATTCCACATATCATCTCCAACTGCCTCACATTGCCTACACATTTAGTATTGTAAATAAATGTACAGGACAAAGGTTCTCGATCAAACCTTGTCCAATAAAGTCTCTGGTGGTAGTTTATACTGCTCTCAATTACCCGTATTTCCGTATGAGCTACCAGAGTTGCTGCTTTTATTACATACTTTTTTTAAATTCTTTTTTTCCTCACCGTCTTTTCCTTGACAACCGTTCATTTTTCATCTTTACGTCTTTTCATGTGCTCCTACCACTCTCCTTTCCTTGCCACATTCAATACCTGACACACTGTCTGACATGCACTCAAGAAGTGTTTCAGAGAAGAAATATCAAAAGAAACTGCACAATATATAAAACGCGACTTCTATTTGAAATATACCTCGACTTTACTTTTTTTCTGCCATATTTACCCTATTGGGACTCACCTCTTCTTCAGCCAATTTTTGGCCTGCATCTTTTAGGTTCCTGCACGGTTGATCACAAATGTGCACATAAGCTATTTTTAGAACAGCGCACGACACATGTGCGGTGCGATATTGGTTTTGGACCAAAATGGTATCAGCAGGAAAATGTATTTTTAGAAGACAAGAGTTATAAACTGACTCACTATTTAACCTTAAATATCTTTATTAGTGCTGGGTATTGTGTCTTAAAAGTGTATTGCGAGTTATTGCGATACAGCAAAGGCGTATTGCAATACATATTGCGGTATTTTTGGACATGTTTGTAAAAAATGAATCTAGGAGGAAATTATTAGAATAAACACATTTTAATTCTTTTTTAGAAGCCACACATCGTGGACATCTATAAGCACACATTGAATATTCTTTTTTTTTTTTTTTTTTTTTTTTTCAAAAAGCAGCATTTTCTCATTTTGAATTTCAAGCATGCCCTGACTGTGTAAATATGTCCTGAGCAATTGAGAATTCTCTTTCAGATGGCACTAATTTGTCAAGAACACACATGCCAATTTGCCACATGTGCCTCTTATTGCGCAACACTTTGTACTCTTCTTTTTCTGCCATTTCAGCTCTACAGTCATAAACAAAACAGATCTGTGATGTCACTCGCGTTGGTGAAAATTAAAATATGACAAAAGCCAAGGAGAAATCCATTGTTATAATTTATCAAATACAGTGAAACGTCAAGATATGCTTGCTTCTGAACAGTTTTTTTTCTTCATATGGCAAACATTACTTAACATATAAAAGAAACAAAATGAAATAAAAGAAAACAGAACTTGAAAACTCAAAATTTCCATTGAATAAAACGCAACATGAGAATCTAGCGCACGTTAATATGGCTGCTTGGATATTAATGTATTGTGGTTCTCATGAACAGATTAAGGAGCTTACGCCAGATCACATGAAATCTTGGAATGATTTACATGTAAGACAAGATTCATAATATGACAAAAATCTTAATATGAAAGCCACCCTGGAACGGATTGATTAAAAAAAAAAAAAAACAACAACATATATATATATTATGAAGATAAGGTGTGTTAAAACCGATATGCGATATATTGGAAACTGAACGTTGTATTGCGTATCGCAATGTATCAATACATCGATAATATCGCCCAGCACTAATCTTTATCAGATGTATTTTGGTTACACCAAACGTCTGTGCCATTTCCTTTATTTTTTATATTTTTCGATTTTTTGTTGTATTTTTAAAACATGATGTTTTCATGGGTAGGAAGTGGGCTGTTGTTTGTCAGTTGCCAAAAGAAAATAAAGAAGTGCAGAATAAGAAGTGCAGGGATGAATTATTGTTTGTGTTTTTACACAGCTATAACGAGACAATGGCCCAGGTAAAAGGAAATACATCCTGGACATAAACTAAAAGCCCCAAAGTAGGGTTTAAATATTTTACTGAAAATGAAGACTTAAATATGTTCAGTCCTTGTGAAAATTAGCAAATGAGGTTCGCTAGCTGGATCACACCTGAATGAAAGCTGTCATACATTAAGTTTTATGTTTCTACTAAAAATACTTGGTTCCTGCACACTTTAAAGCAGCTACAGGTCACCCAACACACATAGTGAGGAAGGAGGTCAAAATGTTGCTTATCATGGGTGTTGCCTTCTAAACATTAGTTTGTACCTTATGCATAATAATGAGCAACTTTGACATAATTTGCGATCAACTTTCTTTGAGTTGGACATTTTAGGACAATTCTATTGTTCCAAATCTAAGGAGTGACTTTTAGTTTCTTTTTTGTTTTATTCTGACTGATGTTTGATAACATTCATCCATTTTTTGTTGTTGTAGCCACTTACCCTCAGAAGGGTCAAATGCTTGCTGGTGCCTGTCCCAGCAGTCCTCAGCCAATCATTACGAACAATCATTCACGCACACAATCACACCTAAGTAAATTTTGTCCAATACCCTAACCCTAACCCTAACCCATGCATGTTTTTGGAATGTAGGAGGAAGCCAGAGGACCCGAAGAAAAGCCACGTGGGCACGGGGAGAACGTGAAAATGCAACACCAGCCACAGCCAGCTAGAATTGAACTCAGTTCGCTTAACTGTGGGCGGACAGTAATGTCCTTGCGTGTGATCAAGGATGCACTGAGACCTTGGTCCAGTTTGATCACTTCTTTCATTGAAGAAAGAATGCGGTAACAACCATACTAAGCACAAGCTGCTGTAAGCCACAGCTCACATTCTAAGAACCAACAGCTAAGAGACTGCTTCTGTACTTTCCCCTCTCTAATCCACAACAGGGCAACAATAAACAGAAATGACACTAGACATGGTTATCTTTGGAATGTTGTCCAGGAAATGTATGTTTTACAGTCGCTTATCAGTTTGTTTTAGTCCTAGAGCAGAAAATCTGGCTACTGAATCACAAATTAAAACAACAAAATACGCAAAAAAAAACCCCACATAATTTGGAATTTTGATATATTTTACATAATTGCTGATATACCTATTTTTGATCCCCATTTTTGACTGGCTGCTAATGCAATGGCAAACCGGTCCCTTTTTTGTCTCATAAATTTTAAAATCCAACTCTAATATTGGGTACATTGTCACCCACAATACTAGTGTCCCCCATGGCTTAGCTCTAGAACCACTGCAAATAACTAAAACAACACTTATTGGTTGTTTACGTATCATCTCAAGCCAAAATGTGTCTCCCATTCAGCGCTATGGAAAAAACCTGAACATAAAACCATTACAACCCCAATCAGATGGAAATGGAATTGGGAGTGACATATTCTCAAGCCTTCTACAAATTCCATTCTTCTTATTATGATATTCTATGAAAAGCCAGGGATCGGCAATGTTTGGCATCTACTTGCTCATGAATTCAAATCAGTCTGACAGATACAGAGTAACATGGAGACATTGTGGTGAATCTGATGAGGTCTGTGAATATTTTCATACCAAATGAAAGTGTATTTTTCGACATTGGAAGGCACTTGGTTCAATTTTTTAAATCAAGTTTTGCAACAAGTAAGGAAAGTTCTGATGCTGACAAAGAATGACACAGCTACATTTATGCAAGAGTAAATTGAAATTTATCATTCATTATCAATATCTTCTGAGAAGTTCAATTCTCTCACCCCGTGGTTCATTCTTTTTCCTGTGCACATCACTCCTCCTACAACGAGTCTTATCTTACTTCAGTGAGGTGCAAAGTTCACCTAATTAACGTCAAACCCAGCTGAGATCCCCTATGACATTGGTGGGCCACACACACACACACAATTTTGCCCTCACTATAATCTGCTATGGGCTAAAAAAAATCACTTTAATACATTGCATGGCTGACAGACCCAGCACCTAGCAACTTCCACTTCCAATTTTTTCCATGTCCTCCTTCCTCTCTGTGTCACCATGGCTGTCACATTGCCACACACCTTTCTCTCCTCTGAATCTGCTTCCTGCTTTATTCATTGCCTTTTACTCTTGCCTCCTGCCTTTGCCACCTACACCGCATCCGGATGAACATCGTAACACCAAGATAACACGCGGACCCGGAAGGTCGGACGTTCAGCTTATCAGGTTCTACTCTGGTAATTCACTTTAAAGTCTTGCACAAAGATTCCAACAATAATAACTGGCATTTATCTATCTTATTTTGGTATTAAATACAAATTTCACCTTGACTTAAAGCTGTGCTTCTCAAATACATTTTGCAAACCCCCCACTTACCATGTTTTAACAGGAGTGTCAAACTCCCTTTTATCGTGGGCCACGTTGTAGTTATAATGTCTGTCTGAGGCCCAGTGTGAGGTCAAATTAATTTTAAATGTGTTCGCAACACAAGTACAGTATCTAGTTTTGACACCCCCCATGTTCTAAGTAGAAACTAAACCCAGGTGCACCCTTATTTTATCACATTTACACTTCACATGGCAAAAAGAAACCCCTGTCCCACTATTTGAGGACTGACTTAAAGTAATAGGGTAGTATACACAAGAAAAGTATGGTGGCTGAGGAGTGCAAAACTAACAAATACTTTTACATTGCATGAAATAAGTTTACATTTCAGAAGACAAATTAACAAAAGCAGATACAAATTAAAATGATTAACAAAAGCAGAACATTTTCCAAAATAGCTGCTGTAATTTAATAAAGACCCTATTCTTGTTTAATTTTCTGTGCTATTGCAATGCATGAGCTTCTAGGGTCTAAAACTATCAATGTTTTTATTTCTTTGAAACAGTTGCTGTTGCATTAATATTACTAATTTCTGTCACTCTAAGACACATATACATTAAGTGAGAGTGCCATATATGGTGTGAAAAAGTCACGTATGGGTGTAGTATGAAGAAAACGATCGGTGTCTGTCTTTTTAAGTCGTTCAAAGAATCCACAGAGGCCTATTTGAAATGTTGCTGGGATAAGTGCTAAAGAACATCAGTGTCATCTTAATTATTCAGATTTAAAACCTAGTAAAAAAAAAAAAAGGTATCAGACAAATTAATTGATTCAGTTTCTCTCCAGTCTCTTGACATTCACTAAAAGCACATATTTCACCATTTAATTTTCACAGAAGCTGTGTGAATTGTACTCCATCAGTATGCAAATTAAAGTTTTATTAACTATCCTGTTAGTATATGGGAGCGCTTGAGGGTATAAAGGACAGATATCAGTCTTTTTATTGCAATCATTGGTGGTAATACAGTATACGTGGAGGATTAAAAAAACACGCTGCACTTATCAACCACTGCAATCAGTAGATGAATGGACAAGTATACAGTAACGTACTATTGATAAGACTAAAACAATGACTTCATTAGCTTGTTTTCTTCAGCCACGTAAAATTTAACTCTCTATCTCAAGAGCTGGTGAAACAAATTTAACAACCCTATCCCAGTATCATATTTCTACGAGTACAAGTTGAGCTCGCTTATAAGTCGACCCCTCCCCCTTTTTTTACTTAAATATGGGTGAATTTTACAAAAACGTCTACCCCTGACTTTAATAGTTTAAATAGTTTAAAAGACATGGTGTGTGTTATTAAAATGACGAAACTACGATACTTTTAGAGGCTTTACTACATTGTATGGTAAATAACATCCGGTTGCGGTTATGGGGGGGGGGGGGGGGGGGGCGTGGTGGAGCGGCAGCGGGACAAGACTGCATGGCAATGTATGCATGCGCGTAGACGCAAATGCTGAAACTTATGTTGCAACAAGAAAATGATTTGAAGTTTTAATGCTGATTAATAAGTCATCATCACCATCTGATATGCCAAATGGGTCCTTCCATTTAACTCGCGAATGTTCTTATTTTCCTCCTCGTCATTTGTTCAAACATCCTCGTCACTCTTCCATGGTTAGTCATTTTTGGACGTGTCCAATTAGTTTCAAAAGGAGGTCCTCAAAGATGATTTGCTGATCATCTTACTTTGGATGTTTTCCCAAGCATTCGTTCCCCTAGCGACGACTGTTGTAAGATCAGAGCATGGAAGGTTGCCCTTCGCTGTTTTTCTCCCCACCGGACAACATCCATGCTGGCTTGTTCAAGCACTTGTACATTAGGTAAAAAGGAGACGAATCAAGCCGTATTTTCCTTTTCATAATGCATCAAAGTTCGTTGAAAAAAAGAGTCACACAGCCTCGTTGTTAACAAAAAAGAGACAATTGAGTGGGACTTGATGAAAGTGCATTTTTATGATGTTCTGAGCAAACACTTTAAAACGGATGAATACTATATCGAATGAGACCCATATAGAATCATTTTAAGCCTTGTAAATGACATGACATTACTTATTTCAAATTTGAATTAATGTTATTCATAAACAGGTATGTGGAAAACAATGGTCTGTCTTGAGTTAGGTTAGGTTGAGTTATACGGTTATAAGTTGTCTTCCCTAATACGACACTTAGTAGTTAGCACTTTTTATTTATTTTTTTTAACTGGTAACTTTTGATGGCTTTTTGTGAGCCAGCAAGCAAGCAGGTACACCAAACCCTTATATTAAATCACCACATTTCAGGTAACTCCCAAAATGTCGTTTATTGATTAACATTACATCGTGATAAATTAACAAGCAATTCTCCACACTTTAGATGTACGGTAACTATTATAATTATAATTTTTAGTCAAAAACACACTCACACACCTTAACACAAACACACACACATTAGGATACATTTTGGAAAAGTAAATAAAATACACACTTATGAAAATTTCAGTTTTTGTTTTTCACTTAGCAATGCATCATATCAAACACTGAATTCGGCCTCATATAAGATGCGTATATCATTTTGTACTCAGCGGCTATCTTTCCCGATATATTGTATGTTCTAAATCCATTACCAGCTCAATGTTTTTTTATGACTTGTGAGGTTTTTCACTCAGCACGTTCCACTGTACTTATTCCTGTTTCGCAATTGAACTGTCATGTGCTGCTAGGACAGCCTTCAAGCTCCACTTTTATGTATCTCAATAAGACATCACTCACTCCTTCACCTGCTCTCCAAACATAAATCTGTTTTTGCCATCTGCATGGCTCCTTATAATACATTATTTATTCCAAAATCCATGTTGCTGCAGGCTCAAGGACGTAGCTGCACCAAAGGTTCTTCTGCAGCTTCATCCCCTACTCTGAGGTGACTCCCTCAGCTTCCTCAGTCCTACCCTCTTACACTCCATGGTGCCCATCCATCCATCTGATTGACAGCTTATGAGACAACCTCTGCATAAATGACTGCGACTTACCAGAGTTTCACATCAGCTGGGTTCTATCAATCTCACTTAAACAATTGTCTGTCGCAACCTCACACGCTAATACGAGACACTGGTGTGGGAAGTTCTGCAATAATGTTATCAGATCTCATCTGAGGGTCCGCTGATCCCTCTGGGACTCAATAGAGGAGGAAAAGGAATTATGTGTGAGGAGTGAAAGGGTGTTTAGTGTTTGGATTGTTAAAACAAGGAGGGGCGAAGTGTCAGACATGGATTAGATGGGAAAACTAGCAGCTATTCCTCTCTTAAATGGTTGATAATGACTGAAGGAATGTTCTACAGGGAATACAAAAAGGCTTGCCCATATCGTGGGAGATCTTGGTCCCTGTGATCCTGATTGTACCATCGCAGGGGAAGTAAATTCTCCTACAACCCCCTCAGAGGTGAGCGAGTGAACTTTCATTATTGCACATTCTGTCGACCCCCAAATAACTCCACACAGGAGACAGAATGATTGATACTCTTCATCATCTCAACCTCCCTCCTCTCCCGCCCTTATTCAATTCCAAATAACCGGGAAGCTGTGTCATCCATACCGAGGACCCCTTTAACACTATTGATCTACGAATGGCATGGACTCTTACACATTTTTACTGCCTGTAACTTACCAGAGTGGGTGTAAAAAAAATAATAAAATAAAATCTTAATTTTCATACCATTGGTGCTCACGAGGCATGGGACGTGATCTGGTACAATGAAATCTCTCGAAAGTAGACTACCACAACATTTCACGTCCTTACACTGGGTGAGATCTATTTCCTTTTGGCGCTTTTTTTGTTGCAATGGAGTAGAACAGAAGAATAGCCCGTTTCAGACGTCAGAAACCAAATCAGAAACTTCCTGATGTACCCTGGTAGTTTTAAGTTCTCCCTTCCTTTCAAACACATTAATGTTCTGGGTCTAGAAGTGTTCCACCAGGGTCTCTCTGAGCACCTACTTCCTAATAGGGTTTTTGTCTACATACTGGGGACCATCGAGGGGAGCGTGGTATGCATAACAAACGCTGATTGGTTGGTAGAACTTGTTGATGTGTGTTTGCGTAAGTATGCTCTTTTCTCACTATCAGGAGCGATCATTACATGACTCAGCAGTTATTTTCATTACTAATGTCTTGAAATAATGGAAGAATAAGAGGATGGAAAATCTGGAACAGGATCTTCTGAGTAATTACACAGACAAGGACATCCCACGCCAAATTGCTTTAACTATGAGAAAAGGTGAATCGCCGACAGAACGCCCACCTTCAGTGAGCTCTTGTGATGTGAAGCCCTGGACAAAAAAATAATAATCATAAAGAACAAGTCGAAAAACACTGAAGCACTCACTGAAGGCGGGCATCGGCAAACACATCCTTCGGTGACTCAACTCTCTGTCTACTTTTGTTATTGCTTCCTGTTGAAGTAAACTAGCGTTGAATGTCTCAGTCCCCCTAAATACTCATTAGAACAGACAAAACAAACAACACAGCGTTCTGAAATCAGGAAATTACCAAATCAGGCCACCCAAAAAACAAACAAAAAAAAAACAAGCAAAAAACCACCCGCCTCAATTATGCTGACATTTTATCACATTGAGCCTTTTGCCAGTGTTTAACAATACGTTTACCATAAGTTAGCTGCTAGGTAGTGTACTTAGTCCTGTACCGGATACTCCAGTCCTCTTCAAGACTAAGGGCTAATTCACGTAAATGACTCCACAGAAATCATTTTGAAAACTGGAAAATGTAATAATGGGCATTATTTTATATTGCAATTTTTGTGAAAGTCTCCTTTCATTTTCTTGGACTCAATATCATGAGACATCTCGTCTCATGAGATTTGTGTCTCACCCCAGCTTTAATGTTTATGAACTGAGGTACAGATGCTAGGGATGTTTATTAGTATTTATTTGTCTGTCTAGTTTCCATACTGCTTGCCCTTATTAGTTAGTGCTGTGGCTATTAGTGCATATCAAAGAACCCATCCTCATTAAAATAAATAAATAAATAAATAAATAAATAAATAAATAAAATTGCCAAACAGAGTTTGTACCAGAGTGCATTTCAAGATATGCCAGTTTTTTTTTTAATTTGAGCACAGCTGCATTTTTATTAATGTAGAGCTAATGAAAACAGGTGGATACACAGGCAAATTATACTTTCTGTCAAATAATGGAAGAACATTTCATTGTTCTGCCTTTCACTTCGTGACAATGGCATTGATGGAGGAACCAAGACACATTTGCAATTCAATGCTGAACATTTTTGAATGAATTAAGTGGAATTAGATACATTTTCATGGCACATTTAATCATTTCACTACCACTTTGTAGATAATTAGTCTAAGAAGGGATAGCCACAAGTTGAGAAATGACTCAGTTGGCCAGAGAAGTCCACTAAAGTGGTATTAGGTCCTATTGTACATTTATTAACACACTAATCTATATTCCAGGAATAATTGTAGAACAGCTACATCAAAAAACACGAAATGTTGGATGACCCTAGTATTTTTGTGTTTAATCATGAAAAATAATAAATAATGATGTATGCATCACAGACAGTTAAGTTAAGGAAAATAATGATTAAAAAAATGCACAGTAATAACTGATTCCATTACCTCCCTGGTAGTGCAAATTAGTTATTGTTATGTTATTATTAAAAAGTAGACCCCCTACCCTTCCACTGTGTATACAACTCATCATGACTGTCCATTTCGTTAGAAGGCTACGAGTCAGCGTTCTTCTCCACTCTTGAATAGTCATCATATTTCTAGCACTGGCTAGTGGTTTCAAGCCCCAACCTCAGTCTCCCTTCCAATCAGGAAGCCCCCAGACTCTTGAGTGAAACGTTTCTAAAAGCAGAAAAACCCAATAGCTATGGTGTGTGTTTTTACAAGGAGATAGAGGGAGCCAAGCACATTGCTGCTGTTGCTTTGCGGACCCTCGAGTCTGTGTACACTTCAGCAGTGGTGCAGATTTATCACATCAAAGCGGCAGCCAATCGCTACATAATTCAGTTGAGAAATTCCGCCAAGGCTGCACATAAGGTGAGCAGTGGGAAAACACTGCCTTCGTTTGGGTGAAAAAAGCGGAGCGTTTATTGCACGAGATTATTACCTCCACAAAGGCCGTGTCCGTAGATGTTTGAAATGCTGCATTCGAAAAGGCATCTATATGTAGCCTTTTGTGTTGTGAGCGTGACGCATTACATCAAAAAGTAAACTATGTATATATATATATATATATATATATATATATATATATATATATATATATATATATATATATATATATATATATATATGTATATATATATATATATATATATATATATATATATATATATATATATATATATATATATATATATATATATATATATATATATATATATATTTTTTTTTTTTTTTTTTTTTAATTTGTTAAGAACAGGCCTATTTCCCAAAAGCTTTGATAGCATAACATAATATGCAACAAAAATAATGTGCATCAGTATCATAACGGTAGAAAAAGACATTGTCATTTTACAGGAAATCGTAGTACGAAAATATATTATGAAAACTGTTTCACATATTAAACAGACTATTTGTTTTATTATTTTGTTTCTGACAAGATATGAAAATAATCTTTTGAGTGAGCAGCCAAAGTGAGAGGAAAATCATGAAACGTGCAACTGCGAGCATATTGGCAGCATTATAAGTCACAATTACACAAATTATTTAAACAGTATTTTCATTCATTAACATGAATGTGACTAATGTGTTTGTTTATTATTTTGGTGTTTGCATACATTGTTTTTTATTTTTAATCATTTTGTATAGTGTTGAATACGGTATACTGTTTGGTTTCTGTTCTGTATGAATATTTGTTTCCGATTTCATTCACATGTGCGTGGTAGAGAAAGAAAAATCCATTAGAGTGAGATCATTCACTGTGTGAGGAGGTAAAGATGGAAAAAAATGCATGATAAAACGTTGTTCCTGTTGATATATTTAGCAGGAAGGCAGCATATATATATATATATATATATATATATATATATATATATATATATATATATATATATATATATATATATATATATATATATATATATATATATATATATATATATATATTCACACGTGCGCACACACACACACACACACACACACACGCACACGATACATGCTAAAAATGCAAGAATAATTATATTCTCAAATTCATTCAACTAGGAATAGATGAATGCCAATTGCTGTGTCTCCTCAACCACTTTTTGAGACATGATTTGTCTTCAACAAAGCTTTTATTATACGCACGCCATAAATTCTGTAGATTGATCAAGGCAGGTCTAAAGCCCAATTCTGTTTTATTGCTTTTTTCTGTTATCAATGTGTATACAGCGAAAGGGACATTTTTCAAAATGAAAGATAAACTCATGAAAAAAAGATCTGGCCACGCAATCATTTTGTTTACCATCTATTATGTCAATGTGTAGAATGAGCCTTTTTTTTGTTCCTGTAACAGATTATTATTATTTAATTTTTTTACAGGGTCTTGGAAAATGAATGTATTTCGCCTGTAAGAGCTCAAAGCAGATGCCTCACTAAAAATGCACTTTTACAACTGTAGTATCTTCAGCAGAGAAACCCGACCAGCATTGGGAAGAAATTATTTTTTGATAGTGTACAATTTGGTAGTAGTCCAAATTCTATTCCTGTTTTGTTGTTCACAAGAACAAAAGTTTTGCCTGAGCTGCCTCCCTTCTGTGCGTTGACCACCTGGTTTTTGTCTGCCGCCAAGTTGAGGCGACTGTTCCCATGCTGCTTCGCACAGACAGCTTCGCTCGGCGAGCGGGGAAAACTCCAAAGACGAGCCTGAGAATACAACATCTGGCTTAGTGTCCTTATCTTCCCCTCTGTATTCATTTCACAAACAGACATTCTTCTCCATTTGTACCTTCCTCTCACTTTGTGAAGGCGTCTTATGTGATTGATAATCACGGCGCCTGGCTAACTATCATCTGATGGAGTTGCTCAGAAATGGCAATCACTCAACAGCAGGGAAGTACGAGCGTGAGAAGAATGACGTCAAAACAGATGACCTGATTAGACCAATTTGGGAAGGGAGGATGGTCTATAGTCTACCTCCGCCTCCTTCCTCCCATTACCTTGGCGCTGCAGAATATTTGCTTTTTATTTGAATTCATCTCTCCTCCTTTCACGGAGATTGGATTAGTGTCACGAAGAGAAAACAGCCTGACACCAAAGACAGATGCGCCGCATTCATATACAGTCCTCGAGGAGTCGTCTAATTCTTAACCTCTGTTTTTTTGTACGTCCCGCTATCTCTTAATGCCCCTAAAATACTGTGAGCCGAATGTGAACGTAAATGAAAAATACATAATTCATTTTCCCACACCTCGGTGTAGCCGCTATTCTATGATGCCTCACTTGTGCATGGGAAGACAAAAAACAACCAAAGAAACAACAATTTATTATCCATTTTATTGATTTTTCGCTTTTGTGTTGTGTGTCTGTGCGAAGTATCTGCAACTACAACTCAAATCCATTTTTTTCAGAAATAACTTATGGGCAGCTTTTCAGCAAACGCCCACCAAGTGTTTTCCTACATTCACTTTTAAAGGATGCACTTGAATAACAATAGAAGAGGATTCAATTTAAAAAAAAAAAAATGAATACAACAAAACCAAAGAGAAGAAAAAACTATTACCTGCTCCTCCCTTCCCAATATGATTTATGAGTCGGTGGGAGAAAGCTATGTAATGATTCCGCGAGTTGATCAAGTGTTTGTGCGACGCCGAGCGATCCAGAAATATTGCGGCAGAATAGAGAAGAGACAGCATCGCCGATCAATTACTGCATTGTACGTTGTGGCAACATACCGGCAGCTTGCTCACCGCATATTCACTACATCACCGCCCAATCACCTTGACACCTTCAGCAATATACAGTTCAGCTTGCACTCTCTTTGTGAAACAGTGGAAGTCGTTTCATTCTCAAGTGGAGCCACTGAGGCCAAATTTCCAAAAGTATTTTTGAAGGGAATAATTGAAATAATTGGTTCCAAACAGGGACAAATTGCTGCCATAATTAACAACTGTGAAAGAAATGTAAAAACAACACTCAAAACTTAAGTTTAATGATGAGTGAATAACGATTCACTATGCCAAAGGTGCTCTCGCATAAAATCATTCGACCACGTCACAAGTGTACAACAGGATAAATAAGTGACGCGAAATTCTTCTCTAAACACCTTTTATCCAATCTTGTATAGAAATGAGGAACAAAAAAACCCCCCAATGATCGATCATCTTAAGTCTAACAAAGTACAAGACCTGTAAAAAATAAATGGTAAACACCATAAAAATGACATACGGAGTCATTAATAGGGATGCATCATAATGAAAATGTTTGGCTGAGAACAAATACTGAAAATGAAAAATGCCCCCCCCCCCCCCCCCCCCCCCCCACACACACACACACACGCACACAAGCCAATTCACAGGTCTGTAAATGATTGTTGAAAATGAATTAACACTGACTCCTATTCCTCTGAGTATTATTCTTGTTCAGTGTTTAACGCCTGTTAAAAGGGGACTCATTCTGTTTTATTGTGGTAAATGTTATAATACTCACCGTATTTCTTCAAGTACAAGTCAACCTCACTTATAAGTAGACCCCCTTTTTCATTTCAATTTGGGTGAATTTTACAAAAACACAATTATAAGTCTACTCCCGACTTTGGTGGTTACATAGATCATGGCGGTCCAATTATAACACATGGAATGTGTTATTAAAATAATGAAATTATGGTTCTTTTAGACCCATTTTTGATATGTTCTGTGCAAATGCTCTAAAACGGATGCATATTACTTGGAATTAGAGGTATATATAATCATTTTAAGCCTTATAAAAGACACATTACTTAAAATAATGTTATTGAAAAACAGATATGCGGAAAAAACATTGGTCTGTTTTGAGTTATGCAGGTATAAATTGAGCCCCTCAATATGGGGGTTGAAAATGAGGAAATATTGTATATAATATAAAAACAGTTCTATTCTACTTTGATTCAACGTACCAAGCACTAGAATACAAGACAAAACCTTTATTTGATTAGGTATTGTAAACATAAGTGAGTAGATATGAATGGTCAAACTAAGGTTCAGAGGCCTTATGGAGGACTTAAAAATAGTGGAATCGATTAGTTTTTGATGGCAATAAAAACATTGTATGCAACCCCACTAACACTGCTACAAAAGCTGACTTCAAAATAAAAGCCTACCATGGTTGTTGCGTAGTTCATGTATTATTTGGTGTGTTTATTTTGAAGTTGTCTTTCACAACACGCCTTTGGCGTGATGCAAATTTGCGACTTCTGTGGTAGGACTTTTTTGGTGCTTGTCCGTAATCCAAAGCAAGAAGTGCAACTTTGACAGTGCTCTTTTTAAAAAAAAAAAAAATGACCCACTGAAACTCTTAAGTAGTTGAGTTCAGTGCAACTCCGCTCATTATTTAACTTTAATGATGAGGTGTAATGTGACGGCAATTTACAGGTGTGATGATGTAATCGGGCAATGCCGGAATACAAAAAAAAAAAAACACTACAAAAGAAGAGTAGACTTACAAGACAAGGTCACTTAATAAAACGTTATGAGTTTAAAGCTGTAGAATAAAGTCTTAGTTTTACAAAGGAAACTGAGGGAAGGATGTCAGGAAAAATACATGTAAAGAAGTTCAGAAGTCATATCACACAAGACAAGGTGGGAAAAGTGCGTGGGATTATCGAAACTCCTTTTGTCTTTCAATTTCAATTTTCTTTCGTCTTGGCTGCAATAAAGCAAGAACAATAAAATCAAAATAGACACCGTTGATCTTTTGAAGTAACGTGACGGAGAGGCATCCTTTGAAATTAGACGAGTTCCGAGACGTTGGAATCCCGAGGTTTTAATGTGCCTCCAAAAGAATGATGTTTCAACCTTTGCTCACATTTCAATATCCTTGTACAAGTCATTGGACTTGGGTAGCAGGAAGAAGTGTAAATAATTAAGTAGTGATTTGGTCACAGGGCTCTGTATGTACAAAATGAGCAATTACCTTCTTCCTCTTGGGATGGGGGGCGTTTATGGCGGTAGGTCAAAGGTGAAGAAAAGCTCCGTGGGGGCAAACTAACATCAAATCCGCTCCATTACTGATTTATCATGGCCATCCTGAGAAGATATGAGCTGGTTGCTGCTATTACCCGCAGCCATGAGCATCTATCATGGGACTAGAGACAACTTGGTAGACAGTTAATGCTTGCCTTGATGTATCCAAGTATTGTTTGTCGGTTATGAACCTGAGGTATTGCTGACCTCGGACTTCAAACCGTGTTTAATTTTTCATCCTCTGAGGCACTAACTCTTTTCAGAGGAGATTGGAAGGCGTAATATGAGGGGGATTCACGTCGCAGATGAACAGGGGAGCATCGGAGCTACATTGGAAAACAAAGAAAAACAAATACGATAGGAATAACATTTCTTTTGAGTTATATTATGCGGAGAATAATAGAATGAAGTTTTCGTGAAACTGCAAAAATATGATGGCATTAAAGTTATTTAATGAAATTTGCATATAAAATTATCTCATGAGAAAAAAAGGTCATATTGTGACAAGATTAAAACTTTGTAAAGTATTTTTGCATATATCTTCTCTAAGGCTGGTGTAATGGTTGCAAATGACTGAAAACGTTGATGATAAAAGCCTAGCAGTTGCCATTTCTACTGATCACTTTTAATCATAACATGTTAACTCAAATGTGTTGTTTCAGCCGACAAATTTGTCTGTGACACCAAAATTTATGGCGAGAGAGTTGTCTAAAATCTAATGTTTCTTGATAAAAAGCTAGTGCGCTTCTAAGCACAGTTTAAATTTAGTAAAAGGTTGAACATCAAACTATGTGTTTATAATTTCTTTTTCGACTTGCAAAGAAAAAATATATTTTATCGAAATATGCCATATTCGATTAGAAATTTCAGTTGAATATCCAAGTACTGAAAACACTAGAAAATGAAGTCGGGTGAGTAAAGCACTACACAAGTGCTTCTCAATTACATTTTGTCAAGTCCCCTTATAAAGAAGATAAATATCTAAAAAAAATGTTTTTAACATTGACAAAAGACAAAAAAACAATATGAATCAACTTTCAACACCTGTTAATTATATTTTATAGCGTTTATACGAGTTACGGTTTAGTCTAAAACAGAAAGAAATAACAAAGTGCATCAAAGTGCCTTAAAAAAAACAACTATGAAAATTCTTATTTTATATAAAAACAAAGCCTGTTCTTCTGCTGCTGCCCCCCCATTGTTTGAGAGGCACTGCACTGCACCATCATTGATTGAAGATCATTACATTTTATGGTCAACTGAATTAGAGATTAGTCTGATTTCAGGTTAGCTTTCAGGTTAGCAAAAGTGCCATATGTTTTCTTCAAATATTTTTCACATCATCCTTGAAATCCATGCACTGCCCGTACTCCACATAAATGAATTCCACTGCTAAAATATAAGAAATGTTATTCTGACACATGGTGCCCTTTAATCCGTTTTATTATAGCCAATCTCAAGTAAAATTGAGCCGGCCTCTTTAATAGGCTTAAAGAGGCGTGGGCGCTTAGCCCTCAAATTACAAGCAGCCACCTTGCTCCACCTAACCTCAGGTGTTTTGTGTGCTTGGATGTGTCTGAAGCGACAACGATCTGCTCCCTTAATCGAGAGAAAATCTCGTTCTCGATAATTAGCTGACAAAGGGAGAGAAACCTCATTTTCCTACGAGGCCCGGCGGAAAAAGAAATCAATGTAGCGGACGTGTAATAGCAAACACATTTGGCTCTATCAGGGGGATGTTAATGCC
Source organism: Hippichthys cyanospilos (assembly GCF_059441005.1). Taxonomy (NCBI): domain Eukaryota; kingdom Metazoa; phylum Chordata; class Actinopteri; order Syngnathiformes; family Syngnathidae; genus Hippichthys; species Hippichthys cyanospilos. The sequence goes on along the minus strand of NC_142387.1, from coordinate 5,711,016 downwards.
AAATTAAAAACATGTCAGGTCAATCTGATGTTCTTTTAATCCATATATGCTGTCAGGATGCTCGCTAATAAACACACCCTGCAAATGAGCTGTAAACAAGAGCGTGCGTTCTCTCCCTTTGCTAATATTTGCTACAAGATGCAAACATTTGGCTTCATTGCCACTTACTACCTCAACTTGCACTTGTCCCTGACATTATTCCATTAAATCCCACAATCTGTGTTTTGCCTAAGATGACAGCGCTGAGAGCAGATAACGCACGCTGACAGAAACCCCGCGGATTTGATGTGTGACTCGTCCTTATTAATGCACTCGTCAGGGATGTATCAAGCCTGTGGTCAACATCCTGCGGCGGTGATAAAGAACTAATTAAAGATGGTAAAAGGTGACTATGATATTGGGGGAGATCTGTCAGTAATTGGCTACCTGGCAGGGTGCAGATCTGCGGCTTGTCTTTGTTGCTAGGCTATATCCTGTGCTTGTGGGAATACTGTACTGAATTATGATTGCATTTTAAACTAGTACACCCATAGCAGGGGGGAGGGTGCCGCGCCCTATGTCCCTCAGCGGGTGGCAACCCTGCAGGGGCGCTTGTTGGTGGTGAAAATAGGATTCTTTTCAGAAGAATATGCATTGCAAATACATTACATTGTTCAAAGTCACAAATAGATATACAGTACATATAGATTGTCATTACATCTACAGCAAATCGTGTGATCAATAACAAAGAACTTGGTATATATATATATATATATATATATATATATATATATATATATATATATATATATATATATATATATATATATATATATATATATATACAGTGTATGTGTGTGTGTGTATATATACACACACACACGCACGCACATGCACACACTCTTTGGGAGAGGGAGAGAACCAGCCAGCATGGATGTCAGTAGGTGGGGGGAGAAAAAATTGAAGGGCAACCTTCCATGCAGTGATCTCAGTCCCCACTTGGATAAAGAATAACCCAAGTGAGATGATCAGCAAATTATCTCCGAAGAGCTCCATTTCAAACAAATTGGACGGGTCTGAAGATGACGACCTGTGGAAGAGTAACGAGAATATTTGAACAATTAACGAGGATATAGGAGAGGACGCCCATGTGTTAAATGGAAGCAGCTGCTTGACGTGCCAGATAATGATGATGACTTTTAAGAAATTTCAACAAATAAATATTCAGCTGTGTCGAAAAAATAAAGCATTGGAACTTTAAATCATTATAGTGTAGCAACATGAGTCTCGCCTTTGACCATGAACAGGATAACTGATGGAAGATAAAAACCCTTCACACCTATTTACAGCCGCTTGGTCTTCGGATAAATCAATGAAACACGAGCAGTTTTATTAAAGCTTAACTTGCCAATTTGTTATGTTTGATATCATTCCTGAATTGAGGATAAATTCTAAATACAGTGCAGCTTTTTCCTTAATGGAAGTTCAGACTATTACAGCTAATGGCAGCTTTTATGTTGTTCTTTTATAGCTTCTTGAAATGTCCTCTAGTCTTATTACCTTTTTTTAAGTGTTATTTCCCCCCTGTCAACATTTTAGTGTATTTTACTCGTCACCAAAGTTTACAAAGTTTCACAAGATTCATTTATTGTTTAATTGCTCCCAGAGGAGACAAGTGTCAACCAGGATCTTAGCTCTTCTTGCATAATGAGTAAGAATGACAGAGAATGGAAGCTGGATACGGCTAAAAGGTCACACTTTTTACACAAACAAATCGAATGAAAAAAAAGCAGTTTGCTGTTTGTTTAGGCCCTTATTATTCTCTCTTTGTCACTGTCATGCTTTAGTTTCATTGTATCACTGCACCTGCTTATCAAGTTTTCAATGCAATATAAGCACCGATGTTTATTTTGCACATTAGATTAGAAGTTGCTCAAATCAGCTCATGAAAGGGATACCTCAAGATCAGAACGCTTTAAAAAAACAGTTTAACACAACTGGTAATATGAATAATTAGTTTTAAAAAGTCATTTTTCACAATATTTCTCACAACCAAAAGACCTCTTTGAGAGAGGTAAAGATTGTCTCCCTCAAGCAGGTTCAGGGTAAAAATCAACTTTTTTTTTTTGAATGGACTCCTCCGGTGACTTTATGCTGTCAGGATGAGAATGATTTCTTCTGATACGAGGAGAATATCTGACTGAACAGTTTCTTTTTCATTCTTCCTTTTTGTGCTTAGAAAAGTTACGTGACATGGAGAAGAATAGAGAAGACTTCTAAAGAGGAGAATATTGCTGTCGATATTCTGGGATTTCAGCTGGAGGGGGCCCTTCGCTGACTCACACATGTGCTTGTACATGTGGAACACTGCTAACTTTAGACTTGTGGATGTTTTTTTTTTTTCCCCACAAACACATCAAGCTCATTATTGGCAAATACAAGGGGTGAAATATTGACAGTGTATGTGTGCCCATAAATGTATTTAGGGTATGTGAGTGTGTGTTTGCCAGCCACCTGGTTTTATCTCAGTGTGTTACCAGGGAGATATAAGCCATTTCCACCTGCCTCCTTGTTTCACATGTCTTTGCGCTCCAAATAAAAGACCCCTCCCCCCACCCAACACCAACTTTAAATGTGTTTTTCTTCGTTGCAAAAATCCCTAATTAAAGACTGAAAGATAAGTAACTTTTGCCAACGTGTTCCCCACTAGCACAGTTTTATTTGTTGTATATATATTAAAGATGAATTTATTATCAAAAACAGAACTATCTTTTTGAGTGACATTGTAATGTAGCTTTTAAAATGGAGCTCATTATATTGTGCAGGTGCCAATGCAATTGCGATATCCTATTTTTGATAAAACTTTCCGGTCACCACTAGGCCACACCAAATGGCAAATCATGTTTTATTTGAGGTGGTTCGGTGGATGAGTGGTCAGCATGTCCACCTTGCAGTTCCGAGTTCAATCCTAGCCCTCCTGTGTGGAGTTTGCATATTCTCCTCGTGCCTGCATGGGTTCTCTCTAGCTGCTCTGGCTTCCTCCCACATTCCGAAAACATTTGTGGAAGGTGTTTTGGGCTCTCTAAATGGTCCTTAGATGTGATTGGGTTCATGAAGGCTGGTTTGTCCCTGTGTGCTCTGCGATTGGCTGGCAACCAGTTCAAGATGTCCCCCGCCTACTGCCCATAGACACCTGGGATAGGCACCAGCAAGCAAGTGACCCTAGTGAGGATAAGTCGCTACAGAAAATGGATGAATGGATGTTTTGTATGGATGGTGGCATGGCGGAAGACTTCTTAGCATGTCCACCACACATGCGGAGGTCGTGGGTTCTCATCCGGCTCAACCCCCAAGAGGATAAATGGTACTCAATTATAATGGTAGTGAGACTCAAATTAGTCATTTACCTACTGATGCTGCAGCATCAGGAGCAACGAGGGGTTCAGCGTCTTGCTCAAGGACACTTCAAAATGGTCATGTTGGTCAGGGGATCGAACCTACTGTGGAGATGACCACTCTACCATCAAGCCATGCCATATATATATATATATATATATATATATATATATATATATATATATATATATATATATATATATATATATATATATATATATATATATATATATATATAATTGCATTTATCAAGTGATCGTGTTGGTAATGATGATTTCCAAAAATTTTCAATCCTTTTATCCTCAAGTGTCTGCTAAGGGATCGACCTGTTTTTGTTAATTTTCCTTCCAACACCTGTGTCCCCTCCCTCCCTAGCTCTTTTCTTTTCAGTGTTCTTAGTGATAGTCCTACAATTTGTATTTTTTTTTTTAATAGTCCATCAGTCATGGTCATTCCGGTTGACTTATATTGGGGCAGAGTTGGGAAAACTTTTACTGTAATACTTGTACCACTATACATTTATGTTTAGGGTTTATTATGACTATTTATACCAGAGCTTCAAATTAGAATTTGCCCCCCTTAGCAAAGAATGATGTTTTGGGCTGTCTAAATAGGTGTAATTAGGTGCTTGAATGCTTGTTCGTCTCTGTGTGCCCTGTGATTGGCCGGCAACCAGTTCAGGATCTCTCCCTAACTGTCAATTGAGACCTTATTCTTTGAAAAATTAGAAAAATATTGGAATTAATTCGATTTGAAACGGACGGAAAAGTATATTTTAACAGCTAATTGATTAGATTCTGCTTAAAAGTAAATCATGTGCTTTGTTCTATGAAGGCTTATTTTTTTCATTGGTTTGCATTCAGCAAGTAAGTTAGCTGTGCTGCTCTGTTTTTGCCATTAATTAATATTTACTCTATTTATTTATTTGAGTTTATTATTATTATTTGTATTGTATCAAGCCTTGAAGCCTTGTTTATATACTGCTTGTCTAAAAAAAGGCAATAAATAGACATCACCAAACATGATAAATAATCATGATTTCAATATTGAGCAAAATATTCATTATTACTTTGGCCATAATAGTGCAGCCCTAAGTATACCTAAAACTGTATCATTTTTAGCATTAATAAAAAAAACAAACAAATAAAAAAAAACCAATAAAAATCATCTTTCAACAACTGTTACCGGTAATTATTTTTTACCGCATCTATACGGGTTGCAACTTAGTCTAAAACAGAAAGAAAAAATAAAATGAGTGAATCAGAGTGCCTGAAACGATAACAAAAATGATGAAACTTCTTATTTTATTGCAACTACACTTCACATGAGGAAAACAAAGCCTTTTCCCTGGGGTTATCCGCACTACCCCTGGCATCACCTTGCCCCCCCCCCCCCCCCCCCCCCCCCCCCCCAGTGGCGTCTGCCCCACTATTTGAGAAGCACTGCTTTATACTATGGCCATGTGTTTCTTTTTCTTTTTTTTTGTTTAAATGCATAATCCAGCCATATCTGATGCTTTTCAATTGTTATATGTATTGTATGTACTGTCAATCATAAATCTCAATCATTTATGTTAATACTTTTACACTTTTACAAAATCATATTTTGGCATGAAAAAAATTGAGACACGGCCCACTACATATAATGTAGTTTTAATAGGTAATATAACAGCTTTGGTTATATTTTTTAAACATTTTTTGTAATGAGGATGCACATTCAGCAGGTGTGAAGAGGAGACCTATTTCTCATTTTGGTTTCAGCCTGAAGAGCTTAAAATCTTTGAATATGTTTGTGTATGCACGTGGCGGCTTTATGCCTGTCAGATTGTATGAATGCTGCAATTAGCTCCAACGTGTCTGCAAATTGGATTATTTATCCATGTTGGTGCTATAAAATGAGTGTGCTGATACAAATTATTGTTCCTCCTCAGCAAATATAATATATGATCCCTCGATTAATCATCATTAATCATGCATGCCAAGTTCACCAACGTAGTCTATGCCTAACTGTATGCACTGCACAAGGCATTTCAGACATTTTGTGGAACCCATTGGCTTGGTTTTTATTTTAGTTCAAATAAAATGCAATTGTTTTGATTTTTTTATTTTAAACTATGATTGGCTGCTGCATACAAATTTGCCTGGATGCAGCAGCCAATCACGTAACAGTGGGGTATGTCCTGCCAAGAACAAGAGAGGGATTTCTAATAACACACCTCTCAGCTCCTCCTCTGGGCTTCCCTGCTGAGGTTGCTGCCCCAGCGACAAAACCCCGGATAAGCGGAAGAAAATGGATGGATGGATGGACCTCTCAGCTCATCGGTACAGCACTAATATTATCATATTTAACGCACTATAAGGCACACCCTCAATTAATGAAATATTTTAAAACTTTTTCAATCACATTATAGTAATACTCAAAGTAATAACAATAACTCAAATAATTACATTAAACTCTCAATAGCATAATAACTCAATGTCAATATGACCAACCTTGTTCAACTGTAAACACACAAAAGAAACAGGTAAAGCTTACTTTATCACTTCATTCCCCATCTACCAATCTCAATCTCAATATTGATCCATTTATAAGGCGCACCTGATTGTAAGGCGCACCATCAGCTTTTTAAAAAAAATTAAGGCTTTTAGGTGCGCCTTATAGTGCTGAAAATATGGTAATTGTTAAATGCTGCAATTAAAGGATACAATGATTTGATTGTTAGATTTGCAGTGTTACATGCTGCTGCATCGTTTGTTTTCAATCCATTGCTTAAATGGTTTAAGTATAGCAAAATATGCAAATTACTCTGAGTGATCAGTGTGTGATTTAAAACTAAATTAAAGTTGTGTGGAGTGCTCCAACTAGCATTCAGCTTCTCAAATGTTAAAGTGCTGTTACATTTAATTATTTGGATTTGTGGTAACATAAACATTGTGTTGGCGATTGATGTTGACATAAAGAGCACTGCTAATACGTAAGCCAGATGGCTGGCCAAACTGCCCTTTAGGAAGCCTGAGATGCACCAATCCATGTGTGTATCTACAGTATTTGCATGTGTGTAGAGTAAGCAACAAAAACATAAATCTGTCTTCTGTACATGTTTTTTTTTTCTTTTTAATTCTCTTGAGGCAAACAAACCAGTAACAACGTCCATAACCACCACATCTAGAGTAATCGTATTGATTAAATTGGGTTTATGGCGCTGCTTTATTTGACATATCTTTTTATGTTTAGCTGGGAGGTGACAAACAGTTTGTGTGTGTAGCACTGGGACTGAATGTAAAACTAATTGTAGTCCCATGGTAATCGTGAATTTAATGTCACACTATTTGCCTATAATCAATAGTAAACATGTTAAATTATAATTTATTCACTGTTCTTTCATACATTACACAAATTTGCTGTGCAACATACAGTATTTGTTTGGAGGTTCACACACACTCTAATTTGTACTGCGCTTAACAAATTTGATCATGTTGCCTGTAACAACATGGTTGTGTTTACTCACGTATGTTTGCTTGTGTAAAGGATTACACACACATAATCACACAGATGTTCACAAAACAATGGCCAAAAATAACACATTTGCTAGAATGCTCTAACGCAACCCAAGTTATTTGTTTACATTGGCCTTGGGTAGTGGTTCTCAAATGGGGTACGTGAAGGCTCCGCCTCGGGTACGTCAAGAGTCAGGGGACATTTGAGATTTGAACTGGATTCCTGCAGTTATCAGTAAATCTATTTTTATCCTTTTTATGGCATTAGAGAACCAGTATATTGTTATTTTTCAAATTAATTGCTACCTATAATACTTATAATATACATGTATACAATGAAATAACATGACAAATAAAAACTACAATATCTTTCTCTCTCTCTCTCTCTCTCTCTCTCTCTCTCTCTCTCTCTCTCTCTATATATATATATATATATATATATATATATATATATATATATATATATATATATATATATAAAAGATTTTCTAATCATCTTTTATCTTCTTAATTCTCTCTTTAACATCACTATTAATCTTGGCTCCCATGGCTAACCAATATAAGCACAATAAAAGCTAACCAATACATGCACAATAAATATGATATTGTGAGCACTCACATGAGATAGAATTTAGCATGTCACCATTTTTTGTGACCCTGTGATGCTAACCAATAGCAGACCAGTATCTTAGGGGCTCTTGACACCGACCAATAGCAGACCAGCATTCTAGCAACATAAGCAGGGACGCGTGTAGTGACATATGAGTGTGGTGCCTCTAGTTGACACGCACGTATGCTGATCGCCATGTTTGAGAAGAGAAGTTGTTTTTTGATGTCGTAAGTCGAAAAAAAATGGCGTACAGACGGGACAAAAAATGTCACGGTCCACGTTGTAAGATGAAAAATACATTAGGTAGGGATGTCGTAAATAGTAGGTAATATAGATCTTATAAGGCTTCAGTTGTTTCAAGCCATATCCGTGTCATGCTATATCTGAAAGGCTACCATGAAAGGCTCTCTCTCTCTTTTTTTTTTTTTGCAAATCTCCAGTCAAAATGATTTGTTTTTTGGTGTTCAACATGGCTCTTTTAACATTTTGGGTTGCTGACCCCTGGGAGGTATCTTCTCTCAATTTTTTGGAAATGGAGGATTCAGAGTAAAACACATAACTGATAAGGGGCACTTCTGAACATTTTTTCTAACTTGTTGGAGCAATCAAGGTCCACCCCAACAGACCTTGTGGGGTGGCGAGCTGGTGACTACTGGCATTTTCCCTTCAATCTGTTCCAAGAATGAGTTTACATTTTGATTTAATAAGGCCCAAGGGCCTGGCCCCCGAACAAGAATCAATCACGGAGGGCTGAAGTACACGAGGCTATGGCCAGCGTCAAACAAAGACCGTGGTGACTTGCCGGGATCAGAAGTGACTCACTTACTCCCCGCACCACTCTCTTCACATACACACATGCACACACACTCACAGCCAAAGCGGAGGTTCAGTTGTCAAAGAAACACTTTTCATTCATGCAACAATCAAAGACTTTTGTCTGGCTGCATTATTGTTTGAGACTTAAATAAAACATAGCCCCTTTTTGCCATGTGAATGAGTGCAAATGTATTTAAAGCGCTGAATCACATGCTGCCTGAAGACATCATAGCCAGCAGGGCCGCAATTTTTTTTCTCCGTTCCACTTCTCATTACCTAGCTCCCTTGATATGCCCCCCAAGCCTCCTGATGGAATATTCATAATTGATTTGGATTCCAGGCCCTCATTACCAACAAGTGACTCTCTATCGGCGTGTGCAGCTTCAGCTCCAGAGGGCCAAGTTCTTTGGAGTGTGAGTTTTAGCTCCTCTTCTGTCACCCTCCTCTGACTCGCTGTGTGTGTGGGTTAATGTGTGTGTGGGAGAGCTTTATGGACACCTGCACACAAAAATGTTGAACTCCTTTGTTGTGCATGTCCACAAAATATATATCCTAACTGGTGCGGAAGGTTTAATATTATTAAAACTGTCAAATACAGCAGTTTAATCTTGAACGAATACAATATCCAAAATCAAACCAACTGACAGATTTTTCTTCTGTTGGAAAAACACAAACACACGCACACATACGCACACACGATCTCGGTACATGCTGTTGCATAGAAATACCAAAAGAGGTTTTCAAACGACTTTAAAAACGTGTGTAGATTCTTCACTGATGTCCTTGGACTTAACCAACAATTGAGTATTGGGTTGTCCAGTTGAATGGAACGGATTCTTTTTATAACCGAAGTAAAAAAAAAAAAAAAAAAAAAAAAAAAAAAAAAAAATAAGCAAACAACGTGGAGAACTCAACCTCATTGGGAATGAATGGGACATTTTTATGGAAACTATTGAATTTGGGGAACATTGAATATTTGGAATGACTAAAATTACAGCTGGATGAATTCTGAAATCAAGTATTGTAACAGTGCCAATACCAGGATTGGGAGCTCGGTTGTGGCCATTTTACAATCAAGAAGTAGAAATTAGAAATCGGAAGAATAGAAATCGGACATTGATTTCTTGCAGTTTTAATAATAAATGTTATATTGGGATGTATAAGACTGTCTAAAATATTTTGTCATCAGCTTTTTTCTAAAGGGAAATTTTATGTATTGGAAATACTTGTGGTGCTGGCACTTGCCATTGGTTTCGGAGACTACTTAAGAGTATTGAGAGAGTATTGAATACACATACTTGTATTTGTCTGAAAATAGAATTGGTATTGAAAACCCGTGATAAAAATGCTACCCTTCAGTGTAAATTTTTTGGAATCTGTTGAAATCCGGATGAAATGAATCAAAGAAATGACATGGACGCATGCCAAAAAAAGTTTGAGAAACAAAAACAGAAAAAAAGGCCTTCAACCATCACACAATAAATAACAAGGGACAAGTATTATAGTATCATTCCAGTATTGAACTGATACAACAAAATTGTGGCTATTGAAAGCTCCCAGTTAACATATCTTTCAAACCCGTGTTAACTTTTAACAACAACTGTATATTCTTTGTGATTCATATTGTATTACTGCGCTAACATTTACTGCAACTTGTAAACATGCTTCATACCATGCATAAATAACAAGAAGAGTGACATTGTGGAGCAACAATAAATGTATGTTTATGTATGGAGCCTCCAATATACCATGTTTGTTGAATGGTCAATGCTCTTAGTTTTGTTTTGATTTATCACATGTTTTGACCGTGACTGTGATGTTGGGAAGAGGGGTGTGTACATATGTCATTGATCAGTGTCTTGCAACAATGTGAAACACACATTGATGGGGTTTGTTCTGTCTACTTACACTGCAGCTGCATTGGCAGATATCCGCATCTGAATTTGGTAGGAGACCCAGTTGCGATCTGACCCAGTTTCCTACATGTATATCTCATGATTTGTGGTGACATCTATGTGGCATGTGGAATGTTTAAATCAGGCTTATGCTATGACCCCTGTTGGTAAATGGTTTGAGAATTCTGTTTTTTTTTCTTCCCCTATCCCTTGTGTTTTTCTCTTCTCTTTTGACATCTCAGGCCACTTCTTAGCGAGCACTGAGGGGCATTCCATCCTGTTGGTCGTTGTATTTGTATGTTTCTTGGACCGTTCCAGCCTGTTAAGGGTTAGGGTTAGTTTTAGGGTTAGGGTTAAAGCCTTTGTTGGCTCGTATGTGTGCAGGTGTAATGAGAATGTAAAAAAAGAACAAAAAAACAAAAACAAAAAAAACAACACTTTGGAACTTTAAAATTCTGTTGAAAATAAACACTCCATATTTTCTACTGTCCAGGTGTCCCAATACTTTTGACTGTCTGTACGTCATGGACTTGGAGGGAATGATACTGAAAATGCCCAACATAACGAGTCGGATGTCCTCAACCTTGTCAGATGGCCCCTTGGTCATATTAACCAAATGGTTGCAAAAGAGATGGATAGAGTTACCATAAGGCAATAACATTTTTTCACCACCACCTGTTTACAACAAACATGAATGATTTCATCACCGATACATGTCAGGGCAAGGTCATGACCAGGACTTTTTTTGAAGTAGAATTGAAGGGTGAATTTTAAACAACAGATTCACCCTCCCCTTCTTGGCATTTGTGAATGTCAATGAGGACATCGTGTGTTTTTTCATGCACCGCTGAAGGGGCTACAACAGGAGGGGGCGGCAGTAGCATCCAAATTGTGCATGGGGATGGCCGTGGTGGTAATGGCTGCCAGCCTTGGTAATACAGAGCATGACACTGCGGAGATAAATACCTGCGTGACAAATAAATGTGTCGGCCAAGAGGTATTCATCGCAGGCTGTGTACGACGTGTGTCCTTATGACAAAGGAGAGAGACATTTGTCAGTCTGTTCCACAGATGGCCCCTTGGCGCTTGTGATGTATGGTCTCAGTGTAATTGGCTGCAGAGAGAGAGGAAAAAAAAACATATTGTCACTGTCCAATGGAAATCTGGTACCAGCTAAAGTTTTACTATTTCAACAAAATATTTAAGACCTTGGGAAACATTGTACTAATGCACCTAATGCAGTTAAATGCACCAGTTTTGTTTTGCCTCTTTGTGGTCATTAGTTTGTCTGATGCGAGAATTTACTGTATGTTAGGGGGACTTCAGGGGATACGAGCGATTTTAACAGGGAGTTGGTATATGTCATCAAATCGAAATGAATTCTTTTTAATGCCATGGCAAGAAAAGCGCATGTTTATTTTCAAATAAAGAGCAAATTAATTGCAACATGAAGCAAATTATTGCTTAGCACGGCTATTTTTAGGCAGCTGCACCCATCCTTCTTCACAATAATTCTCAAGCTCCATCATATGTAAATGGAGATGTCTGTGCAAAGCCATTTTCAGGTCTCTCCAGAGAAGTTCAATCTGATTCAAGACTGGGTTCTTGCTGGGCCACTTCAGGACATTAGCAGAGTATTTCTGAAGCCAATCGATTGAGACTGCTGAAAACCTTTGCCACCGTCTGAGGTCAAGAAGGCTCTGGAGCAGGTTTCCATTCAGAATGTCTGTAGATATTGTATCTTTTCCTTCTATACTGACTAGTTTGCCAGTTTCTGTTGCTCATAAAACATCCCCATAGCAAGATGCTGCCGCCACCATGCTTCAATGTAGAGATGGTATTGGCCTGCTGATGACCAGTGACTCGATTCCTCAGTCATTCAAGTCCTTCTTGGCAAGTTTTAAACGTGCTCCTGTGTTCCTTTACTATGGAGTGGCTTTCGTAGTTTAGTCTGAATGTGTTTCCGAACTATTGAGGCCACTGTGCTCATTGAAACCTTCAAAGCAGCAGAAATTTTTTCTGTATCCTTCCCCATATTTGTGCCTCAAAACAATCTTGTCATGTAGGTTCATCCTTGGTGTTTGTACTCTGACATGCACAGTCAACTGTGGGAACTTATATAAGCAGGTTTGTGCCTTAACAAATCATGATGAATCAAATTGAATTTACTGCAGGTGGATTCCAGTAATTTGTAGAATCATTTCAAGGATGATCAGTGGAAAAAGGATGCAAATGAGCTAAATTTCCTCACGGCAAAGGCTGTGAATACTTAGTAATACTCACTGTGATATCTTAGTTTCTATTTCAATTCATTCAATAAATGCCCCCCAAAAACCTTTTAGACATTTTTTGTCATAATTGGGTATTGTGTGTGGAATTTTGAGGTAAGATATTAGTTTAATATCGTACATAATATATACATAATACAGAAACGTGCTGTGAATACTTTCTGGATGCAGTGCAGGTCAAGTTGGGAGGAGGGAATTTTGCTTTCTTTTACAAAATTTTACATCACAATTTCTAATCATGGATTTGACACCTTTAGTTAAAAAATACAACCAATCAACCAACCAAAAAACATTCAAAGGTTTCTTTAAAAAACTAGAGGTGCAACTGGTCGTGTGAGATTGATAAACTGGGGATATTAGGGATGTTCGTGTTTGTGTGTGTACAATTTAATGCAATTTGGAATGAGGCTGGCGAAACGACAAAATGTGGAAAAAGTGAAGCGCTGTGAATATTTTCCGGATGCGCTGTATGTGATTAATGGCTGGTCAATTAGCCATTAACTCTGGTGCCCACACAGCGACATCACAACTCGAGCGAGAGTCTTCTCACTACTCCCCTACCACTGCTTTTAATGACTTTCCCCGCTTCATGTTTTATTTTTACGTCTCCAGTGCTCAGCGCAAACTGCAAAGGACACCCTGCAAGCAAAAATTATCAATTATGCATGTCATGAAATATGTATATCTTTTGTTTATTCGATGGGACGACTCTGATATTTTTTCACCCCTTTTCTCAGTGAATTATCAAGACAATACAGAGAAGGGATTTGTTTGATTGCTCACAAGCCAGACTATGTTGATATTGGACAGCTCCGATGGGCATGACCCGCAGATGACTTTATGGGTACATCATTTTGAGAGCAAATCTTGTCACTTGGCACCTCAAACCAAATAGTAAATCTTTGTCCAGTTAAAGCTATTTGGCGGACTGATGGTCCACACATTGGGCTGAGAGAAAATCGAGAATCGTCTATTGGAGAGTAGGAGGTTGTAGGGATTAGAGCGTGTAACAAACTTCTGAGCACGAGGGAAACAATTTAGCCACATTTCAAACAACACCTGCGGCCTGCACACTAGACTTCTCAAAGGCAGGATGACAAATAGTGGTAGGTTTGATTGTAGGGAACCATAAGTAGCCTCCTAAATGTCACAACTTGTTGCAGATTTTTTATCAGTGCCAATGCCACAGCGTCAAATTGTTTTCACAAGAAAAAATCTAGTATTGTGAACCAGGGATGGTAAAAAAAAATCAATCATTTGACTGAAAATTGTGGCAATTGTGATGAATATGATATTTAAAAAACTGATGCAAGAAGTGCATCCGTGACTTCACCCAGCTGACACGCTGTTCAGTCTCAACTCGGTTTTGGTTTAACCCAAAAAAAAAAAAAAAAAAGACAACAGCTGAGGGTACATCCACTCTGTCTTATATTCCTATTTAGTGCAACTCTGGCATTAAAAATAGGAAATCAGAAATCTTCGGTTTGGAAACCTTTAATATTCAAAGAACTATTATGACTGTTTCTCTGCCCGAATAAATGTAAACATAGTGATTAGACATTTTTTTTAATAATCAACATAGCTGCTTGCAATGAAGAAATGCTTTGTCGTGAAAATGGGTGCACCGCTTGCAATGAAACAATGTTTGCTATGAGAAGGTTGCCATGAGAAGGTTGCTGTCTTGAAGGACGGTTCTGACCAGCCTGCTCAAGCTCAACCACAGACATATATGATTTCACTTATCTATAAAATATCTTCCAGAATGTTTTGACAGGCAGAAAGCTTTTTCACACATGTACTAATCATATGCACACAACGAAGGACAAGTACACTGGGTACTGTGTTTTTTTTCTCTCTCTCTCTCTCTCTAGGGTGGGAATCTTAATGTAAATAAAGACTTCTGAATCAGATAAAAAAAGAGGGTTCAAAGAGGCTGGTTTAGAGCGGAGTAGAATTGTGCAGTCCTTCTCTGTTCTCCTCATGCATGAGCTGAAAAAAAAACCCTTTCTCCTTTTTTGTTTAGTTTCTTACAAATGTCAAACAAGTGAACCTGACACTTCCACAGGAAAAAAAATAATACAAAAAACAACAACAAAAAATATTGGGAGCCATAAAATCTTTTTGAAAATCTAAAGTGAAGATGGCGTTACACATAAAACAATGACAATTCTACAAATGAAATCTCATCAAGTAATGCAATTCCACAAAGTACTTTGCTTATTAAAGTCAAACTTGAATGATTCACCTGCCTCCCACAAGTGCAAAACTACATTTTGAGAAGTAAAACTCAATGATTCACCTGCCTCCCACAAGTGCAAAACTACATTTTGAGAAGTAAAACTCAAGGCTTGGTTAAAACAAATGAAAAAAGAAAACTTTCCACAATCCCCAGGAACACCATCAAATCAATTAAAATCCATCATACATCTTGGATAAAGAATTGATTTGAATTAGATTACCAAAATAGGTCAAATGCTAAATGTGTGAATAATATTTAAGGCAATGCGGTTGCCTAGGCAAGACTGAAAAAAAAAGTGAAGCCATAATTTTGTGTTGCAATGGTGTAAATGAAAGTTTCAAGCAGGTCGCTTGCCCGTTGTTTATCTCCTTGTGTACAAATGTGATTGGAGCCAAAGAACGTGGGCCTGAGTGCTGACCCTGAACACCGTTAAGCCACATGGAGACAGATAGGGTGATTAAAGCACCCTAATGGAGGGAGAGAAGTGACGCCAATTAGATTACGGTATGTGCAAGATATTCACTGGGCCTTCTAATTTTTTTCTCCTGGCAGACAAACAGAAGAGCAACTTAGACATCGATAACATAAGTTAATGGTCTCATTACAATATAAAATTCCTCGCGTCCATGGAGAGAAGGTGTCATCGGTCATGACATGAACACAAACATGCATACTGTACATGCACACAAAAGTCCTGCTCCGCAGTTTGATGATGTTCAATAAATATTAATAATTAATCTAAGGCCATATGGACTACGGGAGAAAAAGCAGAACATGCCAGTGTATGCATTTGAATTATTAAGTGTTTAAAAATCATCTCATCTCCCCAGTCTCGGATGCATTAATTAATATCATGTACTTTAAGAAGCTACAGAACAAGTTACTGCCCCAGTGGAGTTAGACAAGGTAAAGTCATTTAGGCTTGCAAGAAAAAGCTCTTATATCTGCCAACGAGACAATGCAGTTTCTAAAAAAAATGCGTGTAAAGACTGAAAAATGCGGAATGAGTCTAAATGATGTTCAATTATATAAAATAAAAATGTATAAAAATGTTTTGACTCTGTAGAGAATTTTAGAAACTACACAGGAAAACTCCTAAAAACACAAATTTTTGGTTTTGGGGGGTATTCAAATAGTTAAAAAAAAAAAACAAAAAAAGGAAGATTTAATCGCTCCAAACATTTTGCAGTTATGGAAAAAAAAATCTAAAATCATGAATTTTTCATAATTAGCAATTTTGGGCATTTTGAATATGACCTTAAATGGTGAACTGAATGAGTGAATATTCAGAAATAGAAACTGAATCTCTTAAAAAACAAGATTGATTAAACAAGATTTTATGTGGGGAAATTTTGTGAAAAATTGGAATTTCTGGAACGAGTATGTTGAAATTGGAATTGTGTGAAATTGTGATGACTCATGTTCACTATATGAATAGGTAAATTTTCTTGGATGAAACATAAGAAAACTTCCACTTAAAGTTATGTTTTTATATATATATATATATATACAGTGGGCCCCCGGGTTACGAACTTAATCCGTTCAGCGGCTACGCTCGTATCTCGGATTGCTCGTATAGCGGGCAATCCAAACCCATGTTAATTCGTGAATGCGTGCAACGCGCGCCGAAGCCTTAGGTAAAAACGACACACTGTATACATATATTAAAATCAAGTGACATAATCTGCTGTACACTTACATTACATAATAATTACAATGGATAAATAGCTTTTACCTTTAAAACGACGAGACTTGAGCTGGGTGTAAGCAGAGGGGGACAGAGCCCTACCTCAAAGTCAACACGGCGATAGAAATGCTATTGCTCTTACAGTGTTACAGTAACTCTTTCAGTCAGGGTGCAAATCACGCAGATACTAAAACATCATCCTCTTATTTCTTTCTTTACCGCTGCTAGTAATTTTAGAAGCTATGTCTAACAGATAAAGTTTGCAAAGTCTTCACAACATTCCGTTTTTCACTAATTTTCTCTCCTTACTTTCATCCTGTCCCATCAAGCTAGATAAAGGCGTTCGGCCAATAGCATATCGGCATTTCTGTGATTGACGTGTGACGCCGGCCAATAGCATCTCCGTGAGTGAGACCGGGTGACCTTAATCGACCAATAGCATATTCGCATCTCCGTGACTGACTGATAATTATTCGCACTTTTTTTTTTAAACGGTTGGAATGTATTGACAATTAATTTAAAAAAAAACACACATTTAAACCAATGACAATTCTTTGTCCTGCAATCGGCACATTTAATTTCATGTCAGCTGTTTTTCCCTTTAGCTGTACAAACACTACACTTAAATGGTAATATATTTAGACACCGTGAGTGAGACAGTCAGTGTGACGTTGTAAGAGCAATAGCGTTCACGTTACTGCCCCAAGCATCTACTGATGATTAATGCTGTCGCTACTGTTGATTTTACTGACGCAATTAATCGAGAACATATCTATATACTCAATGGCCGGCATGTCGAATTGCTCGTAAGGCGAGAGGTTTGTTCGTAAGCGGAGGACAAAATTCTCCCTGATCCACGCTCGTAAGGCGAATTGTTCGTAAATCAGGGTGCTCGTAAGCCGGGGGCCGACTGTATATATGTTTAAAATTTCTGAGGGGAATTTACCTGTATTGATGAATCTCTCATTGGAAATTCATGAAGCAAGAAAAAATGGTAGCCTACCTGGCCATAATTTTCTATGCTCAAATATGAATGAAGTTGATCAGATAAAAAATATGGAAGGGGATGCAAGAAACAAAAATGTTCAGAGTAAAAAGTAAACTGCAAAAAGTGCCAGACCAAATACAAAAAAATATTCTTAAAAATCAGGCATCTTGTTTTGACCCCCCCCAAAATCTGCTAATGGGGTAAGACCCAAAACCTAATAACAATTTGAGTTAAAAAAAAAAAAAGTCAGAATTTTTTAATTCAAGCAGGTTGCAAATTAAATTTAAGCAAATAGATTTTGATATGAGGTCAAACTTGAAATTTTTTTATTTTAAATTGCATTTACATAGCACTTTACACAGCGATTTACACTGACTATTTATCTATTAATAACACAACATCAGGAGGAACTGGGTGTTCAGTGTCTTGCTCAAAGACACTTTAATGGGGTCACACTGGTGTTGGTATTGAAACCACATTCAACCCCATAAGTACTGTATTTCTAACACTTTTATTAATTAAAGCAATGACTGTGATGCAGTAGATTGGGGTAAATATAATTCTAACACACAATAACTTGAATTACAGGAAAACATAGGTGTAAATGCTTATTTGTAAGTCTATTCTTATAATACGATTTTTTTTTGCTATCAATTAATAAATTAAAATGACTTTTTTTTTAGGAAAAATAGGAACGTTTTGAGCAAATAGTTTCTTTAAAAAAGAAAATTGAAATACTGGTAAGCATATTTTTCTACACAAGCTTTTTTTCCTTTTTAGACAGAAAAATAGAATACATTTCTTATTATAAGCATTTTCACTTTCTTAAAATTGATTTTTTGCAATGTAGAATTAAAAAATAGCGATAACATATTTGTGAAGGCCTTGAGTCTTCACACTATTAAAAAACGTTTGAGTGCAGATTTAAAAAGAAGTGCGACAACAATGTGCTCTCATGTTTGATGTTAGATTTGATCATTTTCAGTTTTTCTGAGAGACATTGTGTTTTGCATGTTTGCAAAATTAGCAGTCTTTTTTGTTATTTTAAACATAGAACTTTTTTTTTTTTTACTGTCATTCTGTTATATTTTCTCTCTAGTAAAACGACACTAACTTATCTTTGAGAAGTCTTTATAATACAGTAGGGCCAACTTCAAGGTCTGAACTATAAAGCCGGAATTTCAGTGTCAAGCGAGGTCACATCACACAACGTTGACTTAAGGTTGAGGTTAAAAAAAATAATTATTGCTGAGGTGAGGAAGTAATAACAAGGGTGGAGTGGGAGAAAAAAGCAAACACCCCAAACAGTCCAAAGTTGTGCAAAAAGTATCAAAACATTTGGAAAAGTAGGGCATCAACAACACACACACACACAAAAACCACAAAGGAAATGACTCCATGTTACTTACATATTGAAAGAATTATAATAAACAACTTGAAATGCAAGATATATCTGAAATTTCACTCATCATAATAACAAATAAACAACCCAATTCTGAAAAGGAGCAATCAGATATAAACAGTAAAATGAAACAAAAAACGAACATAAAAAAAAACACACACACACACACACACACACACACACACACACTTTATATACACACATATATAATGCAATAGTCCAACACAGTTTTTGGAGGTTATTTATTCGTCTTGTAAAGTTGGGTAAAATGTATGACCCACACAAAAACCTAAATAAGTGGAGATGTTTTAACCAGACCAATCCAATCTTTGGGGGATTCAAAGTTTGATATTCATCCTCTAGGGAAACCTATGTTTGTTTACGTCGATATTTTATATATAAAATTTCAATAGTATGAACTACAGGCTAACTTAAGAAAAAAAATAAAAGAATATCATTTAAAGTAGTGCTCTATTTATCTTGAGACCACAAAATGATAAGCAAAAATGTTACCATCATCTCTGATCTAGGGTGTTCACTTCGAGAAAAGAATGGTTGCACCGCTACGTGGGTGCTCCCGTCAACGATACTAATGAAAAAAAAAAAAAAAAAAAAGATGAAGCTGCCTTAATGGCAGAATCAAATAGATGCATAGCTCTTCCTGACTAATGCACATGCGGCCCAAAAAGTGCTCTGACTATTAACTTGCCATTTTTGTGATCATTAGCTCTTGACTTGTTCACTCTACCGAATACCTTTAAAACATTTTTTGGAAGCTTTTTCTTCAGCAGCCACTTGATGCTTTTTTTTTTTCACTCGGTCCTCAGAGGGATAAGTGTAAGGTGGCACCTTGAAGCTTAAGCATCATGCTAATAAGGGTAAAAAAAAGTTGTCGGAAGGATAGAGGTTATGTTCCCAACCCATTTTTAGTGGCTTGCAGTATTACTTGTGAGTTATTATGCTCAGAAAATGGATTTGGCTTGCAGTTCTTAGCTGCTGCTTAATCTTCATCACTGTCTGCAAATCGCGCATATGAGTGTGTATATGTGTTGTATCTATGTTTCACATATCACATTCAAATACAGTAGTATTTCTACTTACGAAATGAATTTGTTCCAAAAGTAATTTTGTACCGTGAATCTTTCATAAGTAGAGACGCATTTTACATGTAAACAGCCTAATCCAATCCTAGCCCTCGTTAATCAAAAAAAAACATTTAAAAAAAAGTCACAACCCATTTGAATTAATCATATTAATTGTAGCAGTTGACAAGACAGTTGAGAGCAATGACAAAACAGTTGAGACAGAGAGAGAAAGAGAGAGAGAGAGAGAGCGAGAGAGAGAGAGAGAGAGAGAGAGAGAGAGAGAGAGAGAGAGGGCGTTTAATTTGCACATTTTTTTTTTTTTTTTTTAGATTTCCTGTAATCCAGGAATCATTTACAAGTCCACTGGAGCAATAATATTTATTGTCTGGATTATTTTGAGCATGTAAGTTTACTTAAATTTAGTTTGGGGTCATGCGAAGTACTTCTTGTGTGATGTCATTGATAAAGTGATGAACACATGTTAACAACGCTAAAGTCGGACGCGATAGACCAACGTGGTATGTTACATATGTTTTTTTTTTTTTTTACGCGAATATGTACAATGTTAGCCATAGCTAATGTCAATTTTATGTTTGTTAACTCGGTGTAAATTGTTGGTGGGATGTGTGGCAGTAAACAGTAAAGATGAAAAGTGGAGGACCACAGTAAACAATGTAAAAAGACTATTGTCTCATTGGTAGGCAAGCTGGTAACTTTAAATTTTAAAACAGTTTCTTGATGGAAAAAAAACAATTGGATATTATTTTTTTGTTGAATCAAGGCTTTTTCTTTACACCTTGATTATATTTACCTTTGATCGCCAAACCTATGTTGAAAATAATTTCAGTGTGTTTTGTGCAACACATTTGAACTGAATCATTATTTTGTCTTTTTTCTTCAATACATTTACTAACTGAATTGCCAAAAAGAAAAAAAAAACACCAATGATAAACTGTAGATAATCTTCCATTTCATCTGCCTGTGCCCTTGCCAGCGGGAATGAAGGCAATTGAGTTTCCACAAATAATGATGACATTCTCTAACAATAGTTGAAGGGGCACAGGATAACAAAAAACAAAAATAAAACTCAGAATAATTCCTGGGCTTTAGTAATAGTGGAAGGTGAAATTGTTTAATAGGAAGTTGGGAAGAAGGAGCATATTCATGTCTTCCCAGCAAGGACCAGATGGCGGCATTTTTCTCAGCTCTGTTCTGTTTGTAAACAAATGTTCATTGCTTGCTCCGGTTGATTCGAATTCAATTCTGTCTGTGACAAGAGTGCAAAAAAAAATAAAAAATAAACAAAAGAAACACTTGTAATTACTTCTTATGCAACTGACACTGTATAGCAAGTACAAGAAACATTTTCTCTTTCAGGCACCATTTTGGTATTTATGAGGGTCATAATTGCAACAATCAACTAAATTATTATCATTAAATACTATTATTGCTTTATTGAAGGGTCATGAGTTCACAATTTAATATAAAATAAAATGAGATGAAGACAAACATATATATTTTGAATTAATAACCAAATGTTCTGTCCTTCTTAGATGTTACAATGGCCTTTATCTAAACAGACAGCAGACAGCAAACTAGTGTAACTCTTTAATTTACCTGTGTCAGTAGTACAGCTCTCACTAATTTAGGTTGTAAAACAGTAAAGAAAGTAAAGAAAACATCAAAAATAATTCAGGTAAGTCCCATATGCAAAAATGATATATCTTACTAAATGAACACAAATTGCATGAGTTAAATCAATCATATAACTGAATTACAAATGATATTCCAGTCAATAAAAAAACGGTAATTAGATGCAAATGAGTATGAGTATCAATGCAAAACATTTGCATATGCTAACATTTACCAAAAGGAAATACCTAGTGCAAACAAAAATGCTAAGGAGCTAAACACATACAAGGCAACACTATATAACATCCAACCATCCATTTTCTAGAGCCGCTTATCCTCACTAGGGTCGCAGGCTTGCTGGTGCCCAGCTGGCTTCGGGCAGTAAGCGGGGGACAGCCTGAACTGGTTGCCAGCCAATCACATGGCACACAGAGACTAACAACCATTCACGCGCCCAATCACACCTAAGGACAATTTAGTATATCCAATACACCTGCCATGCATGTTTTGGGAGTGTGGGAGGATGCCGGAGTGCCCGGAGAGAACCCACGTGGGCTTAGGGAGAACATGCAAATTACACACCGGAAGGCTGGACTGAGGTGGATTTTAACTCAGGTCCCTTTAACGGTGAGGCGGACGTGGTGAAGATAAAAACTAACATTAGCTAGCATGTTATCTAGTGTCACAAGTTGGACCAACAAATATTGAGAATATTAACATGAATGACAACATTCTAATGAAGAAAAGACAACACACAGACACTCGTGGGCCAGATCTCACAAAGAAAAAGAACAACGTGTGCTCACCGACTGCAACTGCTTCCAACTGAAGCCCGCTCACCACCAATAAATGCACTATCAACAGCGGCCAGAGGCCCGCGCCAAAAAACAAAGACAAAGCCAAACAAGGCACCAGTGGTGGCCGTCAGGGCCAGCGAGGCCTTCTCTGCTGGCCTAACACAACATCATAATAAACTATAATAATTACATTAACTATAATGAAAGTCAATTTCATTTCAAATTCATTTTTACTTAATTATTTTCCATATTCTGTTCTTTACGTGTCATATTATATCCACTTGGTTACGCTCCTTTTAGTGTTTTAGTGTTACGTTGGAGTTTTTAGCCGAATTTCATTCAGCTAACTTGTATCACCAGGCCGTATGTAATCTGCCTAAGCCAGAAGCCAGGGCATTCACATCAACATGGTGCGGGCTTCTTCCTCTGTCCCCACTTTTAGAACCAGAGCTTTACAGACTTGGCTATGGTAAGAAACCCCAACATCTGTAAAGATCACTTTTGTCATGCTGTTTAGTCCATGTAATGAATGTGATTTGCTTTACCGTGGACACATCTGTGAATATGAACTGATCAATTCATCAATGTGTGTGCGCCCTCCACTGCATATCAAAGCATTGCAGAGGATTTGATGGCTTTCAGATCCCGCCCCTCCTATTATGGACATTGTAACAGTAGGAGGTCGGCGGAAGGGAAGGGGAGGGGATGGAGAAGAGGGAAGCCGCTCTAAGCGTCATTCAGAAAATTCATCGAGGGCCTCAACGGGCAGGGAAATGAGATGGATGGAGGTTTTTTTTTTCCCCTCATTTTTAATAGAGTCATGGAACTCTTCACAGTGATACGCGTTCACTCTATTTTACCTTCCCTTGATATTTGGCTCCATCTCACAGATGAAGGCCCCCCATTTTTCCATTTGGAAAGCTGGCGTCTGGAGATAAAGACTGAAAACAAACACACACAAAAGTGTGAAGATGGGATGCTGAGAATCAGTCTGATTTGAAATGACTGTGACACAACCTGTGGCTGTGTGTCAGCTGTACAAGGTGAGGCCAGCGGGGACTCAAAATTTGGCTTCAGCCTTCTTGAGTGAAGTTTGCAAGTTCCACCTGTGTGTGTCTGGGACTTTCCCTTTCAGCAAACCTAAAATATACACGATAAGAACATTAAACTGTGAAAATTGTGTGAAAAATTGTTTGTCTATATTGCCTTAAATCCTTTATGATTGGGCTGATTGTGAACCAACACCCTAAGGAACATAGGTCATATAAAAATATGGATGGCTTTTTTTTTTGTTTTTTATGATTAGCCAGATTTTTGTAAAATAAAAATAATTTTAAAAATGTAGTAAAACTAAAAAAGACAACTATTATTCTATTTTATTGGAGTGGAGTGGAGTGTTATTATGTTTTCTTTTTTCATTTATGGGGTCAAACAGTATTTGACAAATGAAGTTTACTTTATTTCACAATACTCAACAGACACAACTTTAAAAAAAAAAAAAAATATTTGAAAAAAAAATAACCTTTGGGGAAAAAATAAAAATGTATCAAAACTAGATTTCACACAATCAAGATTTTTGGGGCCGATCACCATCATCCATCAGCGAATTTAAAGATAATCAATCACCAATTTGATACAAAATGGGCCAATAAGTGTATTTAAACAACTTGTTTATTGACTGTATATACTTGTATACTCATTATGGAGTATCAACAAAAATATTTATGAACTATTGATAATATAAAACATTTTTGCCATGGTTGAACAGTTTTTGCTGTGCCCTAAACTGTCAGGGATGCAAAACATCAATAATGTCGAGAAGGTGTTGAAGAACTGGCAAGATGGCGAAAGTTTAGTCAGGAAGTTAACTTGAGAAAGAAATTATAATGCATCAACTTACTGTAATTTTGTTACTATACTGTCATAAAATTACATTACAACTCCGAGTATATATTGCAAATAACAACTCTCTAAAATTAACAGTAACATGAGCGCAAATAAATGCCATAATGTTGCCCATCATAACGCTTGCCGGAACATGCGGGCATGGATGTCGGCAGGTAGGGGGAGAAACAGCAAAGGGCAACGTTCCACACTCTGATCTCACAACAAGCCGTCACTTAGGTAAAAAAACATCCCAAGTAAGATAATCAGCAAATCATTTGTGAAAACCTCCATTTCAAAAAAATCGGACAGGTCTGAAGATGACTACCCAATGAGGAAGTAGAGGACGTCCGTGAGTTAAATGAGATGAGCTATTTTGCGTGTCAGATAGAGATGATGACTTTTAGAGAAATGAATATTCAACTGTGTAATAAAAACATCCCCAAAAAACATATAATTTTATTGTTGGAACATTATTTCAGCATTTGCGTTCCCACGCACGCGTTCATTGCCTCACAGTCTCCCCCACCCTCTCCACCCATAACCGCAACAGTATGTTATTCGATATACGATGAAGAAAAGCGTCTAAAAGTACTTAGTAAGTCACAGCGTGTGTTTTAATTGGACAGCCACGATCAATGTAAGCACTAAAGTCAGGGGCAGACTTATACTTACGTTTTTGTAAAATTCATTGAAATGAAAGTAAAAAAAAAGAGGGGGGTCGACTTATAAGTGAGGTCGACTTGTACTCGGAGAAATACGGTACTTGCACTTGAAGTATGGTGCTGCTCCCCAAAATGTCTTAAATCACTTTCTGCACATTTTGTACCTTGCAGATATGAACATGATCCAAAATGATGTGCAACATTAAAGAATACGTGTTGTGGATTCTTATTTTTTCCCACCTGCATTGCTGGATAAGTAAGAGCTTAGTCTTTTTAAAAGCATTCTAGATTAGCTGACTCCCTCCTCTTTCATGGAAGTTATTATAAAGGCATAACCCCCTCTCATACCATTCGTACCCATTAGAGGTACCGAGTGATATTAATGGTTTTTAATACAGAAAAAGTGGTCGCTCACGAGGAAGGGAAAAAGACTCTGCGGCACTGTATTCTAACATATTACAGTGTGGGAAAAATGAAGAACTAGTCATCCTTCATGTGAAATGAAAGAGGCCACGCATTACTGTTCACCACTTCCGTCTTATTGCTTCTCTGTGTGTGCAATGTGTGTGTGTGTGCGCGCGCGAACGGAAGATGACATGTTCGCCATGATGTAGGCCCTCATTACCACATAATCGGTGCGGTGATAAAATGATTACGGTCAGGCTAAATAATATCTGCAGATCGACTAGTACTGCCTTGACTGGAGGCACTGTCATTTTTATTCACATTTATATGAGGCCAAATTTGAATATTTTATTCATATGCAAGTGCATGAATTAAATTTATTTGATGACAAAAAAAATCTTGAAACCTTGAGACTTGTGAAAGTCCCGAATGCATTTTGGATGTAAAATGGAAGAACTGGAAAGTAAAAGATGCTGAGTCCACAGTAGAAAACGCATTTGCTCTTCATTTCCCATCTTTTTTCGCCTCACTGACACATTAAAGCCATTGTTAATCTCTCAAACTCAGTACATTGCCTGTCGTTGTTTTGAAGCTCAACTGTCACCTCTTGCTCAGGCTGTAGCCTGGGGTGACAGTTACATATGACACGAATAAATGTAAAAATGGAGACTAAAAACGACTATGCTTAGGCCCAAGGTGATAATCACTCCTTTCATATGAACTTGATATTGGATTATTACACCGAATATCAGAGATGAACGTTTTTACGCAAGTAGCTATGTGCTAAAATTTTAAAATACTTTAGAATTAGAGCAAAAAAGGCATCTGCATGTGGGAACAGTAGTAAAAATAGTCACTATGAATTTACTACAATCAATATACTGCTTGCGATGAAGGAATGCTTTGCCGTGAGAATGGATGCACTGCTTGCAATGAAACAATGCTTGCTATGATAAGGTTGTTGTCTCGAATTTTGCTGTGGGAAGGACAGCCCTGACCACCCTTGCTCAAGCTCAACGGCAGACAGACAGATATCATTTCATTTGTTTTCTACGAAATATCTTGCAGAATGTCTTGACACAGAATGCTTTGCTACACATAAACTAATCATTCACACACACACAAAGACCCACGCACACGCACACAATGACAGTTACACTGGGTTCCGGCCATGATTTTTTTCTTCCTAAGGTTGGAACCTTGATGTAATTAGACACTTCTGAAGCAAATAAAAAAAAGTATTTGGAGAGGCTCCTTTAAAGTGTGGTAGAATTGTGCTCATGCAGTCCTTCTCCGTTCTCTTCATGCCTGAGCTGAAAAGGAATACATTTTCTCCTTTTTGTGTATATTTTCTCACAAATGTCTGACAGGTGAACCTGACACGGTAAATTTAGCAAAAAAAATACTGGATTAATATTAATGTACTTGATACAATAAGTTGACCAGCATTTTCAGTTTGTATTATGGCACAATATATGTTTGAAATCTGCACAGATGGGCAGGATCCAGGATTTCTTTCTAAAAAGTTGGCCTTGGTCTTTTTTCTTACCTTGTAGCCATTTATCAAAAGCATTATTTGCAGTATAAATAAGTTGTCTTTAGCACATAACCTTGATTTGCCCTTAACTTTAGCTTGAACCACGCATACGTTTTTATTTTTGTCCTGCGTCTTATTTTGCCCCTGAGTAAAAGTAGTGTCCAAGCCATAGGGGGCTGCAGTTCTTTAAAACGTCCTCGTTATCAACTTGTTTTACATCCTTACAGATGTGCCATCAAACTTAATGACAACCTCAAGGTGAACACTATTATAGATTAATGTCTATGTTTAACAGTGGGCTGAAGTTGCAGTCGGGCATGAAACGGTTTGATGTGAGACTCTAAAGATGCAGAAGACGCCGTAAAAAAAACTATACCATTAAACGTAAAATGTTAATTTAAATACCCCCGGAATACATTAGTTTAATGAGGTTTTTTCTCCTTTAAGCAGCATAATGTACTGTTTACTTCCAGTAACAGCTTCAGCATAATTTTAATTGCGCGCAGTCTTTTAATACAGCTAATATACAGCATGACTTGTCTTTGAGCTAGTCAAAGAAAAGATAGGTAACGATTTAATAGGATTGAACGGATAAACAATAACTTTTCAAATAGGATATTTCCAAACTGCCTTTTGATAGCCAACATGTAAATACATACACACAACAATTAAAGAAACACTTGCATTAACATTTTAATTGAAAATTCAAACAGGAGATTAATACAAATCTCATTTGGCCTCTGCAATTACAAGACAGTTGGAGCTCGGTGCTTTGCATTTATGTGATGGGCTAAACTTGATTTACTTCTGTGGCATAAGCAAACTCATATAGTATATATAAAAAAAAAAAATGCATATCGCACAACCTTTATCGAATTCATTGGACTGACAACCCTCAAGAAACTCCCCAGGAAAGAGACAACGTTTTGCGACCCGTCACGGCGACCATAAAGATTATTACAGTATCTATAAAGCTTGTATATAAGTACACGTAAAGCTACATCCATTTTAACATTGACACAAGGAAAACGCCGTTTAAAAAACTTTCAACAACTGTCAACTGCTTTTTTTTTTACTGCATTTATACATGTTAAAGTTTTGTCCAAGCAAAAACAAACAAACAAACAAAAAAAACAAAACAAGTGCAATAAATTGATTTAAACAAAAAAAAAGAAATGCCAATCCTTATTTTATTAGAATTACACTTTTACACTTTACATGGCAACAACAAATCCTTTTCCCTGGACCCCCCCCTCGCGCACTTCCATCAATTCAGAAACACTGGGTTATGTCAAACACAATGGCAGTCAATCACTTCACTTATGTTCACTTATGGTTGGATTGACCTTCAGATTAACTGCTGCAAAATGCTGCAAGATTCAAACTGCTGTAAATGTGTGTTTTTATTTTTAGCTATCTCCACGTATCATATACTATTTTAATAGGAATTAAGAGTGGAATTAGAATATGTCTCAAGTAAAACATAAAAAATAAAAATATCTCAAGTTTTATTTTCTGAGACAGAAGCCTAATTTCGTGAAAACACATCACAACAGATTTTATATTTTTCTGTTTTTTCAATGAATTGTTTTTCCATTCTTTTTTTTTTTATATACCTTGCATAAGTAGTGCACTAAATGCCTTGTGAATAATCTTTTGCCCTATTGTTTATTTGTAAAATAAAGAACTAATTATCACAGCTCCCCCAAGAGGAATTTTGATCAGTAATGACAGTAGTGGCATCAATTAACTCCCACTCAGTGGCAATCTGGGCTTCAATGTCATTTCTAAATATGTGTGGAAGTCAAGCCCAGGTTAGGGGTCAGTTAATCCCTCCATGTCCCTCAGCGGGCTTCCCTCAGTGCCGAAGCCCTTGCAAAAGAGCAAACTTCATCTGCAGCAGGTGCAGCTTTAATGATGCTTTGATGCCATCTGTCAAATCCCATCACTTGCTGTGGCGCCTGACATTTCCGTTCATGGCTCCTAGCAACAACTCGCCCTCCATGTTGACGCAACATGCTAACAATAAGGTATGAAAACAACACAAAACAACAACTACAAAGCTTGATTTTTCGACTCATGCCTGGCATTATTTATAACCAGAGAAACAAGTGGCTTTGTAAGTCTGACTTGAGCTCATTTATAGATTTGAGCATTTGTCTGCGCCGGAGGTGTACACAACTGTCATTATGTCATCATCTGACAGCTTCTGATTATTATGTCAAACCCTAACATATTCTTAAGATCTCTGCAGCCTCGACCTCACAAAATCATGCCAGTTATATATTTTATTATCATTATTATTATTATTATAACACTTTCAGTTGACACTTTTTGTTGAGCAACTAGCAATCATGGCACTTGTATGTGATATACGGAGCGCTGCTTTGACTCAGTCATACTCAAGGCGTTGAAAAAAAGTTATCGCCTTCATGCTCGTCAATGATGCAGACAGAATTCACTGTTTGTCCTTGTGCAGCGTGTGTAAAAGAAACTATATCAGCACCATGTGTGTTTGTCTTAAGTATCCAAGGCCTTCTGTGAACTCTGTGGGGATATGGGCTTGAAAAGGAGCATCCAATTAGTGGCTTTGTGTGAAGGGGGCGCTTTGTTTGTTTTTGGGGACAAAATAACAAAAGATATTCAGTGGAGCATTTGTTTTAGTGCTGCCAATGTCTTATCTGTGCATAAAGTAGTTGAACAAATAAACTTAAAAAGCGAATTTGCTGTAATCTTGACTGCTACGTTCCAGAAGAAGAAGCTTTGTTACATTCAGTTAGCATCATGGCAGTGCTAACCTCTTACCCAAAACGCCACAGATATTCTAACAGAAAATCAGAACACTTAGAGATTTGATAAAGGGCTATCTATCTATCTATCTATCTATCTATCTATCTATCTATCTATCTATCTATCTATCTATCTATCTATCTATCTATCTATCTATCTATCTATCTATCTATCTATCCATCCATCCATCCATCCATCCATCCATCCATCCATCCATCCATCCATCCATCCATCCATCCATCCATCCATCCATCCATCCATCCATCCATCTATGTGCTATACAGATATATATAAAGTAATCAGGCGATCATGTACTTCACCTGTGTACTCGATTGAGTGTGTTGATAGCTTTAGATGGACTGTCACGACAGAAT
This sequence comes from Hippichthys cyanospilos, assembly GCF_059441005.1. Classification (NCBI taxonomy): domain Eukaryota; kingdom Metazoa; phylum Chordata; class Actinopteri; order Syngnathiformes; family Syngnathidae; genus Hippichthys; species Hippichthys cyanospilos. Next base: position 5,681,050 of record NC_142387.1, on the reverse strand, counting down.
TGGGGGTTCAAATTTCTATTTCCCTGAAGCTAGGGGCGCCACCAACTCTGTGAAAGGCTGATACAATATCTGTGTGAGCGTGATTTCTGTAAAACAGAGAAATAAGGCAAAATTACCAGCTAAACAGAGACATTCATACCAACCAAACTTGTTTACTACCGAGCTCTCTAGCTTAGCAAAGCGTGAGCTAATGCTAACGTTCGTTCATAAGCACGTTTACATTTGGAAAAGTAACTCACGCATGGGTGACAACTCACCTATCATGGACGCACACCGGGTAAACACACACACACACACACACACACACGCACACACACACACACACACATTCACACACACACACACTGCTTCAACTTCAAACAAACTTGTCAGCGGCTAATAAATCTTAATTAAGTGAACGGTGCTGCGTAACGCATCTCTCTTACTCGCTCTCACCTCCTCACTAGCTCGACTGTAAAGACTGACAGGGAACATGCGACAAGCTGGCTGAACTTTGCCTGTTGCGAATATCAAAATGAGTCTTTCGTACAGAAGCGCTTTCTGATTTTCTTTATGTAACCAAATGGTCACCACAAGGCCATATATATATATATATATATATATATATATATATATATATATATATATATATATATATATATATATATATATATATATATATATATATATATATATATATATATATATATATATATATATATATGGCCTTGTGGTGATATATATATATATATATATATATATATATATATATATATATATATATATATATATATATATATATATATATATATATATATATATATATATATATATATATATATATATATATATATATGGCCTTGTGGTGACCATTTGGTTACATAAAGAAAATACATTTTGACGACATTTTAATGGTTCAAAACAACTTTGTTTCGATTTTTTTTAATATAAGACATTAACATTGGAGGACTTACAGAGATATGCGCTGCTTGTATAACTGGGATGGAAGATTTTACAAGGTCAACGTGATAATCTTTTCAATTTAAGGTTTTATCTTCTTTTCATATCTAATATTTGTTTCATCCCAAATAAATGAGCATAAAAGTGGAAATTTGCAGCGGTAGCTCTATGTTGCATAAGTTTTATACCGTTTCCTAAAGTGCGGGGATGTTGCTGACAGTGTGACGAAGCACATTGTGTGAGTCAGGGATGCCTATTGAACAGACTGGTTTCAACAAGACAATAAACAAACTGTAAATTGTCTTCTACATTTTGATCATTTTAAAATAGGTCCCAGATAACGTTTATTTATTTATTTTTTTGCGTATGTCTTTTAAACTAAACCTTCAGCATAATGAGAGTGCTTGACTAAAAATATATCCATTTTGCCTATCACGGCAAGCATATATTCCGTCGAATGCCAATAGCTAACAGAGTGACGTGAATCGCCGAGAGCAGTTATGCTAATAATGAGTGTCAATGTTGTGAAAGGTGTATTCTTTCCCCTGATGTCCTCTAATCAGCTCCAGTCGGCTGATCTTGTCCCACCTGAAGGAGTGGGCTACTGATTTTCTGTCAGAGGGACGAGCGCGCCATAATTATGCTTGCCATTTGAAATTCCGTCACTCTCCTTTCACACCAAAGATGAGATGCGGCTCATTGAAATGGAGGAGTGAATGCTGCAGGGGATGTTGTCGATGGTAAACCTTGTCTTTTCAATTAAACATATGGTGGCCTTGGTGGATTGCTTGTGACCCACGAGGGTGATCAGGGGCACTTAAGGGGCTACACTTTGCGTTAAAATGTCTTTAATGTCCCAGGAGGCAGCGTGCCAGGTGTGACTTGACAGCTTTGTGGAACATGATAACTCAGATATTTATACAACCAATTTATATATATACAGTGTGAAAAAAAACTGAAATTCACGATAGCGAACAAAAGCCTGCAGCAAAAGTCGAGCTTCGTATATACTCGACGCGCCAGCATGTGTTTTGCAGCACTTAATACTCGGAGCGGCTTTCCCCCACTGTCAGACGATATTCTCTCATACTCTAGGTGACAGTAAATGCACTTTACAGCATGCAAACAACACTTCTTTGCAATAGAGTTAGAGAATCCTAGTACAGTAGATTCAAATGATCTAAATTCTTCCAAGTGTTTTTAAACAGACTCCTCATCTCTCCCTAACGTGGTGCTAGCCTAGATTTTTTTATGGTATTTAGATTAAGGTATTCCTTTTCATACGAATCATGAAGGTGTTTGTGCCGGGGAACTTCCATAAGCAAGAATAAGTCCACCATATTTTCCGTTCGTAAAAAAATTCCGGAAGATACGCTTCGTGGGAAATCTGTTCCATGTGGACTCCTCGCAGAGGGGGCGGTTGCTGAAGTAACGCCATTTGACACGTGGAGCTCGCTAACGCGTAAATCTTAAATCAAGCGTAACACTTGAAGACATGATAAAAGTAATAAAGGTGAAAGATGGATGAAGCAAAGTGAAAGACATGCAAGAGATTGATGTAGTATAAAAATGAATGCTTATTGTAGATTTGGCAATTTCTTCTTTTCTTTAATGTTGGATGGTTTTGTTTTCAATTTCAGTCAGATTGTAGATTGCATAACACGTTTTGTATGTTTACGTCCAAGACATAGATTTGCTTTAGTGAAAAGTCCCCTGTTGTGAAAAATTTCTGGTTGCAAATATGATTTCGTTGTAAAAGAGTTCTACTGTATAAATCTACATTTAGCATCTTAATATATGTAGTAAGATGCTGAAGAATGTTATGATGTACTTTTTCACTTTTTCAGACATTTTGCATTGGATGCATCAATGATAAAATAAAGGTCAGTAAACAAAAACACTTTCAATGACTTCAACATTCCCCATATAAAAATGCCAGTGAAATGCAGAAAAAGGGAGGGGAAAATATATATATATATATATATATATATATATATATATATATATATATATATATATATATATATATATATATATATATATATATATATATATATATATTCTGAGGAGATGCCGACCTCTGAATTTTCCAGCAATAAATATTAAGCTGAAACAACCAGTATTTCTGGCTGGATGCAATAATAGTTCACTTTAAGAGGATGTGTTACTGTATTTGAGTTCGTTTTTCATATACGTACATTATGCGTATGTTTACTAGTTGCCACAGGCATTTAAGGAGGGAGAGGGGAAGAAGAAGGGGAGGATGAGATGCTAAAGGCTTTCTGAGTCAGCCGTTAGCCCCCCAACTCACCTCTCTCGCTTCACTTCCTCTTACCTTTCACCTGCTTTGTGGCCTTCCGCCCGCAGGCAGACGTTGGCCCGTCTTAGCCTCCTTCCTCCTGCACTCTCTCCCCGCTAGGACAACAAGGTCTGACTGCTCACCTCTGACAACACTGCACCTTTTGGAGGTTGTTCATCCACCCTCTCAACATACACACTCAGACACAAAACAGCAGATGATGCCATAAGGTAACCTTGGCCAGCTGCTTGGATAAATCAGCAACATTGAAAGAGCTCAGACTCAGGTGGCACTATGGGGACCTCCATCAATACTGCACAATAAGGGATTTATATTTTTCAGTTTTTGATTTTTTATTGTTGAGGGGGTGGTGGGGGGGTTCTGCATGATCGTTATGTAGTTTTTGATTTAGACAACTGCTAATCACTCATTCACATAGTTTCAGTGATGAATGGGCATGTTTCTATGTGTACAAATATAGTATATGTACATACATTGTACATAAAGTATATGTACAGAATATCAACATTTTCAACAGACGTCAGCCAGATTCTGTGAAAACACATCTCACGTCACACATACAAACACATTAGATAGATTCTTGCGTGTTTGTTTCATCTCCTGTAAAAGGTAATTATTATAAAAGATATTTAATATAAGAGATAATTAATAAACATTAAAGTATAAAGTACATTTACATACAATGAAGAAGACACTCAGTCTTGATTGCAATTTCAGACGAGCTTCATCGCTAAAGTCCATTAAGTACAAAGACCGAATTCGGGGCGTTTTCTTGACCGCGAAGCTACCGACTCACTAACAAGTTGGGAAGAAAAAACACACTGAGACAATTCAGCCCAAGATTATATTGTTACAATTTGTGAGTACATTCCCCTCTGGGGATTTGGGATAGAATTCTTAAGAAAAACACTTGATATGACACCATCTGGTTTGATTCCATCATTCAAGGCGACTCGCTCAGGTCGACCTGGACTGGCCTTCGCACTCTGTGCAAACATCGTGTAAACACAGCCCAAGAGCCCCCCCATCTCCCTTTTCCGTTCTCACCATCTTCAACAACCCCTGTTTACTGTGCTCTTAGCAAACACTTCTGCTAACAAAAACATCAGCTCTTAGCAAAAACACCAGCTCAACATCAGCTCTTCACCAACTTTAATGTACAAACAATAACAGCCATCTTCAATAACCTTGGTTATAAAAATGACAGCAATCAACAACACCCTGTAATCATGCAATGTGAATTCCAGTTACACAACTGTTCCATTTTGCGTCTGACCCACTTGCATTTACCACAAGTTTAAAAGTATTACAAAAACATAAATCACATACAACATAGTTGAAATTCATTCATTCTGAGTGCTTGAATTGTTTATTTGATTCCACACATTACTGATTAACTTCATTCAATTTGATTACTATGCATAAAGGATCACCATAACTATTTAATTAACACGCATGCTGTTCCCGAAATACTTTTCCCTCCAATAGCTAGACAGACAGATAAACAGATAGATATAGATAGATAGATAGATAGATAGATAGATAGATAGATAGATAGATAGATAGATAGATAGATAGATAGATAGATAGATAGATAGATAGATAGATAGATAGTAATTCTACAGAAAATTCCCTTAACAATGATCCATAATACGCGGTAGTAGCGCAAAAATTGAGGAAGTTACAGCAATTTTAATGTTGCCAAGTTGTTGCCACATTGCCATCTGAAATTTCCCAATGACCATATGGATGATCAGAGGGGGATAGGGAGAATGTGAAGACACCAAAATGGAACTATTTGGTTCAAATACCACTCTGTACCACTGTTTTGCGGAAGAATAACACTGAGTTACATCACAAGAACAGCATACCATAACAGGAGCACTTGACTTTTGTTTTACACTTGAATGTCAATGATAATGACCACAGTTTGACCCTAGGAGGCATTTTTTTTCTTTTTTTAAGATTCAAACTCCTTAAAAAAAATTTCAACCAACATTGTTTAACCACTGGGGATCCGCTGTAGCAATAGACAGGTCATTATTTACTCAGCAGGATATGCCGCTCACTCTAGGTTTTTATTCCCTCGCCATGTTCAGGCGATCCTCCGCTCATTGTGCTTGTTGTCCTGTCGTGTTTCATAAATAAATGCAGCGTGCGGCTATGCTCCCTTTCCTGTCCATGGTGTTTTTGCCAGCAGTGTGCCGCACCGCTCCAAATTCTACATCTCAGGGAATTGTGCATCTGCATCACCTGTCACTCTATGGGAGGCATGCCGAGCAAGCGCCGCATGATAGATGTCTGGTTCAGCTTGTCATAAAGGGACTGTCTCGCATGGTTCAGTGACCAAAATGAGCGCAAAGCAAAAAAGGACATTCATGGGAAAAGTCTGATGAGAGAAAAGGTGATGATTGAATAATATAAGCAAGCTTTGGTAGAATTCTGATGGCCTGTGTTTTGACATTTTTCTATGCGGGGCCTTTCCTGTTGGAAAGTAAGTTTGTATGCGGCCGTCACCAAGTTTTCTCTTTTAAGTCTCTTTTCTAAATCTGTGTCCTGTTTGCTGACTTCCCACCCTGTTGAGCAAGTGACTTTCTTGTGATGGCACAATGTCACCGAAGGTTGTCACAGCACTCTATTTTCTTTAAAAAAAAAAAAAAAAAACATATTCCTTATGAGTCAGAGGTGTGCTGGATCTTGAAAATATGTTATTTTATGCCTGAATGGAAAGCAGAATTACATTGACAGAGGTAGGCGAAAATAATCAGCCAATACCGCTGCTTGGAATTTTGCTGCAGTAACTAACAAAAGAAGTTTTATTTTTTGTTGTTTTTCTTGCTTTGAAAACAAAGCGCTTTATGTCGTCGCATCTGAAGTGAATCATTTAACAGTCACGTTCTGCTGTGTAAGCTAAACGTATCACAGTTGAAAGTCAACCACATTGTTAGCAGTTCTCACTCTGCAGTTTATTCGCCTTTATTTATTTATCAGTCGATGCGTCTGCGCTCTTTGACAAAGAGTGTGTGTGTGTGTGTGTGTCTTTTGATGGTGAAGGCAAAAAAAGTGGGTGAAGTCACGAAAAACAAAAAACAAAGAAAAAAAAGATTCACCTTAGAGACTAACATTACGCTTGTTTGAAAATGTGTTTCACGGATACATGATGCTGTTCTCTTTTCCGAAAGAGTAGAAACTTGACACTTTTGTGACAGTTACCATAGCAACGAGGGAGAGGGTCTCATTAGGGTAGTATAGCAAATAAATGTTTTTTTGGAATAGGGGAGAAAAACGAATCTGGCATGATTCTTTAAGGACCATCGTGACAGAAATCAACATGAGATTTTACATTTTGCTTCAAACCTTCAAATAAAATCGCAGAGTTATTATTAAACATATTTGCCACAAAATGACACATTTTCTCAAGGAGGGTGATATATCTTATGCAGTGGTTCTGCTGGGCCTTGTCAGTCATTTTAACAGCATCACACTGTCTCGCTCTCAGCTTTTCCACTATATCTTCACACACTTAGAGTTTTACACCTTGTAATATTTTAACCCTACATAATAATCCTTTATGGAGAGTCATATTTTTATCAGTGAGTCTGGATTTTACAGAATGCAAGGGTCTGTAATTCAATGTTATGCAAATAATTTATATTATCATATTTACTGTATTTTTTGGACTATAATCCATAACTTTTTTCTCATGATTTGAGCCCTCTGGTTTATAGTCCAGTGCAGCTTTTTTTTTTTTTTTTTTTTTTTTTGCTACCCACCTGGAGCCAATCCACTGGTAGAGCAAATTTGTGTATCTGTTAAAGGTATCAATTTATGGAACAAATTTTTATCAGTTGCTGTGCTCAATAAGCGTTTTAACAAGTTTGTATGAAATTGTCAGGTTCATTTGTCAGACATTTGTAAGAAATTGTACACAAAAAAGGAGACAAGGCAATTTTCCCAACTCATGCATGAGGGGAGCGAAGAGGAACCGGCCAAGGACAATTCTACTGCGCTCTGCCAATCTCTCCGACTCCCCTTACTTTTATTTGTTACAGAGATCCCTAACTACATGAAGGTCCCGGCCCTCAAGGGGCAGGGAAAAACGCAAGTCTATGGCCGGGACCTTGTGTACTTGTCCTTCTATGTGTGAGCATGTGGGTGAGAAACTAATGCATGTATGAAAAAATACGTAGCGAAACATTCTGATAATGCATAGCAAAAACATCGATAAGAGTCACAGGTGTGGGAACGCTCCGACTGGCAGGCTTGAGCGGCCTTCCTTCTGCTTGAAAGAAAACAATGACGAGACAGTTCTTTTCCCACAAACAGTGCACTCATTCTCCCAGCGTACCATCAACATACCTAGCAGTACATCAGCAGTTTATTCATTCATTATTATCATTCAGTATGTGTTTATTCATTCACGCAGAAAAGCATTTCTTCATTGCGAGCATTAATGTTTTGTAGCAAATGTATAATCACTATATCTATAACTATTCTAACAATAATTATTCTAACAGAAATAAAATAAAAAACATTATGTATGAATTGAATACGGTGTTTATTTGCGCATTAGAATAATCTATAAATTAAAAAAGGGAGACAGAAGAAGAAGATACCGGAGTATCGATTATGAGTTTGAACTGATATTTAACTGAAAATGTTGAAAATATACAGCCTTTGCAATAAATATATTGGTGCTAAACATGCAGGCATGTTCAGTCTGTTGAAGATCAGATGTTGGTGTGCGCAGGCAAATAATTTATTTATTTTTTCCATATACCATCTCTTTGTGTAAATATATGATGTCATGACCTGTGGTTTATAGTTCGGTTGTGGCTTATCTTTTTTGCTCCATTTTGCTGGTGGTGCGGGTTATTGTACAAAAAATACGGTATATACAAATCTAGCTGGTAAATGCAACCAAAAATAATAACCTAATATTCAACGGGCATTGCATATTTCTTTGTTAACTACATGAAATGCCCCCAAGTCACAAGATAATTGAAAGTAATGACAAAGTGATGCCAGAGGGATGATCTGTCGGGGCATCCCAAACAAATCATTAGATAGGAAACGGCACTCAATTCACATGGAAAAATTCTGCAACTTTATTGAGTGCTCACCTTTTGTCTGCAATTGGTTTCACTTTTACATGATCACATAAACAGCACTAACATTTATAAATGTTGATCATGTCATAAAAAACAATAATTACTGTATCAATAAGAAGGAAATCACACACTTTCCCCCGCAAATATTGTTTAATGAACACACAAAGGCCATCTTTACAAGGACCTATAAAGTTGGATCACCTTCTATCTTTTATCTTCATGCTACCATCCTGGGCAACGTCATTAATGAGCAAGGAAAAAAAAAAAGGTTCACATCCCCCCCCCGCCCCCGTCCCTAAGCCTACTCGTATTCCGGTGTAGGAAGCTTACAGCTCCAGGTTGCCAAAACGAGTCGCCTCGTGGAAAATTGGAAATTAAGATGGCAGAGAGAGCTGACTTTTATTTATGGAAGCATCCGGATAAACAGAAGGAAATATGACAGCAATACCTGGGGAAAATGCAAATCAACCAGAACGCATTCACAACACAAGGAAGGACTAATGAGTGGAGAGCATTGAATGACCTCTAATTCCAATATTTAAAAAAAGCAGATAACTTCAATAATACTGCATTTATTTTACTGTAAGAAGAGATGTCAGGAGTTCAGTGCCTTGCTCGAGGGTGCTTCACACTTTTCAAAAAGTGAAGTACCCTAGCTCCGAGCTCTCTACAGTCAAAAATGTCCATATTTTCAACTGCAGAGAGTCTTGAACTTGCAAATTATTGGTTCAGGAAGTCCTTCCGCAATGAACAACAACCCACCTCCAAAACCACTTACCATCAGCTCGTTCACCTTTGGCTTTTAAAGAGTTATGCCAATAACCACTTTTTTGTATGGGTAAAAATTGGGATGTGATAATAATTGCTATACATTTTCAAAGAAATAGCACCTTGAGTGACAAAAACAGTCTTGCAATCTAAAAATTTTTTAACCACTGTTGCAGACATAAACACACTTACTTTATGCAACACAAAAAATATTTTCAGATTTTAATATGTAGTAATCGTATAGTGTCATCAAGCTATAACAATACAATAAATAGAGCTTGGACTCGCTTTCTAAATCCTGAATTGCTATTAGTATTGAGTATAGTGTCTAATTTTTTTGGCCCTCACCATGTCCTTAACTTGTTTAAATTCCCAAGACATATTTTTCTGTTATTTTATTATTTATTTATTTTTTTACGAGTCCAGATGTTCAATACCTAAAGTTACTGATGACTTTAGTACTTAATCAATTTAGTGCCTGTCAAGCCCAAAATACACACACATATATATATATATATATATATATATATATATATATATATATATATATATATATATATATATATATATATATATATATATATATTAATATTTTATTATATATATTTTGAACACTGGATAGCACCCATGTAATGATATAAATGACAGAGGAAGTTAGAAGCTCACTAAAAAGATATCACAACATCATGATGTCTACACTAAATACAGAAGCGTTGTGTGCTAACTGCTGAGCTGGAAATAAAGTAAATTTCAAAAGAAATAGCCTACAAGACTAATTGTTATTAATATAACAGAGACCAAAGCTGAATGTCTGGGAATGGCCCAGATTTACCTGCGCTGTGTAGTGGTATGACAAAGTCAGAAGCTAATGCTAACGCAGACGCAAGTAAAGTGTTTTACATCCTGTCAATGAAGTGCTTAGCTAACTATTTCGTTCATGCGTGGCAACTGGTCACTTGTAAGTTGCGATACCTTTGATAACGGTAACATCGAAAATACCAAAATTTGACAAAATTAAGAGTGCGTCTTATAAACAGGTACGTCCTATATTTGGGGAATTCCGGTACTTTAAATTTAGCTATTCCAGGGGTGTGTCTTCAATTTGTTTATAAAGCCGGGGGCAGGGATGGAGGGGACAACAAGTTGATGATTTGAATGAGTGTGACTATGTGTCACATTCTAATAGCCTCACACATGCCTGGTACCTATCAGCTGCTCTCATTTGTCACGATTAGCCGTAATATGAAAGATTCCTCATCTCATCCTGGAGGGCTAATTTGTTGGCTTGCCAGGCTGACACCGGAGCTTTAGTGATAAAATAACCCGATGCTCTTCTCCCTCACTGAGTGCAAAATTACAACCTTTGCATGGTGCCAAATGAGTCCACACTGACACCCTGAACATATGTAAATGAATATCTCTTAATTCCTGAGTGATATCCAGACAGCTGTGTCTAAAAATGGGCTTTGTGAGTGACATGCTGCTCTCTCGGCTTCTCTGTTTTCTGCCTCCCAACCCCCAGCTGTACACTTTGACCTCCCACTCATCTTTGATCCAGCGTCAGAAGACCTCGCTCCCCACCATCACTCAGCTTCACTCGGCAAACTCGCGTCTCGCTCCAGATTTGGGCCCCGAGTCGCTCGGTGTGAACTTCTGAAAGTCTGTTTGAGGCAGCTCCACGGTTAAGCCCTCAGAAGAGAGAATATTTGTTTATAATTCTCTTAAACCAGATAGAAACCAGCTTGCACATCCAAGGAATGGAAGCATTTGTTAATTTAATTAAACTGCAAAATGTAACAGGAACAGAGGAAATAGCTAGGCCATTTCAGTTTATTGCACGGTACAGATAATGCTATTTTGTCTGCTGTAACAAAAACAATAAAACTACAGCATTTTAGTTTGTAGAAGATGAAGGGGTGAAGTCCAAAAATGTTCTATCGGGTGGCCAGGGTGTCAGTCAGGGTGTCATGAAATAAATGTAATTTTATATATATATATATATATATATATATATATATATATATATATATATATATATATATATATATATATATATATATATATATATATATATATATATACACACGTAGACAAAATTGTTGGTACCCCTCAGTTAAAGAAGGAAAAACCCACAATTCTCACTGAAATCAATTGAAACTTAAAAAAGTAACAATAATTAAAAAGTTATTGAAAATTAAATAATCAAAATCAGCCATCACTTTTGAATTGCTGATTAACATAATTATTTAATGAAACAGGCCTGGACAAAAATGATGGTACCCATAACTTAATATTTTGTTGCACAACCTTTTGAGGCAATCACTGCAATGAAGCGATTTCTGTATTTGTCAATGAGCGTTCTGCAGCTGTCAACAGGTATTTTGGCCCACTACTCATGAGCAAACTGCTCCAGTTGTCTCAGGTTTGATGGGTGTCTTCTCCAAATGGTATGTTTCAGCTCCTTCCACAGATGTTCAATGGGATTCAGATCCGGGCTCATGGAAGGCCACTTTAGAATAGTCCAACGCTTTTCTCTCAGCCATTCTTGGGTGTTTTTGGCTGTGTGTTTTGGATCGTTGTCCTGTTGGAAGACCCATGACCTGCGACTGAGACCAAGCTTTCTGACACCAGGCAGCACATTTCTCTCCAGAATGCCTTGATAGTCTACAGATTTAATTTTACCTTGGACACATTCAAGACACCCAGTGCCAGATGCAGCAAAGCAGCCCCAAAACATTACTGAGCCTTCTCCATGTTTCACCGTAGGGACAGTGTTCTTTTCTTCGGGGAGACGACCAAGGAGGACACCACTGCTGAAAAAAAAAATCATAAAAAAGCGAGACTGGAATTTGCAAAAATGCATGTTGACAAGCCACAAAGCTTCTAGGAGAATGTCCTTTGGACAGATGAGACCAAACTGGAGCTTTTTAGTAAGGCACATCAACTCTATGTTCATAGACTCAAAAACCAAGCATACGAAGAAAAGAACACTGTCCCTACAGTGAAACATGGAGGAGGCTCAGTACAGTATATATATATATATATATATATATATATATATATACAGTATATATATATATATATATATATATATATATATATATATATATATATATATATATATATATATATATATATATATATATATATATATATATATATATTTGGTTACATAAAGAAAATACATTTTGACGACATTTTAATGGTTCAAAACAACTTTGTTTCGATTTTTTTTAATATAAAACATTAACATTGGAGGACTTACAGAGATATGCGCTGCTTGTATAACTGGGATGGAAGATTTTACAAGGTCAACGTGATAATCTTTTCAATTTAAGGTTTTATCTTCTTTTCATATCTAATATTTGTTTCATCCCAAATAAATGAGCATAAAAGTGGAAATTTGCAAAAGTGGAAATTTGCAGCGGTAGCTCTATGTTGCATAAGTTTTATATATATCAGAAACGTTTCATGTTTTTGTGTGTAATGTTTGGCAGTTCTATCTTTTCAGGTTAAGAAATGCCGTTCACTTCAAAAGAAAAGGCATTTTGCGTGTTAGCGTATGCTCGGACTCAGTCACAGAAGACAGTGCAGTATGCCTTCTTCACAAATTTTTCAAAGAAGTTTGCAAAAGAGGTTTCAGTTTTTCCCCTAATTGGGGTTTTTGAGTTTTTCCTTCCCCTTCTGGGAGCTTTGACAGGGGATGCTGTTGTGTACCTTGCACTGAAAGGATGTCTCTGTACGACTTCTTTTTTCGAAAGAGGTCTCCACATGACCTCTTTTCATCTGTGAACCCTTTTGAGACCGGTGATTTAGGGCTGTAAAAATAAAATTTGATTGAGATTGAAGTCACCAAATACAATCAAAATTAAGACTTGGCACCATAAATTTCAAGAAAAGGGCTGCTTATGCCTACCTAAATTGCCAGGACAGCCATCAACATGTGCAGAGTCATCCTGAACGGCGCTCATATTGAACATTTATGAAAATCCAACACATATTTGTGCTTTTCTTTGTAAATTTAATCAATAAAACTTATGACCTTCAACATAAAGTGTATTTAGTTTCATTAAGATTCATCGAGTAGTTTCCAAGATATGAGCATTTAAAATGGGGTCAACCATTTTGGAACACCATGGAACACACACAGACATCTAGGATAGGCACCAGCAAGGTCAGCAACGGTTGCGAGAACAAGCAAGTAACAAAATGGATGCATATATACAAAGGGGCATATATTTTTTTTGTGGGTTAGTCACATGAGTACCAGGACATAGAATTTGGTATACACCCTTTCTTTCATTAAAATAGTTTTACTCAATGTCCTCAGTGTTGTTCACATTAGCAGTGCACCTTCTGTGTATGCACACACAGCCTGCGCTCTTGAAAAGTTTCAAAGGTCCATCATTTATGGTTTGTGTGTTTCCTTCGGGACCCAATTTAATTAGTCCAAGGATGTCAGAGGAAAATTATTCGTCAAAAGTAAAGAGACAACGTAAACAATCTCCTTCAGGAGAATGATATGCATCCCTGACAGCCAGCCACCTCATGGTATATTGCAGTAAAATAATACAATACAAATAATAGTGCTATCAAGAGATAACAACATTTTAACTGATTAATCATAAAATTTACCATAATTAATCACAATCATATTTTCAACAACTATTTTATGTGAACCCTGTAACGAATAATTACTTGTGTGAAATCTAGGAATTAGCATATAATCATCAACTTAAAAAATGTTTTTTTTTCCAATAAGCCATCAGAGAACTTATTTAATGATGTATATTTTAAGCATTTTGGCGTGTCTTTCTGTCGGTGACTCTCCTCTCTTTGGTTGTAATGTTAGCAGACTTCAACTGTCACAGGAAGTAAGAATAACAGAGTTATTTTTTTAACACATTATAAAACTTTGTCAGCACTAACAAAATAGCTACTTTACATTCACCACATTTGTGATCACAACTGTTCAACAGAATTTCCATTTCAATTTCATTTTCAATTAAACATTTTTCGAGGCGATCTGAGAGGGAAAAATATGGCCTTTACGACACTCAACCATGCAGCATAATGGGCTATGTTAATCTTTTATACAAAAGGGGAAAAAAATGCTAAAATCTGGCCAAATTATTGAAGTGCATAGAGTTCTTTTTCAGTCTAAGGCACGAAATATGGTTTATGTTCCTGTAAAGGTCATATTATTATAGAATGATAATCATGTAAATTATTAATAGGTCATCTTTCATTATTAAAAGATAGTACATTACGTAAACTCTTTATTGGGAAGGAACTACGGTATTTTTAGTTACCTCTGTAGGTGTTTTATGTGGATGAATTGAACATTATAATTCCTTCTTGACAATGAATACAAAACAAATAACATAACAAAATGAGTCATAAGGACATCATACAAAGTCAAGTAAAAAGCTAATTGTAATACTTGACATTTGCCATTTATAATTGTTTTCATCAGAGAGCTGCTGTGAATACAGCAAACCTGACTCAACTGATGTTTTCCATATTTGAGTGGGAGTTGTGTCATAACAAAAAAAAAAAGGTTGTTGAAAAATCACATGGTGACGCATAAGATGCCCTGCCGTTATTTTATCAGCAGCTTTACACAATTTGTGTAACAATTCTCACTTTGAATCAAGGTGGAAATTGCACAGTGAATCAATGTGTACATTTGGATATCCACCCACTGACCCCCCTCGATTAGTTAGAAAATAAGATTGTTTTATCTCTGAAGCCAGTCCAGTCAATTCAGGTTCACTTCAGGATTTACTCCTTTTCTTTGTTTGTACTATCTTAAGAAGTATTACTTACGGATTCACGAACACACACTCTCTTGCATTTTAAACTATACAGCGAAGTTGTCCAAAAAGCAAACACTTTCAACTTTTAATGCTGCATCACACTGCTAGAGGAAATAAAGTATGTTAATATTTCTGGTCTCAGTGGTGGTAGCTCGTAATGCAGCTCACACCTTTGTTGGTGCCTAAACAGAACATAAAGCTGCGTATTGACAGTCACATTAAGAATGTGGTCTGACGAGACCTCAGTGGTGGCAGCATGATTTGTGTGTGAGTGTGTGAGGTGGTGGTGGTGGGAGATGTCATATTTCGCCCGCATGTGACATCTTGTTGGGCCTGGAAAAGCCTTACCGAGCTCCCCCTTGCCTTAACTCCCAGTTTGGAAGAAGAACATGCTCTTTCTATGCGCTCGGCAGGCTGCTTGGTCTCTCCCCTGTCTACAACAGAGCCGTGCTTCAGAATACCAATGACCCAAACTGGTGGAAGATTCTCCTCTTCCCCTTTTGCTTGGTGTGCTGCCAGCCACCCAGGTGTGACTACGTGACGGAGAACAGTTTTCACCAGAATTCTTTCAAGCTGGACATACAAGTGTTATTTTTTTTTTTATCTCAACCCCGACACTCACTTCTCTTGTTCAGACATATTTAGAAATTCAATATAGAGGAAAATTTTATGCATATTATGGGTGCTGTACCAACAGAAAAAGCAGATGGTGCTGTAGCTTGTTGCTTTATTGTATTCTTCCACATTGTACATGTTTTATATTTAATGCAGAGTTGATATTTATTGTAAAGTATATTTGTTTCATAAGCCGAATATTGTGCTGCCAGCACTTTCTGTTCTTTTTGTAGTGATGTGAAGTTCACAAATGAATGGAGTCTTTTGAACGGCTCTTGACAATATGAACAGTAACACTTGTGTGTTTGAGTTGTTCACTCCCAGTCCCCTCCATTTCACAACTAACAATCTTCTGTAGAGTTTCCTGATGAGCTAATTATATGACTCAAGTGTCTTGGACGTTGGACAAATCGAAAACATGCTGGATAATAGGCGCCGGATAGAACTGGAGGTTGGAACTCCTCATTTAGAGTTAACGATATGTAAACATAAACATTGACAAAGAGTAGATCAGTAGATGGTACCGTTGTTTAAAAAAAAAACCTGTTGTCCTCCTCCAACTAATATGTATGTTTTATATTTGAGAGAGATTGAGTTTTTGCAAAATGTCTGTTTTTCACAATTTTCCTCATAATTATTATATTCGTGTGCTGCTAGCTAGTTCTATGCGAGCACCAGCCTTTTTCACAAAGCCTTTTCCTTCCTTCCTTCCTTCCTTCCTTCCTTCCTTCCTTCCTTCCTTCCTTCCTTACCTTATTTATCCATCAATTTATCCATTACTACATCTTTATAAAAATATAATAAATTGCATTTTTATAAGCAATATAAATAGCATCTTTAAATATAAACTTTTTCTACTTGCTCTTGACTGAAAATGACATCACATCAATGCTCAAGTAAAAACACAATCACTGTTCAGTTTATGAATATGACGTGACCAAAATCCAGAAAACAGGTAATCTGTGATTAAGCACATGATGTCATTTCTAGTCTACAGCAAATAGAAAAAATGTTTTATATCTATTAAAATGAGGTGAAGAATATCTTAGCTGATAATGGCTAAATAAGCTTAATATTGCTTTTGTCAATGTTATCAATACGCACAAATCTTACTCACGCCACAGCATTAAATTCTGTTCTGAGGCGCAACAGCTTTAACAGGCCAATTTCAGTCATTGAGCCATACGGGATATTTATAGGTGACAAAACAAACTCAGGCTAGCTACTAGTGCTTGGTCAAAACTGTATACATTAGAAATTTAATTAGCAATAACATCTCTCTGTGCAAATAAATAATTGTAAAAATAAAACAATGTAATCATGTCTTCAGATAACTATAGTTAATTCCAGTCGGAGAGTAAAATTCCCAAGATGTTTGTGCTTTTTTATGATCAGATCATGGATGGGATAGGCATCACAAGTACATTATAAGAAGCTCTCATCTGGTTTCATAGTGAATGCATGCAATCGCATAATAATCCCTCATCGCATCTTAAATCATGTTTGAGTGTGTGCTTGGCACATAGCAAACACAGACGCTTAAACATTGAATATTAGTGATTTTGAGAGTATGACAACTATCCTTGCTTATTTAAATTATGACTTACTTTGTGTGAAGAAAACTGAGACATTTTCTGTGCTAATTAAAATAGTGTTGTTGTTTTTTTTTCCCAATCCTCATGATAATTTATTCACTGGGTGTCAGGTATGTGCCAAAGCAACAGATGGTGCTATAAGCCGTGACCATAGCCACCGAAAAACTACCAATTGTTATCAAAAAGTTAGCAAATGGATACTTGAGAAAAAAACTGAGTTAAACATGCTGCCAGAAAAAAAAAGTAAAACAATAGAAAGGAAATTAAACAATAGAAAATGTTTTTATATTATGAGTTTGAAGGCATCGGACGATATCAGAATATGGCGTTATGATGACCCTGAGCAAAAGTATCAGTGTCATGGTATCAAAATACAGCTCTAACATATATAATGTTGAAATCGTTTTTTGCAAAAAAGCCATTTTTCTATGTTAGTAACATTTATTTTTTTAAATATATAAAATACAACAGTTGCTACAATAACAAACATTTACCATGCTAAATTAAAATAAATAGTGAAATAGTGAAGTGCTTCCTGTGTGATGTTCTTGCTTAAGCGCTAACGATGTGCTAACAACGCAAACGTCAGGCGCAACAGCACAAAGTGGTATGTTACATATGTGTTTTTATGTCAATATGTACAATGTTGTCCACAGCTAATGTCAATTTTATGTTTGATAGTTTTACATTGTAAATTGTTGTTGGGAAGTGAGGATGAAATGAGTGATGAAAAATTGAAAACCACAGTAAACATCAATGCAAAAAACTATTGTCTCATTTGTGGGCAAGCCGGCGAATTAATAAATTCTAAAAATGCATCTCAAACTGTAACAAATACAGGTAGACATGACGGGTTGTAATACCACATTACATTAATGTTGGCGCAAGCCCTGGTGTCTCGTGCCTAATATTATATGCCAACAATGTCGCCTTTCGCATCTTGTACTTTCTCCTAATACTAGAGGCAATATTTTTCCGCCAAACTGCTTCATGACCTGAATTTTTGTAAAAATAGTAGAGGTATCACTGTTTTGTTGATATGGTAACTGTACTGTCAATATGGTTATCTGCCCATGCGAAGTAGTACTGTAACTTTGAGTAAATGTACACATTTTATTGTTTATATATTTAAATAAGACAGCAGTACTTATAATTAAATCACAGTCCTGTGAATGTTGCATCCCGAGGTTTAGCAATTATATGCATGGTGTTTTCTTCATAAAGCAGCTCAGCTGGTTGGTTTGTGTTGTCTGACACGGCTCCCATGTCACAGCAGCAAGGTTTACTTATGGGAGCACCTGCTGTGCTTCCCCGCTTCCTACTCACGGAAATTACTCCTGGAATCTTAATTAGACTATGAATTTTGCTTATCGCAGCTTTTTGCAGTGCTCTGGAGGTCCTGCCAGTCTTTTTTTTTTTTTTTATGATGCCTATTAGCAGCAATGATGGTATCACCAAAGAAGGGGTCAAATTAAACAAAGCAAAATTGTGTATTGTGTCCTGGACTGGACACAACAAGTGTAACTACACAGCTCCATGCCATTATGCTTTTCTCCAAATACACAACTTTTTGTTTTAGCTCTTCAAGTCTTCCTCTGGCCTACACGTCTGGATCATTGTTCAACGTAAGATCCTTTTTATTGACTGTCATGCACTTTTCTTACAGTTTTTTTTTGGGGCGGGGAGGGGGGGGGTGTAATTTGAAGTAAACTCAGCGCAAGTGGCTGAGTCGTTGTTTTGTGACCCTGTTTGTGTTGGATGAGCGCACCGTGCTTCTCTTGGGAGCAGCCTACAGGCATCCCACAGATCTGACACGCAGCTCTGCACGCTCACACTGAACGAGAAGGAAGAGGGAATAAAAACAACAGACACAGGAAAAAAAAAATCACTTCCCTAAGAATCTTGGCTGAATATATTAGCGAGAAATAAACATCATTCTCTACTTCATTCTATTTTCCCCCTCCAAAGCTTGAGGTCACATAATTAAGGATGGTACAATATACCCAGGAGGGAAAGAATAACATCCTCTGAAAATGGAAAACTGACACCTATTTATTTATTTTTTTTGAGAAACCCATTTTGAATGCTAAAGTGGAAATAAATCTGTTTCAGTAATGACAAGAAATTATCGTGCACTTCACATTCAAATGTTATGAGCAGGTTTTATTTGAGAAATTTGATTTGGCTCAAAGGAAACTTACCACAAACAATACATTTCTCTATTTATCCCATTGACATAGCAAGACAGGAAAAAATATAAAACACCACTCTAAAAGAAGGCTAAAATTCATGTAGTGAACTGTGTGGTTTTCCTCAGCCAAGCTTGGAAAGTGATGATTGAAATAGTTTTCATTTTGTTAAGCTTTTTTTTCTGTATCATAACTGTACCAGTCACAAAAAAAACAAACAAAAACAACAACTTTGGTTCAATTAAACAGCGATTACCCTCTAGAATACACAATAACACTGTTGTAAGTCATCCTTTATGTGAGGCCTTCCTAAACGGGGAACGAACACCCCTGGTGGTAACTTGAAGGCACTTCCTTCATCTTTCCAAAATGAGAACATATTAATTGGAACATAAAGCAGCTTGTTGCTAAATTGTGTTATAGAGAGTCCTTTGCCAAACATTGTATGCCTTTATTTTGTTATGTGTTATAAACATGCACATTGACAATAGTGAAACCATTTTCAAGCAAAGGAGCCACAAATAAAATAGAAGTCACGAATGTGATCGGAACAAACAGGGTGAGAACCCCAGAGCAGACTGAAGGCAGCTTTCAAGATATAAAAAGGTTCATTAACAAAAAGTGCACGCAATGTGTGAAGTAGCAACTCAAGAAGGCAAAAGTGCAACTCAGGAACAAAATTGGAATTCAAAGTAAAAAACAAAGAGACATGACAAAAGCGCATGTAACTGACCATAATCAAGGGCGGAACCAGCAGGAGGACGTTGCCATAAAACTCAGTACAAACCAAATTTACCAACGCAGATTGCGGAACAAGAGCAGGCAAAGTAGCAACTAAAAAACATATGGTGTAAAATAGAGATACTTGGAAGAGGGGGACTCGGAACAGGCCTAGATATTGGATGTGCACAAAGCAATAATCTGGCGAGGTCCTTCTGCTTCGGCCGCACCATATAGTCCCCTGATCCGCCCCCTAATCTGCAGGCAGGACAAGACATTAGGGACACAGAATGTGACAATAG
The DNA here is from genome assembly GCF_059441005.1 of Hippichthys cyanospilos. Taxonomy (NCBI): domain Eukaryota; kingdom Metazoa; phylum Chordata; class Actinopteri; order Syngnathiformes; family Syngnathidae; genus Hippichthys; species Hippichthys cyanospilos. The sequence continues at coordinate 5,660,672 of NC_142387.1, read as the reverse complement.
ATGTTACAAAATCTTCTGGTAATGCTGAATACATTTTCCTCACAAATACCACTAAAAATACAGTTAGACTAAACTTGATGGAAAGTTATATTTTTTCATTTTAATCTGTCATTATAATCCGTCATTATATTCGTCACCACCTGTCACCTCAAAGTTTTATCAGGTAAATCTACCAAACTACTGAGAAATGTTTAAACTGCCATATACTGTACTTGGCAGCATGAAATGATGAGCTCAGTTTTATTGGCAGCAAGCGTAAATACACATAGCCAGAAGTGACTAGCTGAATGCTAGCCTATTAGTATGCACTAGATAAAATTTTGTCCTTATAGAAACAGCTGTGCTAGCCTGGGAAGTCAATGTTTGCACTGCATTTCAGAGTCATAGTTTCATGAACTGAACTGCACACTACACACAATCTTCCTCAGCACATTCATTGTACAGACATAAAATAAAAAGCAATCTGTAGAATTAAGTAATAAGACATATTTATGTTATTTTGTATTTTAATTACGATTCAAATTAATAAATAGCTTGCAAACAGTTGCGCAAAGCATTCTGGGGTGTCTTTCGTGGGCAAAGAGGTGACGTCATTTCAGTGACCAATATTAAAAAAGAAAAAACATTAAGTCATAAATTAGGCTTAGCAAAACCTTACTTGGAGTTATTTGCGAGATGATATGTATCAGGTGAATTTTGTTTTATGTTACAGTTTCTGAAAAAACAACTTCACAGAGATAAGTGTGCCTGAATCACAAGGGTGTCTGTATGCTCCCTACAGGAGCTGATTGCTAATTACTTTAGCTGTAGATTACTGTTTAATAGTGTTTTTAAGAGGTTTAATTATTTTTGTCATTTAGAAAGATGACAGAGGCTTTTCCTTTTTTGATCATGATGACGGGAGTGAAGGATGGATTGGCAATTTGCCGATGGAGCAACGGACCGACGATTCAGATTTTCGGCTTGACCGGCCAGGATGGAAGGGGAGGACAGGGCACCGCCAACTGATGGACCAGCAAAAAAAATGTCAAATGCTCACCTTTGTATAAATATATTTCCAACGTTTAAAAAAACAGACAGGGGTGGCACAGTACTTCATTTAATTTAGTTTGCCCTAGTTAATGTGTTCGACTTTAAGAAAACGCAAGAGGGTACCTCGGTTTTAGGCACCTCTCCACTCGGTAGGGTGTCTTTAGATAACAGAAGACACCGAAATGTCAAGGGAAGGCTGGAAGATGAGACACGACAGAGGGTTTGTTGGCAGTGGGGGTGGCTGAAGGTGGAGGCGCCCCCTGGGGATACCAGTGTGGGGTGTTGTGTGCCGGCACAGGCCGGAATTAGTAAGCTACCCCCCTCCCCCTTATTTTCTGTTCATTCATGCGGAGGAGCTGCAGCACCTTGCAGCGCAGAAACACTGATGTGCACAAATAACACCGGTGAGAGGGAGGAAAGAAAAATATGGACGTGTGAGAGGAATATGGATGGTATCATGGGCCGCTTTGAAAATAAGACAGCTGGAGCAAAAGTAATTGAGCAGGGGTGTCTAGTGTCTTAACAAATCCCCCCATGTGGATCGTAATACACCCACCAGATCCGAAAAGGTACGCGGTCTAAAGTATGCATCTGCCTCCATTCAACAGTGAGGGTCACCCTTGCTTCAGTCTTCCGCTCCGCCGCAGCCCCCTCGACAAGCGCAGTAATTAAAACCACAGGTGGGACCCATAACACTGCCTGTCTGCTCCCAGCGTGCAACAGGTACCATCTGGTTTGCACTTTCTATCCTCTTAAACCGCAAGGGGTTAAAACATCAAAGTCCCGCCTCTTTTGATCTGAACAGTACAAAGAAGAATATTCTCTCTGAAAAGGTTCGAATGGGGAGGAGGAGGCACCTGGATGTACACTGACCTGCATAACCAGTATTGTGTATCTGTAATGCTTTCCTGCCTACCAGTTAGAATGGAGATCCTGCAGTGCCGATTTGTGCCGCTCTAGTGCGCAACTTGCTAAAGTGAACATGCTCAGTACACCTTGAAACATGGCCCACCTCAAGAGAGGACAAGCATAGTCCGGGTCACAGCACATCGTCGGGTATGGGATGGCGGAACATGATGGCGCCAGACGCATGGTACTGTGCAAATATCTCAATCATGGATTAATGGTAAAATAACAGTAGAATTAAGAACAGTCAATACGAATATTTTGATCCTTATACCACCAGGAATGATTGTCCGCCCTCAGGGTAATTTTTTTTCGAACCTAGATACATTGTATTGTCGTTGCAGTTCTTTTTTTGTTTTACCAGATTTTGACAGATGCATTAGAAAAAAACATTAAAACTTCATCAGATTTGAGCAAATGTGGGGTGTTCTTGAGTTTAGTTTAAACTCTGCTATGGCTCGCTTTATTAGTGACACTGTTGTTATCGTTAGTTGGGGTTGCAGTAGCGCCGGGCTCTTTGCATTTACTGTATGTAGCCTTAATTTTTGATGCGTCTGTGGTAAGAAAACTCATTTTAGCAAAGATAGAGATCCATCCATCCATTGTGCCTATCCCAGCCATCTTCGTGCCTTTGGCAATGTGTTTGTTAGGGTTAGGGGTTAGATTAGGGTTAAATTTAATTTCTTTTATAAATGTTCTAAATATAGACAGCTACAATGTTTAAGAAAAACACTAAAAAGCCCAAACGGAAACTGAAACCAGGCACTCTGAACCGTAAGGCTAATCAGTCTTCCATCATGGCAGTTATTCCTCTACCTTTTTTTGTGCGTCAGGGCATTTTTTAAAAATTCGATTCCAATGTTGAATTATGACCATTTTTTGGCCATTTACTTCCACATCATTCTCTCTGTAGTTTAGTGAAGGAATGGCACATTCCTGGTAGTGTGACAACAAAATATTAGAGGCAAGTAGAACTTTGAAATGTTCTGGGTGAAATTTCAGTTCCCTACTGTCTTCTTTCCATGCTTTTCCTTTGGAGTGAAATGCCTTTGAGGTAAAGCTCAAAGGATTGGACAAAATACTGCACAAGAATTTAAATAATGATTCACACGCACAGTTCATAAATTCCCGTAAAAGAGGCCAATCAGGTTATGCCAAACACGATGACAGCCAATCATTGTCCAAAGTGTAATTGAACTTGGTTTTCCTACTCCCAACACCTCAAGCATAAGAAGCTCAAATACCTAAAAATTGATCTAATCAGCGTACAGAAAGTTTAAAGTTGGATGTTAAAAATTATATGAACACAATTAAAAAAAGATTTGACACACCTGACAATAAAGCAAACTAAACAACCATAGCAAATGCATAGCAACTAATACATCAAGTAACAAACCAATCACAATCACTTGCAACAATACATAAAGTTTCCTAAAAGAGAGATGTGAAGATTACAAAAAGACAAAAAGTGAAAACTACATGACCAATATGACAGAGGCAACAAAGACATCTGTTTAGCAATTATACAGCAACTGATATCACAACTTGTTGATATTACAATCAAAACTGCTGTGTTAGATTACACATTAGCATGAAAGCCTTTGTAGCTTTTGAGGTACGCAGAAAGTGGTTGTTACCCCATCTTTTTCACATCTTGGTTGTCGCCATTTGGAGACAGAGTACTTTTAAATTCATTTGGAGTAGGAGTTGAGTGTTACCACTCAGGATAGAAAAAAAAAACCTCATTTGTGAGGGGGGCGCAGAGAAGGACAGACTTTTACCCGAGGCGTTGGCAGATTGCAGATGTCTGTCTCTCCTCACCCAAGTGGTGCAAACACCCAGTATGAAGCAGTCCCCCCTCCCAGTGGGGAGATTCCCTGAAATTTTGGTTCATGAGGAGCCGCAAAGGAGACTCCAGTGGGTGTACCTCATATTTTCATCTATAATCCCCAAGCATTCTGTTACACTGCTGTCTTTGTTCTCTGTGACTGCCGCAGCAACACAATTGCTATTTACATGTTAGTTTAATGAGCCTTGTGCATGTGTTTACAGAATGTGTCCATCTGTTTTAAAAATGTTCGCTCAAAACTAAAAACAGCGGTGGCATTTTATAGCACGCAGGTGAGTGAAAATATTCAGTCAGTGAAAGGCTTGCAATAAAGCATGATAATTATGGAATACACAATATGGGGATCACATTTGTAAACAATATTGTCTGTTAAAATGAGTTTAAGGAGGTGGTGGTGGGAAAGGAAGTCTGTTTCAAAGTTCAGTTCAGTTTCAAAGTTCAAAGTTGTCTCCCTACGTAACGTAGTTAGTCGCAGAAGAAAAATGCTGCATCGAGGAGCAGTCATCAAAAAGCAAGTTATTTATGCAATGCACATGGTTTGTTTCTATACAATGAAGCTATCGTGAGCTATTGCCTCCCCAATGGGTACAATTGTGGGAATTACACCGGTTTTCATTTGAAACTTAATGGAAAATCCACTTGTATTGGCGATGGTTTACGATATCCTCTGTGAAATTGTGCCACAAAGATCTGTTGGTTGTCCAAAGCTGTTGTTAACTTGGCTGACTCTGTGCAAAATCTCTTCTCCTCAACTCCAGTGTAAAAATAAGTAAAAATAGACACAGCTGCTCAGATGATGTGGCCGTGTTTTTATGCTGCACGGGTGGTACGGAGGCGAAGTAGAGGCGGTAGTGTACCTTCCTCCTTATTGTGAAGTCACATCGAGAGACGCGAGAATGGAAGTCACTCAGCGCATAACAAGCAAGAAATCCTCAAAAATTGATCAAGGAAGGAGAATAACAGTTTGGGGGTGTATAAGGAGAGGAATTAACATTGTTTTATGGTTAACTGTTACAAAAAGTTTCATTTCCATGATAGTGGCCCTTTAATAAGTGCAGGTGGCCCTCCATTTAAGATACCGTTGTACTCACAAGTCTAGCTCCAGTTTGTAGAGAAATCCTAATGCCCAACTATAATTACCTATGCTCATGTAGTACAGTAGTTACGTCATAATTTTAGACGCTGAGTTCCAAAGAGGATTCATTCATTAGGTGTTAGGGTAAATTAAAGTCCGAAAATGGATGGGACTGAATGAGTTACGTAGTTGGTAACTATTGATGGCAATTATTTGATAGACGAGTGGTTCGCATTGTAAACCGCACGTCCATCATTTTGCCAATTTTGCAAAATATTTATTTCACAATTTAGCTGATCTTCAAATCTTAATTTTTTAAAATGACAAGTAAATCAAAGTAAATGTATTGCCAACCTCCATAGTTGTGACCAGCACAGACATTTAAACATACTTGCATGTATGATTAAACAACTTGCATATTTGAAATCATTTGTAGGCTAAATGTTAAACATCTAGCATTTTTTCCCATGATGCCACAGAAGTATGACAAACCTTATGCATTAAGGAGAAAATAACCAACACAAATAGTATTAAACTATAAAAAATATTGATGAACAATGTTTACTTATGTAAATTTTGAAAATACTGGCATAATTTAGGTTAAATAGAAAAAAAATAGAAGTTCAAACATATTAAAGGTACATTGAGACATACAGTACTTCCAAATTTATCCGAACATACTTGCGAACAAATAGAAATTATTTTTTCAGTCAAAAATATTTACTCCACATTGGTAATGCCAACCTTTCGTGGCAAAGCAATTCGTCCATAAGTATAAAAAAAAAACAAATGAAAAACAGTGTGTTTTCCTCGTGTAAACCTGTGAAAAAAGTACCTGTCTATCATGTGAATTTTAGCGGTGGCCGCGTTCTGATAGATGCAATGTGCTTATTGAACAAAATATGCTTAACAACTGGCTGTGATCTGATTTTTAACTGGAGTTGGTTAGAAGCAAATATTGCTTGACTCGCCCCAGGCAGTACAAGCCCAACTACCCCACTGCATACAAGCATGTGATGTATGTCTAATGAATTATTATGTTCATGCGAACAACTGCATATGAATTGAGCATATGAAAGGGGTGTGCCGCTATTATCTTGGATGTGATTAGAGACCCTGATCTGAACGACGTACTCCCTCCCTTGTATTGGAGGGGAGGAGTCAAAATAACACATTCCGCAGGGCATGACGGAACTCAGGAGCGACTAAGCAGGGCCTTCTTTTTTTTAAAATCTAAATTCAAGATTGAGATTCTCCGTAGATAGCGGTAATGAGCAACACGACTTGGACATCAGTTCACATCCTATTTCCCACTCGCTTCTTCTCCCCTCTTCCGCCACACTTTTGTCTCACACTCCATCATCCCCCCCATCTGTTCTTTACCCCTCGTGCGTCACATCTCGCTGCCCCCTGCCAACCATCTCGACAGCACCTCCTTCTCGTCCGCTTCCACCTAAACGCCCCACTCCATCACTTCTCTTCCGGGCTCAGCAAGGAACCCGCAGAAGTAGCCACCTCAGAATTCTGATCAGCCACTTTATGGTCAAAGAAGGCTCGGCAAACTGTCTTTCCAATTAATCAATGGTTCTACTGGCTGTGGTTAACACCTGTAACCTCTGCATTAGATGGAAGGAAATGGAGCGGAATAACAAGCACCGGACATTGTTCATGATTTGTGTGAGCAGCAACTTTCACTTCTTTCTTGTCTACTCAGTAAAGTCATTGCTGGTCCAAAATCTGTTCATTGCTATATGGATGCCTCATAAATGCGAGGCCCTCTTGGATGCAGCCATGAAGATGAATAAAAATTGGTAACTAGGTCATTTGTATGGCCCAAAGCAACTCTTGCTTCCGTGCCTGCCTTTTTCCGTGTTGCTGGAGTCTGTGGAACATCAAGGAGATGAAAACACTCCACATCCTGTATATGCGGGAAGTGCTCTGCAGTGGAGGCTCCACCGAGGTTCTTTTTACATATTATTGAACAAATTTAGTACAAACCCAGATTTCAAATGTAAATTACCATGTAGAAGTTTACCGAGAACAAAAACTGTAATTGGCTATTTAAGTTGAAATGGTTCCCGAATCAGTGAAGAATTATGACAGTGGAAAAACTAAATACAGTTATGATTTTTTAAATCAAATAATTACGATTTATGAGGAAGTATTTCTGGCTTAGTTTGTATTAGCATTAGATTTTCTTATAGTCACAGTGCAAGACTTGCTTGACTTTTGTTCATGCAGCATGGGGTCAGTATATGTTTTTGAGGAAAATGAGGAATATAATATATGTATATAAAAAAGAAATAAAGAAAATATACAGAAAATTGTGCACATAAAAGTACCCCCTTTACTTAGAAGACCGTATATATATATATATATATATATATATATATATATATATATATATATATATATATATAAATACAGTACAGTGGACCCCTGGTTTTTGACATTCACCTTACAACATGGAACGCGACTTTTTTTGTGCCCTCTGTACCCCATATTTTTGCCTTACAGCACCTCAAACATGGCTGTCAGTGGGCATGCATGACTCACGTGAGTCACTCCGCGCTCATATGTCTATACACACATCACTGCTTATGTCACTAATATGCTGGTCAGCTATTGGTTGGCGTCACGACTCCCTAAGATACTGGTCTACTATTGGTCGGCCTCCCAGGGTCACTAAAATGCTGACCTGCTATTGCTCAGCAATACTCATTCCAAAATGGCAGCCAATTTAAGCTTTCCTGTGAGTGCTTACACAAATGTATTTATAGCGGATTTTAGTGCTTAATTCACACTGGAATTGGTTAGCCATGGGTCCCAAGATTGCTAGTGATGTTAAAGAGAGAAGTAAGATGATTTATATGGAAACAAAGCTGGTGATAATCAAGAAATACAAAGAAGCCTAAACTAGCCTAGCTTAGGCTACATTCACTATGGAATATGACCATAACAAGCTTGTCATGTCAATCAAAGGTAGATAAATCCTTTCTATAATTTTTTGTTTATGATGTTCTTTAATTGTATAGCTACCGTACATGTGTATTATATATATATGTAGTAATAGTTATACTATTTTGATACCATTTATTAATATGTATATACAATTTTGATGTTTTTACCTGGGGTTTTACACGCATTATCTGTAGGTTTGAATTGCAGGCCATAGGGCGAATTTGCGTTACGATTCTAGCTGCGGAACGGATTAATCTCGTAAACTGGGGGCCCACTGTATACATGTCCATCCATCTATCCATCCATCTCAGCCACAGGGCACACAAAGATCTACAACAATTCATCCAAGAACGATTTAGAATGCTAAATTCAGTGCACATTTGATGAAGCATATTGGTTAGAACATAGGTGTCGAACTCCAGTCCTCGAGGGCCGGCATCATGCATGTTTTCCGGTTTTCTTTCCCCAACTCACCTGATTCAAATGATTAGCTCATTAGCAAGCTCTGCAGGAGTTTCAAAATGACCCCAATCATTTGAATCAGGTGTTTTTGAGGGAAAAGGTTTGAAAATATGTAGGATATCGGCCCTCGAGGACTGGAGTTCGACACCTGTGGGTTAGAACATTTGAAAATGGTTAGGTGTCTTGTAATTGAGTGATTCAGCAAAATTAATGCCAGGCAGTATGTCCTTCTGCAAACAATTGGAGTGAAATGAACGAACAAACATTATCAAGCTTGTTAGGGAGCTTTCACTATTAGAGTAAAAGATTATTTCAGGCAGATTGGAGTTTGTTGAGCCATTTATTGACTCAACTTAAGTTTACTCTATAAAGAGCCACCCTAAGGATGTTTCAGTCACAGTAAAATGCACTTTAATGAGGTAAATATATTTCAAACTCCTTACTATCAAACTGTATTGATCTAAACAAACTCTACTGAGGTAAAAAAGAAAAAAAAACAGATTGAATACATCATAATTATTCAGCAAAGTTTGTTTAAGATCAGTACTTTGAACAACTTTTTGAGAAGCAAAACATTGTGAGACATTTAAGGAACTGTGGTAACAAACTGAATTTGTCACTGACCATGAACAAGTGTGTTATGAACAATGTAAAAGGGTTTGAGAGAAGCTTGTCTCCACATCCCCTCATCCTCAAACACCCACAAACATAACCTTCACCCAGTCCTTTACAGATCTTTGCAGACCCTGATCCTTGCACACTCTCGGCTGTTCAAACATGAGCACAAACATCCTCCCGCCTTGCTACATACACACACATGCACACACAGCATCACTGACCATGAAGTTCATAAGGATTTAGTAGGTCAATACTATCCATGTACATAGGGCTACTTTTTAAGCTTTATTGCATCTCGCCCACAAATATGTTCAAATGTATTTGAAATGTAGCTGCACTCCTTGGTAGATATATATGTACCGGTATATGTTTAAAGTGTTTGTCTAAAGTAGGGTTGAAGATGGCTGGAGAATAAAGAATTATGTATGAATTAGGTGCTTAAGTATTCATTTACTTTTGGGCCTAAATACAAATTTCTTAGGGCCTAAGTACAAATTATTCGGTTACATTAGGTACTAAAGTACATTGGATGCTAAAGTATTAAAATATTGTATTACTTTAAGTACCGAGATGCTAAACTCTTCATTTAATTTATGTAATAAGTACTAAAATAAGCTATTACTTTAGATACTCAGAAATAAAAGTAATGGATTACTTTGTAGTTTTGAACTTAAATAATTAATTTTCCTCATTGAAATTGAAATTGAAATAATAGACTGCCTATTTTAGCATTTACTCAAAAGATCAACATTTTTTTAATTGAGAGCTGGTACTTGGGAACTGATTCATTGGGAATGACTACCAGTACTTCTGAAAAAATAAATTTTGACCAAATTACATGAACTTTTTGGATGAATGGATAGAAGAAACTCATTGCCAGAACTCCTCTTAATGATATGCCAATCAAGCACTGTTGTAATGTAGTTATATACATACGCAAACTGTCATTTTGCCACCAGAAACACATTTCCATTGTTTTTTTTTTTTCATGTTTTATCGAACGGAAGGACTGTAGAGATGTTTCAGATGCAACTTAAAATATATATTCGTGTCAAAGTGTATAAGTGTGTGGATTTTTTTCCTTTTTTCCAAAATGGCTTCTTGTCACTCTAATGACCTAGTTTTAAACAGTGACTACTAAAGAATGGAATAAGTAAGCATTTTTCTAAGTAAAGAATGGAATTCATATGGTACCAGCAATCTGTACATAGTCATACAATAAAATATTCTCCCGGCCTTGAAAGATGCTTCAAAATGCTCTAAGTGAGCTGGCATTTAGGGGGTTGCCTTTTCAGATAATGCTTGGCACTGAAAGGGTTAAAATGTCATTATCATTGTCAAATCTCATTTCTGTGAAGACATTTTGTTGCTAATTTCTCACCAATGAAGATGAGGTTTCACTTTGTAATTGTTCCAGTGATCCTGCTGTTTTGAAATGAAATATGTTCTATTCAGTTTTTTTTAACAACTTCTGCTATGATTTTACAGTATTATTCAGTTCTATTTTTTTTTTTTTTTAACAACTTCTGCTATGAGTTTACAGTATATGTTAAACAATATCAACACTATTAAAACCTACATTTTTCAAAGGGTTTAAATTTGGACTCTGGCCTTCTTGTTTTCATTTTGCATGTTCTCTCCATACATGAGGAAGTTAGGCTCCAGGTCACCCGGGACCCTAATGAGATAGATAGGTTTCTTCCAACCAGCTAGAATGTGACACTGGTTCACTGAAGTTTGGGGACACAAGTACCTCACTTGCCCCCGGCACTGGCACCTCCCGCGATTCCACTGTGCTCGTATATCAGACATACAGGAAGGCCTTGTTATTGTCTTTTTTGGTGTGCTCACGCTATTCACTGGAGATATTCTCCATCAACTGTCATAACCTGCAGTGGACCTTGAATCAGGTACAAGATGAGGGATTTCTCAAGCCTGCTCAGTGTGTACGCGTGCGTGCAAGAAGCCTGAGCCTCCTCGGAGAAGACCTTTGATGACCAGTGCACCATATTTTTAAAGTATACACCCCAATTTCACAAGCTTCTTTTCCCTTCAGATGCAAATAATCTGGCATTCTACTATGTGAGGATGGAAACTCCTGACACAGATATGTGGGTTTAAAAAATAGCTATTAAAATCACAAGTGTAAATTCCAAGATGCAGATTAAGCCCAAAGCGCCCACATTGTTTTGTAACCAGCTGCTTCTCAGTTTTTTTTATGTGGGATCCATCAAGCCGCAGCATGAACAATGAGCTACTGTCTGCTCTTTGTCCACAATTTGAGAAAGTGTTGATGGTTGTCTGTGTTTTCTGGCTCTACCCGTGCCTCTCAAAGTGGGTGCCTAGCCAGTGAGCCCCTTGAGCGCAGCTGTGGGTGTGGATGCTAACAGGTCATCTAATTAGTGCCGCGCCCCGTCTGTCTGAAAATGCGACAGGACTGCCAGACTGGTCTTTATCTTCTCATGCTGCCCCGGGTCTCTTCAGACACACACAAAGCCTCATTCCACTGCAGATATTACTGGAGATCTTAGCAGAATATTAAGAACTAATGCAAAATCATAAATGTCTCCAATGGAAAATATTCTAAAGAAAAATATACTAAGAAAGCACAAACAAATCAGTTGTGTTCCTATAAAGATTTTCTTGTACATGGTTGAAGGCACGTATTGCTCAATATGGCACAATGTTTAATCTTGGCACTTGGCATCTACTGAAGCCTGTAGAGCCTGAAAGAGGATTCCTCCCAGCTGTGGTCCCTTCTCAAGGTTTCTTATTTTTCCCCAAACGAGGTTTTTGAGTTTTTCCTTCGCCTTCTGGGAGCTTTGTTCTGGGATGGTGTCGCGAATTTGAGATATTGATTGTGATGTTGTTTACTTGTAAAGCCATTTGAAACCCTGTGGTGGCCATACATACATGGAGGGCTATACAAATACTTGAAATGTAGCCTATGCCAGCTGAAATCAGAGCAAAAGCAGGCTGTATCCTGCAGACGGACTAATTACCCCCAAATTGCATTGTCATTAAGAGTGAAGTCATGCGGGTGGGGCATTATAGTGACAGGGACACAAAACAAAACATTTTCGGAGTCGCAAATTTAATGGTTGTTAATTATTTTCTTTCACTCAATATTACCTAGTGTGTGACTCAAGGACATCAGGAGATTATTATTATTATTATTATTATTATTATTATTATTATTATTATTATTATTATTATTACATCAATTAATTGAAAACTCTGATAAAATATTATTCATCATTAAAATTATAAAAAAATAAAAAAGAATTCTCATTAAAAGATTATATACAGTACCAAATGTTGTATATTTTGCATTGTGTAGTAATTAGAATAAAACAACAAGCAATATTACACAAGCGGGTTGTACTCACAAACCTTTTGCAAAAGCATTTTGTCTCAGGTTCAGTCATTTTCCTGACAAAATGTCATATTTAGAATAAAAGCAAAAGATAAATCAAATACATTTCATGAAGCAATCACAGCAATCACAAAATAATTACTCTTGAAATTTAAGGAGTTTGATGGGTGTTTATGTAAAAAGGATGCGCTATATCAGGGGTGTCAAACATACAGCCCACAGGCCAGTTTTGGCCTGCAAATGGGTTTAATCCGGCTCTCGAGATGGGTTTGTAAAGTATAAAAATGACCTTGACACCCCTGCTCTAGGCTTTGAGTCGATTGCACTTGCGAGGACTAGTTTAACATGTATAGAGAAAAATGGCAATTTATTCAATTGCACAATGATTAATTAGATGTTTGTTTTCCTGTCTTTGTATTTGGACGATAAATTAGTTGTATAAATGTGTAACACCTAAATTTTACATTACTAATACATAAACTACATATCTAACTAATAGATGCTAAATTGATTTACTTAGGATGTCAAATGACACTGCCTTTCAAAACAATTTTCTATTAACGACATTGTACAATTTAGTACAAACCACTAATTTCTCTTCTTGTGTAAATGCTGCACAAATATACGCACACACCCTAACATATGAAGCGCAAACCGACTGTAAACTCACGTGACCGACCTTGAGGGAGGCCGCGTTAATTGTAACGTTAGCCGTATCCTGAAAAAACCATTAGCCTCCCCGACCTTGAGGGACGCGGCGTCACCACAAGCGTCACACGCGCGACCGCTGAGGTTGACTTCTATTTCTCCGAGCTCATCTTGACCTACCCCCCAAACAATTCTTTGTCATAACCCGACACCTCCCCTTAACACACTGCTTGACCCTTTTGCTCCGAGCAATGACCATACTGTCCGAACAGATGGAGACGAACACATGCACACGCATTAGCACACTTAGTGGCTTGCTAGCATTCGTGTACCAATGCCATTTACAAGATGTGCACATCTCATGAGCGAAAATGCCGTTTGCATTTGAAAAAACTCCATAAGATTGCTTCAATGGATGTCTTTATCCAAGCGGGTTGACGAAAAGTTTTATAGTACAGTCTAAAAACCTTTTATGTTGTAGCCTACATAAAGTAGTGTTTAGTTTTGTTTTTTTGTGGAAAAAGGCATGTTCCTTTCAAATCGAAACGTAATGGATGTAAAAAAAAAGTTTCCATTTGTTATTCACACTTGCAGACTGTAGTAGTTTGAGGATGATTTGCACTTTGAGGCAGAAACATTTTTTAATTGAATCGAATCGTTTTTAATTGAAAATCGATTCTCAGTTGAATTGGAGACCCCAACATTAGAATTGTATCGAATCGAGAGACTGTCAAAGGTTTCCACCCCTACACCGTAGTGTGCGTGCTGCATTCACGTAATACCGGTAAATGGCAATTCTTAATTCTATACAACGCAACTTTAAGCTGTCTTCTTGGTTTCTAGTTTCTGAGTCTAGTCGTCACAGCCCGTGTACCTAATCGCGTGTCCTGTGTTGCAGATGAGGGGGTGGAGTAACTGGCTCTACACCTGCTCTCCATTCCAATTAGGGGACGATTTAGGTGCGGCCAGAGCTGGAGAACTTCGCCAGATTATTGCATTTGGCAGCCTTCCAGCGTCCATGCCAGCTCCTATTTGCTCATTCCTTTGCCCAAGTGTTTTTTTTGCTACTTTTTCTCCTTGTCTCCATTCTGCCAGTTAGTCAGCATTTTGTTTTGTTACTTTGTATATTTCGGCAACGTCCTCCTGCTGGTTCCGCCCCAGGTTTTAGTAAGTTACTTGCCTTTTTGCATCGTCTCTTTAAGTTGTACTTTGAGTCTCATTATCATCTTTCTGTTGTTCTTTGAAGAAGTTTTGTTAGTCTTCTTGTGCTAATAAAACTTTTTGTCAACGCTGTCTCCTGTGTGTCCCAGTGTTCACCACCTACGGGCGTGGCACTAGTGTTCCAAGTGAAGTTCTAGAAATTTCAGATTTGTGATTACTGTGGAATTCGGTGCGTAAAGATTTCCTACTTGTCCACTTCTGAGTTGTACCTGTTTCCCAACTCGTCGTCTCACGTGACAGCAAACCTGATAAAGAATCTGCAATTGTATTATTACATATCGGAATTACATAACGCACTACAAAGAATATTAAATCATACGATACCTAAAAGGCCATATGGATTTTGTTTGGCTTTTGAATCTCATGCAGAAACGATCAATTTTAACATGACAATTCTATTCTAGTTTCCTGCTGACAGAGAATTATATTCTGACTAAAAACAATCTCCTGGGAGGAGGTCATCAATTCCAACTGGCATGGAGTTGGCACTGGCCAGTAGTGATATGTTACAAGGATTATCACTGTAAACTATCAAAAAGCGTATCCATGTGAACTATCGCTGTAATATTGCAAAATATGCCGACGGTCCATGGCGACACTTAAACGACTGCACTATCCCGCTCTATCCCACAGCTCCAAACCGAAGAAGGTCTTGAGCTTGACCTTTTTTTCGTTCACAGAAATTGCTTATTTTCTCCGCTGTGAACTGGAGCCTTTCAGCCCTTGTCGGCCATCTCCCTTTATTGCCCTTAATGCTCCCTACTACAAAACGGACGACTCTTAACAGCGACATCCGGCGTGATGCCAATCAATTTTTAATCACACCTGAATCAATAGTGGCGAGCTTATTTTTGAGAAGGAAAAACAAGAAAAATGGAAGGCAAATACATGCTATTAATTGAATTTGGTCAGCGACCTCTTACTGCGGCTCAATCCAAACAGCAGGTTTAACGTCCGCCTGGTGTCAAATATTAAAATATTCAGTTGTGGTTTCTGATTTGGTGTACACTCGAGCAGTAAAATGAAATTAAAAGGCCTATTTGAGAGTTTCTTCCATTGTGCTTGATGGATTTGGGAACTTTTTTACGACCTAAGCTGTGGCCCCTTTGCAATAATAGCCAGGCTGCCCACACTTTTTTTATTGGCTCGTTCATAAAATCCCACTATGAGCCTAAAAAAAAAAAAACAACAATCAAAATGTTGAAAGAAAAACGTTACATTCCACACACACCAGCATGCTACTGTACAGCTGCACATCTGCACTCAATTTGTCATGCATGCAAATATGTAAATAACATGGCTGCATACAAGTAGCATCTCTGTGTACTAAATGAGTGGCATATGGTTCCAGTCGTGTCTTTGTTGGCAATTTGTATACACAAGGTGATATAATGTGAGCCAAACTGCAGAGGAAGCAGAAAGCTTTACTGGAGCCGTATGCTACCACCCGGTAATGACTGAATGCACTTTTTGGACATAAAAAGAGAAATAAACAACTCAGAAAAGATATACAAGCACAAGCATAAGCACAAGGCAATCAATTCTCAGGAGAATTTTATTAAGAAATCTTTAAAAACAACAACAACAATAAAAGTACTATACACACTGTACAACGATGGGCAATATTATATTTTATGAAAACCCCAATCTAATACGTACATCTTCTGATCGATGCAGTGCAGGTTGGTGAGTAAATGCGTATAATTCAAATTTATGGAGTGATGGCATTTGGGGCCAAAGGAGAAGCCTTTACATTTTGAATATAATCAGTAAATTATCCAGTCAGTGTGGTGTGAATGGAGGTCCGCAGCTCCAAAAAAAAAAACACCTGTGGTTTACAAATATCTCATGGTCCTCACTTGACTGAAATTCTAGTTCTAAAAAAACAAAAACAAAAAGGTTACCAAAGTTTTGTTCCATATATAATAAGGTCCAACTGGCTTTTCCAATGCGCCACATGTTTGGGCAGGATGCATTTAACTTTGTTGTCCTGCTGAGACAAAATGAGACAAAAGTGGACACAAATGAATAGGGTGGGTATCAGGAGGATATCATGAAATTTGCAGATGAGATCATTGTATGGATTTGACAAAACAAAGCAAGATTGTATTTTTTAAAAGCAATAATTAGGTGAATAATGCAAGGAAGTTTTGCGAGGAATTGGCTTGGACTTCACTGCTTAACACATCACTGTGTTACAATTTGTATACAAGTGTAGTTGAACATAAATCAAACATGTTAAATATGGCACCCATTCAACTACTGGTAACACAAACTCATATGCCAAGCATATAAATTAATACATGAAATGCATTGTCCCATGCAATGAATTCTGGGAGAAGAAAAGTGTTTTTTATTTTTTTTCATTTAAATGTGACCCTTGCTATTTGTTCTTAATAGGTACCAGGCCGACTCACGAAAAGTAAAAACCGGTGTAGCCTTGATGCCCATTGAAATGCATCAATATCAACCCATCCATTTCCTATAGCCGATTATCCTCACTAGGATCGCAGGCTTGCTGGTGCCTTTCACAGCTCTCTACGGGCAATGGGGGGAGGGGGGGGGGGGGGGGGGCACACTGAATTGGTTGCCAGCCAATTGTGGCGCACACAAGGATGAACAAGCACTCACACAGCCAATCACACCTAAGGACAATTTGGAGTGTCCAATATACCTACTGTACATGCAAACGCTACACTGGAAGGCTGGAGCCGAACCCACGACCTCTGCATGTGCGGCGGACATTCCACCGTGACACATGAAACGATTGTCGGTTCATTTATTGTATAATTTCTTGTTATCATCAGTGATTAAATAAAAAGATAAAGACAAAAGACTGTTTATTTAAATAAAAAAAAGTGCAATATTGCACTACGCTGTCTAACCCCCCCCCCCAGCTCAAATGAATTCTTTTCTTACTTTGTTTGTCCATTCAAGGCTAGTAAAATATGTTATTGCTGCACCTCCATCATCACCTGAGAGGCTGCAGCGTGCCGAGATGCAAAGACTGTCAGATGAGTTTCAAGTGATATGCAAAAGCTCCCGTGTTAATAATTCATGCCCGCGTTTACAAATGGCACTGTTGTGCTGAAACGAATCAGCCAAGTTGTTGAAATGCTATTTTTGAACAGATGAAAGTTTAATTCCTGTCCTAGATTACTGGCCCTCGTCTATAAAGCAGGCCCATTATTGCACCTCCGCCCATGTTTTCCCCACATGCTGTAATGGGAGATGAAGGCAGGCAAAGGTTGCACTCGGACACTTATGTACTTGCTCCGGATGCTCCTTGATAGGTGACATCTGGGTAGCCTGATTGCATGCCCGAATTTGGCAGCAACCCCGAATTTGGGTTTTCATTTGATTTGAGGTATGGTTAATCACTCAGGTCATATTTACATGCATACATGCTCCTACAGTTCAATGTCATGACGTTTTAATAATCACATCAAAATAAACTTAGTAAATGGTTCCACATTGAAATCAGTGAAATGTTGTGCATTGCACTCGCTAGTTTCTGAGACCCAACTCAGTGACAATCAAACTTTTAATGCGTAATATAAGTCAGGTACATTATTCATTTGTATGATTACATTAACTGAGCTCGACAGTCCATGACTTCCGATATATGCCTTTTTATAATAGGACTTTGAGTGAATTCCTCCAAATTCTCATTAAAAGTGTGGACATTCATAAAAATAAAAGAAAAAGGAATTGAAATGCTAATACATTTTGGAGTATGCATCTCATGTCTTTAGACTCCAAATACCTTCATTTTACCCAACAACATAGATCATAAAAATGCATTTCAAATCGCCATAATTTGAAGTTTCTTCAGTGGAGATGTAATTACATATGGAGTATTTGCTTGTGAGTATGTCCTTCCGGCTATGAATTAATTGATGGAACAGCGAAAGTGGTTAAATCATTGATTGCTCCCATGCAAAAAGGAATATATGGACTAATAGAAACACAGAAAGGTTTGGTTAGTAAACGAGAGATGTACGTACGTGTGCGCGGGTTATTCTCAAAAATACTTGCAGGAATTGAAATATGTTTAATTGAGACTGAACTTTTTTTTCAAGGTGTTAGTTAAAAAAGAAAGACATAAAAGTTATATATATATTTTTTGTGTGGTCCAATGGATGACAATTACCGTATTTTTCAGACTATAAGCCACATCTTTTCTATATATATATATATATATATATATATATATATATATATATATATATATATATATATATATATATATATATATATATATATATATATATTTTTTTTTTTTTTTTTTTTTTTGCTAGCCACCAGCAAGCAAATGTGTGTATATGTTTGTGGTGTCAATTTATGGACCAACGATTAAGTAGTACTGAAAAGATGTGAATCATTGGCTGAGTTAAAACAATATATTTAAAATAAATATATATATATATCTACATTTTATAACATTTTGGGTCAATTTATGGTGTACATTTTAAATACAGTACACAGTATATGTGAATTTATTTAAGTATTTCTGATTGTATATAAATTATTAAGAATGTGTTATGTTCATCAAAATAAACTATCAAACAAAGGGAGACAAAAAAGATGCTGTTGGAGTATTGATTTCAATTTTGAACTGCTATTTATTTGACAGATATCCATCCATCCAGCCATCCATATTTTATGAATATGTTGGGACTGTTAAAGGGAGGATGTTACTGTTGGCAGACAATTACCGGTACAAAAAAATTAAATAACAAAAAAAATGTATAAACTTCATACAGCATCTTTTTGCGTAAAGATCTGATGTTATTTCTTGTGGCTCATAGTCCAGTGTGGCTTATCCGTGACAAAACTCATTTTTTTGATCATATTTTGCTGCTGCGGCTTACCAGTGCGCCTTATAGTCCGGAAAATACGGTACAATGAATAATAGGTAAACCTGCAATAGATATACTCATGACTGAAAACGAATGTGGTAGAGGGTTTAGCTATTTTTTGACTGGTCTGATTCAAAAGAAAGAACATCTAAAGAAAAATAGCAAGGTAATCCTGCAACAGAAAAAGTCATGCTCATAAACGAAAATCCTCCATAGAATGACGGCCGCAGTAACTGAACCGCAATAGTAAACACTATACTACAGTTAGGTCATGAAAAATAGCTAACAACATTTTAGCAAACTTACATCCAGAGGTATGTTTTGGTGTAATGCTTAAAATAATAAACAATCTTTCCAATTTATTGGGAATCTGTGAGGGAACCTTGCTGTGCCCGAACTGGTACAGCATCACCGAACCAGATATCTGAGGAACCAATTGACGACACACCAAAAATCTACTGTCTTAACTGTATATACAGTATATTTTACAATATTCAGATTTCACAAGCAATGTTTTTTTTATATATTTGCTTTTATCCAAGGAATGTAAATTGTGCTCCCTCTCTTGACCACCCAGTACTGCTTACAGCCAGAAAAAAAAAAAAAAAATCAGTCAAACCATTGTCATTAATGTAAACACACCACCTGATACGTTTAGGAAATTCTAACACTCTTGAATTAATGTAAGATTGTAAGATTCACCACTATAGAAATGACATAGTAGGAATGTTACCTACATTTATATAAGATTAAGTCATTCATACTTTGTATGAGATTTTTCATAAAGCATGCATTCAAACAAATAGGAAAATAATTCATAATGCCATGAAAGTTGTTCTTTCCCACTTTCAATTAAACACTATTTCAGGTTTTTGCGAGAAATATGCAAAGTGGCTAAGAATAAGTGAATGTGTTAATAATGTGTCATTTTCTGGTGCCATCCAATATACTAGAGCCACTAATTTAAAAGTGTGAGTATTTATGTGAAATATAATTGTGGTGCCAACTCAACGTGTGAAAGCAATGTACTAATAACTCAGATTCACAGCTTGACTTTTACACTTTGAATCACTTCTGCATCTAAAGATCCACTCATCCTGAATCGGGAGGGAGACAAGAGTGAACAAAGTTCTTAAAAAAAAAAAAGAAACAATTAGCATCCAATTATGCATTTACAAGACTCAACAGAGACACAAGGTCCGAATTTTTGTTTTATTTACATACAAAGCATGTACACACAATATGAATAGACACTGTGTTGTCTAAAGCCTCAAACACTCATTAGGAATGAAAATATATGCTAAATTGTGTCCTCTTTACTCGTTATTTCACAAAAAAATCATGTCCAGCACCTATCTCTCTATGCACAAACATTAACCTCGGGACACCGTCAATTAGCAATGGCTCACACTGGCAAATTTGCATTTATAGCCATCTGGCAATGCTGCTGATGAGAACAAACAACCATTGTTTAATTGATGCACATGCAAGCTCACGTACAGTTGTTATCTTAATGGGTTTGGTAAGGTGTTAACATGCTCATTTTTTACTGCCTTCTAAGGTTTAATGTCATATAAAGTAGGTTACGGTAATTTGAACGTATAAGCTTATTGATCACTACTGATGTGGCAGAAATATATCAAAGTTAAGTTCTGATTTAGGAAGATTTTTTCAGAGCTGGTCATCTCTCCCGGGAGAATATTTTGTAGGCATTTTGACTTTTGCAAGACTAGCAGCATTGGTGAATCATGAATGGGAGCTAAATTTTCCAACCAAATTGCTGTCGTAACCTTGTGAACAAGCACAATTGTTGTTATTATTTGAGTAGATGAGGGAGAAGACACTTGGATTGGCTCCCAGCGCGACCATTGACCAATGAGGGCAGGAGTTGTTATCTACTCCCGCCACAACTCATGAAACTCACACACGTAGGTTAGGTTGATGTGAAGAAAGAGGAGGAGAAAGCAGCGCTGCAATGGGGCATTGTATATCTCATACCTAGATTTTTTTTCGTAATAAATTTGAATTTCAAGTGTAAACTCTGATTATTATCATGTTTGATCAGTTACGGGCTTCACTTTAATTAGATTTCTGGAAGTGCTAATTGTAGGAATTTTATATAACCACGGATTTCCACAAGACTACAGCCAAAGGGATGGGATGGGAAGGGATAACAGTACAGTTACTTTATAAGGTTTATTATTTTAAGATTTGAGTAAATATGTGCACTGCAGTAGTTTGAGGTCTGAGGAGTGCCTGTGGCAAGTGAATTTATCATTAACTTGAACATCTGGCATGCAGGAAACTTTCATATAGGTGTTTTTTTTTTTATTATATAAATCGATGCACTGGGGGTGCGATAGGTGAGGTGCAAAGTAGCAGGGGATCACTGTATATATTTTCAACAACAAGGCACACTTTATATTTACTTATTAAAAATAATTAATTTATAGTTGTGATTTATACAGTACATTAATTCTATGGTGGTCTAATGACTTAAAACATTAAAATTATTTTTGTCTGAGGCTAAAATCACCACACATCTGGAATACAATATGGCAACCTAGGTAATACGGCTGGTTCTGCACAGCAGAAATGGGTCGGGGCGAGACTATTTAAAAACATTGACTGGATGTCAGTATTAAAAGCATGGTTTTGACTCATTTTTGTGAATTAAAAAAAAGAACGCAATACACGTGCCCAATTTTTCATCGATAAATAATGGACAACAAGTATGACACTGCAGCACTAATCATAGCCATACGAAAACCTCTGCTGTTGATGATACATAACCAATAATATTTATAAAACAACGTTAAAAACAAACCATTACACTGTGTACAGGACCACCTAATTGGACCACAGTGGTGCTGTATAATTTCACAGGAAAAGGATCAATCGTTTTCCCAAAGAAATGATATTTGCCATCAGTGTGTGGTCAAAATGCTCCAACACGCAGACCTTGAATTGATCCGATCATAAATAATATCACAATTTAGCTCTTAATGAGGCCCCACTAGATAGTAAACCATCTGTGTACATAATAAATTGAGTCTAGACATGGTAAACTTTTATGATTCAACATATAAAATAAAAAATGGAAATAAATATTACATGTGTTTGTATCGGTGAATGCGGCGAGAGAAAAGAGATTCTTTTAAGGCATACTTTCTAGTCAGTGAGTTTGTTTACTCCCTGAAGAAAACTGCTTTAATTCCCTGTATTGTAGACTTGATGTCACGATGTGTGGGAAGTTTTACGATGTCCGCATCGACGGCGTACTTTCTCTTCTTCGTCAGTGATTAGAACACCCTCACCTATCATTCGTGTCGGGAAGAATGTACGAGAGAAGAGAACATGACCGTTTACGGTTTAAAGAAATGCCATCTTCAAAAAGGTATAGTGTAGTAACAGTAAAAACAATGATTTCTGACCTTTAATTCAGCAGATGTGCCTTATCTTTTGGGTCAAGGACACAATCAAAGTGTTGTGTGCTTTATAACAACCACAGTGACCGTACGTGTGGTTTTGTCCTTGTTTTCACCTGCCATGGCTTTCCAATATAGTGTTAGAACAACCATATCAAGAATTTATTTCATAGGTTCAGATCGCGGAAATTGATGAATCTTCAGACCAATAACATGTGATAGGGTGGAGAGGGTTACGTTCAAATTTTTGACACTTTAAACCTCCACACCCTCAATGGAGGTGAATTTATTTTTACGTGTGAAAGTTAAGATTATTTGATGATATGACACAAATGACATTCACATTTAGCCAGTCAGTAATGAAGGAATTTATATTTTTCAACAAAGTCAGTCTATATATATATATATATATATATATATATATATATATATATATATATATATATATATATATATATACAAACACAGACACATATTGAATGAGTTATAAGTTAAGAATGTTACATGTCAAAAGCTTGCTATTTATTTTTCAAAAATTTAGAGGATTCAGACTGTCTTGAACTTCAGTGGTTCCTCTGTGAATTTTAGGAATAATTCAAAATGGTTTAAAGCCATCGCAAGCCAAAGAGAAATACAGACTGTGATGCACGACGTGATGTCTCCCACATCCTTCAAATCTATTGTTTTAAATGGCGGGAGCTTTCACACGATTCAATTATACAGTCAATATTGCAGTGCTTTGCTTTCTCCCGCGAAATATCTGACAGTATATGAGAACCTCGCGTGACCCATTTATTTTGATTTGGTGGGAAAACAATTGTATCTCATCCCTAATGTCGAGCGTGGGCTCAGGTTCATAAATCACACAAGACTTGTGCAAGAGTGTGGCTGTGAATAGAGACAATATCCGAAACATAGCTTATAAAAGGACAATACCACAGCAGAAACCAAGAAGTTTCAAATAAAATTATATTTACGGGTAAATACCTCGAAATTGTTATTTTCACAGATGCATTGTAACAACTGCATATTTTGTACAAAATAGAGGAAAAAATATTGCATGAGGTGTGCCGCCACTAACGCAGATGCTACCAAGTGAGCGCCTGCTACTTTCCCAGCCTATTGTCGTTTCTTACCATGAAAGAGAATGATTAAATAGACCTCCGCCACCGCTGCAAGAAGGCAAGCGAGAGGAAGTATGGGTACACAAAAAGAGGCAAGGGGGTGGGTGGGGGTGATGTAGAAATAGCGTTTATTGCTTGTGGGAGGGAGAGTGATGGCGCAGCATAAAACCCAACCAAAGCGAGCAGATGGAGCCCGTGTGACAGTAAAAAACCCCAAACGTCCGCTGAAGGTGCCCCCCCCCCCCCTTCCCCTCGCCCCTTATTTTTTTTAAACTTTGACTTATGAAAGCTATCTGTCAAAACAAAAGCAGGAGTTAGCGGGATGATATGCTAATGAAACAGCATTTGTTCCGGTGACAAATTATGTTCAAAAGTAAATAAGCACATGAGCGAAGAGAGCAGCGGGATTATTCGTTCGGGAAGTGAGACAAGTGGTTCTGTGCAAAATGGAAACCATGAATTCATTTTTGTTTTGTTTTTTTTTTCTGACAAAAAGAGTATCTCTGGAAAATGGTTTCAAAAATATCTGATAAATGTGATATGCCATACGGCTAAACGATGACTTCCTTACTACATCCTGGATGTAATTTTCTCTTGTAGAGAAGCTCAAACTTTATTAAGTTGCACTTTTTTATTCTTACTGGTAGGCGAGAAGAGTAACAGAAGTTGATAACTTTTTTGGAGCCACATATAAAGTAAAAATGACCACGAGGGAACAGCAGGTTACAGTGACCAGGCGGTCATTGTGTCTCCATCCAAAGCTTGCAAAAGTTAAAAAAAGGGCAAAGCTGCAGGAGGTTTCCGCGACGCCAGTGTTTTACATGCCAGGTGTCAACGGTGTTACAGATTGGCGTCTCGGTGTGCTCAGCCAGGCTTCGACTCTGTAAAGCCTCTTCAAACGTAGGTACAGATGGCAAAAGAAAATATGACGGCACTTAGACACTTAATGACCTGTGCTATCTTACGAGACCCAATACAAGAGTTGTTAACTCGAACTGTGTAGTCATATACAGTACAGCCAAATTCAAGTCTTCACATAATATAAAATTGCCGTGTTGGCAAATATGTTTGAATGTATTTGTCGGCTAAATGCTCAAAACTTCTCTTTTTCTCATAATCCATCCACCTTCACCTCTTTTTCACGCAAAGGTCACAGACAGTGGATGTCATCTAATCGCATGGCACGCATAGACATTCACAGTCACAAACGAATCCAAGGGCCGTGTGGAGATTCTAATGCACCCATGCATGTTTTTGAGTATGTTAGAGTAAATCAGAGTACCCAGAGAAAACATGTGCAGGCATGGGGAGAACATGCAAAATCCAACTCCGGAAGTCCGGAGCCAAAAGTGAATTTGTGACCTCTGCACTGTGAGGTGAATGTACTAAACACTTCAAATCATGCCTTGTAGACATATTATAATGTTCCCGGACCACATGTGCTTATTTTCTTACACTTTGTATACATTTTGAAACTTTTATCTGCAGGGAAATGAAAGTTGAGACCTTAAGGAGGTTGTTTTGGTAGAAATCCCAAAATAGGCAGTTTTGTCAAAAATAGAAATTTTTGTCAATAATGTAAAACTAATCTCACTTACATAAGCCTGGTTTTGTGAAAACACACATACTATGACTAATAATCTTTAATTCTAGATATATGTAATCCTAAATTCGTTGTTTTCATGGCCTCATTGGGAAAGGAGGCTCACCCTCAAGCATTTAGCCTGAAACTAAATATGCAAGTATTTACATTTACTGTATTTTTGAATGTATTTGCAAAGATGTGCAAATGAATTTTCAAGTCAAGAATATATTTTTTTTCCACACTTGCATGCCTATGTGGAGTTAAAAGAAAATGATTACATAGTGTTTTTGTTCATGTACGAGTTACTAATGCATTTGATTGGATGTGAGTGGATTGCGCAGGTGTATCTGCTGGAGATGAGAAGTGATGCTTCAAAAAACCAAGGAAACATTTATTTGAGGAAGAAAATCTGCATACTTTAATAGGCAGACTTTACCCAAATAGAAGAATGGGGTTATGTGCAACGCTGCATGAACTCTTTAATTAGGATGAACTTCTCAAATATTCCATTATTAGCATGAGTGGCTCATAAAGGGAAAACAAAGACAGATTTTTTTGTGCCTCAACAATGCTTGCGCTTGACTTTGAATGGGGATTTATTTATATACCTGTATAAATATATATAACAAGCTCCTGCTAATGTGAGTAACTAAAAGAGAAATACGACACTATTTCATGTCATTGCAACAGCGTTTGAATTATTAATGCACCCCAATGACTTCTGATCATGTGCAGGCATTGTGCGCAATGTGGGCCAATTGGTATTCCAATTGTATGCCATGTTTTATGAATCATGAAGCTGAGACTGTCGCTGCTGGTGTTATATTTTCCATGAAGAATCTCCTTATACACCGTATGCTAGGAAATGTCTTAAAGGGAGCGTCTTCATGTGTTATGCAGCAGGCTGTGTGGATGCACCCAGAGATACACCATTTGCTGAGCCGCAGCGGAGTGTTTGATTTCCAACCATTTTTTTAAGCTGATCATTATATTTTATTAAAAGTATCACAGCTCATTAAATAAAAAGCTGCAAACGGCAGAGGAGGAGGTGTGTAATAAAAGTGGAAACCCGAGCAGAATAAGCCTTTGCAACGAATGAAAGTGACTGAAAGCGCTACCAGACTTGGTGTATTATTGTCTCCTACGAATCGGTTCAACTTGAGGCTTCTGGTGTGTTTTAGTGTTGTCCTGTGGGGGTGTGTGGGGGTGTGTGTGTACCACTGGGGACACCATCATCCACACATCATTAATATTTAATTAGGATAACACAGCTGCAAATCACATCAGAAGAGATGCGTGCTAAATCATATTGTCTGATCCAATCGCGTGATCCTCCGCTGCTATCAATTACAACTTTGGCACCCAACTAATTTGTTTGATGCTTGGATTGGTAATTTGATTTCTGGCTCGCTCACTTGATTTCCCTTACCCATTAATTTCATTTGCACTTGCCCATCAGTGCGAGCAGCACATGTTGAGTCACCCGCGTCCCACAGCTCATCTTAGCCCGCTTTTATTAATACCACCAGATGTGGCAAGTGCCAGGCCTGACACTCATCCAGCATGCAGCTGCCACTCTCACTCGCAGCCATCATCGCCGGCATCTCTTCTTCAGTGGCTCGGAACCTCTCAAGCCGTCCACTCATCACCCTTGCCAGCCGGCTTTTGGATTTGGAATCGCAGACCTCATGGGAGAGACCTTTTGTGCATTTCCTGCCAAATGCAGTCGAACACAATCTTTTGTGGTGCATCCTCTGATTTTTATGGAAACAGATATTATCCATTTCAGGGTGAAATTACCATCCGCTTTGCTGTATGTAGATTAAAAAAAGAAAGAAAGAGATATTTTCAAGAGTGATGACAAATGTTTACCTTTACCAAAGTGATGGAAAGGGGAAACTTTCATCTGTTAACGGTTCCAAACGTACAAGCTCTTTTATGAAACTCGCATGGGATATTCTTGGATGGGCTCATAAATCTTCATTGAGGTATCTCAAACTCAAATGTTCAAAGAAACATTTTCTGTGCCAAGTTATATAAACTTTTGGAGATTCTTCACCATGCAGCAATAAGATGAGCCAAACCAAAAATAAAAACAAAAGCTCATTCAGGCAAGAAACGGAAGGTTTGAGACTGGCAAAGTTCATCTCCAGACTTAGAATGAAAAAGTAAAATTTGCATTTTGTCTTCTAAAAAGAAGGAAACCTTTTTTTTTCCTTTTTTTCCCCCTTTTTTTTAAAGACAGGAGGAGATAATTATATTCGCACAATGAGACTAAAGTCATCTTAGTGGAAAAGCACATTCAGAACACAATGTGTAAACAATTAACCTTTTATCACACTGTCATCAGAGTAATTTAAGATGGTCTTTTTGAAATGTACCAGGAAATTCAATTTATTTTGTCATAGTGTATTTGAAGCAAGGGTCTTGCAATGAATAATAGAAAGAAGAAAAACACTACTTGAACATCTAAATGAATGAAAATCCCCTTTGTATTGACAAGCTAATTGAAGAGCTCCACAAGGAAGGGACTTGTGTTATTGCAATTTTAACCAGGATAAATGGGAACGACACGATGGCTCCCTCCCCCGCGGGGGAACATTACCAGCATGTCCCCGGTCATGATGCTTAAATGAAGTGAGCCGCTCTATATTTCATATTTTGCACAATGTCTTAGAGCGAATTATAAAGGAAACCCAAACAATTATGAGGGTTTAGTCGTGCCTGGGTGGCCGTGCTAATGCCTTGTCTGTGAGGGGAAGTGTTCCGTCTTAGTTAGAGGAGCTGTCAGCCCAAGCCTTTGCATCCATCTCAACATGGGAAGTCGTGGTGGCCATTTATGACTCTTCATTCATAATATATTGAGAGTATAGCTGCTTGTATCACATGACATACTGTATTTTTTTGGACTATAAGGCACTTTCATTTCTTTCATTTTCTCAAAACTTGACAATGCTTTATGTGCTGATGTTGACTTAAAGTGCAATAAAACAGCGCTACCGGTTTGTTTCCCTTTTTTCTGCAGAAATGTGCCTTATAACAATGCGCCTTGTAACCCAGCATGTGCTATATATGAACATTTCCCAAAATGGACAAGTTCAATGAGACTATAGTTTCTAATCGTCCTTATTGGCGCCGTTGAATTTCTGATTTATTGCAAAATTGGCCAGATAAGAAGAGGCTTCTTTGAAGGCGTTGGGCAAGCAAGCGATGCTCAGACTCGTGTTACGAATGATCTGAACTGCAAACTGGACTGAATCCTCGAGGAAAATGGTGGTCATTATGGAGAAGTTGGAGGCTCACATTGATTGATTTATTGCAAATTCGGCTAGTTGAAGCCCATTCAGAGTCTCATCCTATGGACTCAAGGTCGAACACACTTTATCGGCCTGCTCCCAAAACAACCGCCATCTGGACTTTCTCACCCCAGAGGACAAGAGGTTCTCAAATTACCACAATTTTCCCTCTCCCTCCTATCAGGTGGCCTTAATACAGTTGGTTTGACTGAGGTGGCATCTAAAGGACACTTTTACGCACACACATACACAGATATCATATACATGCACATCACCAGATGTTTAATGCGGCTGCTGTTCCTAATCACCATCTGCATGACGTACGTTGCGAAAGCACCGGACATTGGAGTCTTCGAAGTGTGGGTGAAGCATGTAAAGATGAAAAGTTCAAGATCACATTGAACATCAGTGCAAAAAAAAAAAAAAAAAAAAAAAAAAAACCTCATATCTCTCATTGGTGGACAAGCTGGCATATCAATGAATTATAAAAATGCATCAAAACCTTTAACAAACATACACTAGAATTATTAAGAGGGGAGACATGGCGGGTTGAGATGGTTACCCAACAGAAAAAAAATCTGTCTACGCCCCATAAATCAAAGATTAACAAAAAAGTTGCTCTTTAGAAGAGGAATCAAAATATCCAGGGTTACCTCCTTTTTTCTTTTACTGACCCAAGGACCAGTCACTGGTTCTCCAGATACAGTATCTGTCATCAATACACTGGTCTAATACATCTTAGTAACATCGGATCTGCATACGCTGTTATTTTTTACTTTAATATTATTTGAGATCTTAGTAAATCTACGGTGGGATGCCGACATAAGCGAGTTCCACTTGACCTAACTTCTCACCCTTGTGCAATCATCATAAATTTAATTTGTGTCAATTTCATAAACTTGAATGAACTAATACACATTTGTGGCACATAATAAGTTGCCATAGAGAATGTCCTCAATTCATGTTTGTAAGGATGCTGACTGGAATGAGCGATGTCATATTTGAAAAGTAGATGAAAGTTACATAGGGCTGTAACTCGATCAGCAAGCTCCAGAGTGTGCACTCTTGCTCTGTGATTGATGAGCGCACGGCAGGCAGGCTATTAAAACATAATAATAAAAAATAAGATGTGGGTAGTCTATACACAAAAGAAATGAATGAAAATTGTAGGAGTGCAGGATTCATAATGACTTATTTAGGGAAATAGCTTTCTGGCGTTTCTAGCACCAACCTTGGAATAATACACCCCACGAATATACAAATGACTTATAACTTAACAATGAATAACTTACCATGGATTACATGACTGCTACGCCATAGAAACAAAGGCAGCGTGTCATTTCCAGTTTATATACATGAAACACATTATTTGAATGCAAAACTTAATGATTACGTTAAGGTTTCTGTTTGCAGCAGCAGTCATTTTTTCACCGTTTTTGTTGCAAATTTAACAATCATGTCCACTGGATGGCATTATCATGCTTTACATGACTCTGGAATGGCAGCGTGTAAGCAAAAAGGAGCGTGGTGGGCTGACTGACGTCTGACGGATATCTGGCGTAATATTTATCAATGATTATCCCAACGATGGATGAAAACTTCAATCCTAATATTTTTTATATTTTTATCCTGATATTTTTTTTTTTAGCATTACCGTCCTTCGTCCGTCCGTCAGCGAAACGGTCCATTGGCGACAAACTGACAGACTGGCTCTTCTATGTGTTTTTAGTTTCTTTTAAAACAGCAATATTTTTACTCATAAAATAAACACTCACATTTAAAAAGTAAATAAAAAACAAAATAAAAATATAAGCACTTAATCCCACACTTTAATTTTTACTTCGTCTGTACAAGAATCCATCTGAGCAAGATTGCGTGCAGTATGCATTTTGCTTCTCAAAACCTTGACACAAAGAGGCAGGACAAACAATGACATCCAAACACTGGCTGTGAGTGACAAGCAGTGAATATAAACAAGACAGTTCTATCTCTTAACTGGACAATCTTCTCCACTTCTCGGTGGTGAAGTAAAGCTATTGTAGTCTCACTGACTAAGAAGCGATTCCAGTTCACAGCCAATGGAAGCACGCAACATGACAAATGATCAGACGAAACAGTTGGCTTGTATTTCCATCAGCAAAGAGGGGAATCGGACCAAACACATCTGACAGAATGTCTATCCGACAATAACAACAATGGACAAAAAACACCCCCCCAAGACAATTACAACAATGGACGAAAAACACACTCCTAACCTCTGTTGGTCAGCAGCTCCTCCGCTACGCTTCACCATATATATATATGTATATATATATATATATATATATATATATATATATATATATATATATATATATATATATATATATATATATATATATATATATATATATATATATATATATATACAGTTTTTTTTCAGCTTACGACGTGGTGTGATGTTTTTTCGTCCCCTCTTTAAGCTATTTTTCCCACTTTACAACAAAAACAATGGTCATGACCCTAGGGGTTAGCTGTATTTGTGTTGTTTTGTCTTCATCTTCAGGTGGTTTTAGGTCATTGCTCTTATTTTCTGGTCCCGTCAAACTGCCTGCGCTGCAACACGTCACACAGATGCTGGTCTACTATTGGTCTGTGTCGCGACTACCTAAGATACTGGTCTGCTATTGGTTGGCATCACTGTCAAAATGGCGGCATGCTACAGACTGGATCTCGTCTGAGTGCTTAAAATAACTATTTATTGTGCATTTTACTGCTTAGCTCAAACTTGAATGGGTGAGCCACAGGTCCCAAGATTGCTCGTGATGTTAAAGAGAAATAAGAAGATGATTTGTATGAAAATGAAGCTGGAGATAATCAAGAAATACAAAGGAGGCTAAGCTAGCCTAGCCTAGGCTAGGCTACCCACACTAGGGACCATGGCCACAACAATCTGTGGAAGGCATGGTCCAGTAACCGAAGGATCGGCTCTTCGATCCCATCTCTGTCAGAGTCATGTGCTGTTGTGTCCTTGGGCAAGACACTTCATCCATCTTGCCTCCAGTGTTTGGTCAGAGGGGCAGTATGGCAGCCTCGCCTCTGTCAGTCTGCCCCAGGGCAGCTGTGGCTACGCAACCTAGTTTACCACCATTGGTCTTACTGTGTGATAGTAATAGCTTTGTAAAGCGCCATGGGTTTCATGAAAGGCGCTATATAAATGTAAGCATTATTTTCATTACATTTTTTATTTTTTATGTTTTTTTAATTGTATACATGTACAGTATACATGTGCCAATTACTATACTATTTTGATACAATTTTTTAATATGTATATACAATTTTGATGTTATTAGTTGGATATATATATATATATATATATATATATATATATATATATATATATATATATATATATATATATATATATATATATATATATATAGATAGATAGATAGATAGAGAGAGAGAGAGAGAGAGAGAGAGAGAGAGAGAGAGAGAGAGAGAGAGAGAGAGAGAGTCTTTCAGAAGGGGCCGTTCAAAAACTTGTTTCATTTGTGGACGTTACTCCATTATTGGCAGCAGGCAAATCATGCAAAACTGCTTTGGATCAGTAAGATGTAGATATTTTAGTTTATCACAGAAATATAAAAAAAATGCAAATTTGCAGAGCTTCACCAACAAATCAGCAAGTCCAAATTCCCATTTTGATTGAAATGATTTGGCAGTCTTCTAAGACAGACAACCAATGCGGGTGTCTGAAAAGGTTATAATTAAAATAGTGATCAAAAGAAATATATTTGGAGACTGTGCAGGTGATTTGCAGCCATGTAGATGCTTTTTTTTGCCATGAGGCAGCAGAAGTGGTGGATGGGAAAGAAATCCCTGCTGCAAATGGATAATTCATAAATGTGAAGAATCCCAGGAGTTTATGGCGCATACCTAAGAGTATATACCTGAAATCTGTCAGTTGATGAACAGTTAATGGCGTAATAATAAAGGTATGTTCCTTAGATAACGTGACAATGCTCTGACGAGGCATTTTTGACTAAGTTATTTAGCTTTTTCCAGTTCATACTGTTGAGATCAAAGCATATAAAACACAACAGATGTACACGTATGAACGGATGCAGATGCCGTATGAGTGCTGATAGTTGGTACAGGTGCTCCATTATTCAAAGTATCTCCTAGGGCTTTAAAGCTCTGACAGAGAACTTGACAAGGTTTCTTCCTCTCCTCTGCACCCAACCCAGCCGGCAAAATAATATTACCAGGGCTTCCCTGGGGAGACGGGAAAAGGGAAACGTGATCTGGAAGAGCGGGCGAATCCACCACAACAACAGCTGTTTCCAAATCACAACAACCTGGGGAAGGGTTGTGGGTGATATTTTGTGGGTGGAGAGGGACCACCGATCCTCATTTATTCATCTCCACCGTCAGTATCAGTGTCTGTGTGTATGCATGTGTGAGAGAGGTTTTCCATCACCCAGTAGTGAGATGAGACCCATTATGAAAACATGCAAATAATATTAAATATTTGAAAAAAGAAATAATTAGGTCCCTTAAAATCAAGTTTTTGTTCACTTGCATAGATGGCATTTTACCCTGCTATTTCATATATACATACATATATATATATATATATATATATATATATATATATATATATATATATATATATATATATATATATATATTACAAACTCTTGCACTCTTGCACTCTTGGACTTTGCACTATAGCAAAACTATATCTCAAAGTAAACATAAAAAATGTGTTGTGCAATCTACAATCTGAACTTAAAGTTAAAAGTTAAAGTTAAATGTTAAAAGGAAAAAAAGAAAGAAAGAAATTGCCAAATCTACAACAATACATCAATTTCTTGCATAATGTCTTTCACTTTGTGTCATCCATCTTTCATTTGTATTACTTTTATCCTGTTTTCAAGTGTTAAGCTTGGTTTAAGCTTGAAGCATCCGTGAGCACACGTGGGCCAGATTTTCTGCAATGCATACCCTCCGGAATTTCTTTACAAGCGGAAAACATGGCGGACAAATTATTGTTTATGGAAGTTCACCAGTTCAAACATCCTTATGATTCATATGAAAAGGAATACCATGACCTAAATACCGTAAACAACTCATGGCAAGCACCACATTGGAGAGAGATGAGGAGTCTGTTAAAAAAACGCATATAAGAGTTTAGATCGTTTGTATCTACTGGGATTGACTACCTCTGTTATAGATTAGTGTTGTTTGCATGCTGTAGAGTCCATTTGCTGCCATCTATCGTATAGGAGAGTATTGTCTGACTGCGAGGGAAAGCCACACAAAGTATAAAGTGCTGCAAAACATAAAAACTTTCCAAGGTGGGGGCTTTGCAAAAAATAATTAATAAGCACTGAATCTTTTCGTGTTCTCGATAAGAGAGACTGCAACCGAAGAGCACAACCCGAGTCAAAAGCTGCAGTTCTTGCAAAGGGAGAAGGGTTTTGCCTCTTAAGACCAAACCATTTTGAAGAGGACCTTTCTCCTTTGGCTTTTATTTTGTTTCTCAAGCAGAGTGTGGCTTACAAACTCAAAAAAAGGAATCCATCTTGCAAGTAACTCATCTGTTCCAATCGATTGGGAATCTTCTACTCTGTCATACTGTTCCTCATCTGAACAGAACTGTTTCAACTTGGTCTGATCTCCCCGTGCGCAACAGTCTACCCTTCAATAAACTTACAGTGAACATTGCAAAACCTTCTTACCATATCCTTAGCAAATACTGGTTATTGAATACAAGGCTCATGTGTTTAAATGAGATAAGTTTCCAACAGAGTCTCACCTAACATCTTGTATTTCTCTGGGCAGCGAACGACAGTAGTTGACAATACTGTTAATCGACAGTTAACTTTGTTGATTGCAAACAAGAAAGAGAAATTATTTTTGCACATTTTGCTTGAGGGCAATGTTTAATCAACATTAAATACCTTATGAACAACCAAATTTATTGATTGTAAAAGTGGAAAGATTAATGAATTAATCAACAACTAACAACTTTTTTTTTTATTATTATTGTTTAGAAACCTAAAACTGTCCAATTCCTGTGAATTTCGTTATTGTAACAGTGGATATTCCGAGATTTCCTTAGCCCTTTATGAAACAAGACGGGTCATTATCCAACAGTTAGAAAGTCATTCCTGTCAAGCAGGTGATGCCATAAGTGAATGCTTAAGCCTTTATGCCCTGCTTATTTTTCTGCAGCCTTTTTTTCCCATTAAATATTGTTAAAGAAATAAATAAATAAAAGTGCCTACTCTATCTTATCTTTCTCTTTAATTTCACCCATGGAAATGCATTTGAGTATTTTAAATTCTCACGTTACACTGAAAACTGTTGACATTGGAAAAAGAATTTAGCTATAGGTGCCTTTTTGGGGCTTGAGCAACTGTTTCAAAATTTTCAATGCGCATACCTGATTCCTGTTGTATTTGAGTACTTTTTTTTTTAAACGTGTGAAAAAACTTTGCTACATTGGAACGTTTGACTGAAGGGACCTTTTTAGCTTTTGTTGTGCTCCACCATCTGTCATGTTGTTAAACAAATTGTCCTGCTCGTGGCCTTCTCTGCCTCAGCCTCACTTTTGGCAATCTGAACTCAGTCCGCAGACCAACAAAAATGATATTCAAGTCGACGCGCACGTCACGAGTTCTTTGATGCCAAATAGAACCGGAGCAATGAATAGCCACATCTACCCTCTTGGCATTGTTAGGGGAAGACTGAAGACATAGACAGACACAGAGAAAATATCCCATCAATCTACAGGATATTAGCTTCAAGGCATCGGTTCATACTGCCAATGATGCAAGCCTATTGGTGCCAGCATGAGCAAGTGCCACAATAAATGACTGCTTTTATCTGATCACGGCGCTCTGTGTGGGTTGTGTGATTTCAAGACGGAGATTGTGTTGCTGCTGTTGTTGTTGTTGCTGGATTCATTTGGTGTTTAGTGGGAGGTGAGCATCTGAAAACAGAACTTATCACTTATGTTTAAGATATATTTAAAGCTAACCACTTGGGAGAATGCACACCCTTTTGAGTATATTTCCTGACTCCTATTCAGTCTTTTCCAAATCAGACAGGGCCGTTATCAAATGAACAGCAAGTAAACAATTCAATTTCTTGTATGCAATTGTGGATACAAATTTTACTTGAGTAAGACTAATTTTACTTCATGAAATATGATTCAAATAAAGATTCAATCTCCAAATATTGAATATAATTAGAGTTCATTTTGTTTTTGCTTTTGCTGAACCATAATTTCGAATTACGGCTAAAACATTCTCTTGAGAGAAACATTTTATGGTCTGTTCATGTCACCTATTTAGCAAACCTGGAAGTGGCAGCACAGAATTAAATACAATAATGTATACATAAATATGTCAGCATGCATGTCTCTTTACTGTAGTTGAAGTCTGTTTCGAGAAAATACTGTCAATGTGTTTGATTCATACCCATGTATACATTAATTTTACCCTTATTTGAAAAAAGGACTTATTTCTATCTGATAATATCCAAATCAATATTTATCGACATGAGAAGGGAAAACAAACAAGATTGTATCACTTGAGCCACATGCTCAAGTTACTAATGAAGCAAATTAATGGTTAAGCCTCCAAAGAAGCAAAATTGCACTAAGCAAAAAACAATGAATATATACCAAACCATTTTCAGGCTTTAACCTTTGAAATAGTGATATTTGAACTGAATATTGAAAAAATAAAAATAACTTGTGCCTAAAGGTTTAAGCTTTTGACGTTTAAACAATTACCAAGGTGTTCAGCCAATCATCTGGTTAAAATCTGAAATATGAAACATTCAACCTCAGCAAAACATCTGAAATGTAATGAAATGTAAATAATAGAGAATCGTGGAGGTGGTTCTGTTCTCCACCACTAAATAATGAGCCTGTCTGACTTATTGCCTTTGTCTTTATATCCGTCCTGTCCTCTAACCTTTTCAAACTTTCATTAATCCATCAATTTATTTACCACTTATTTGGCCATTTGTATGGAAATATGTTGATTGCACCAGAGCATAATCAATGCCAGACTGTGGGCAGTGATGACTAATTACTGGTCATAATCAGTGAGGTGTTGTGCAATATGTCAATCAACCCAAAAGGATTCTGTTACTTAAGCTGGACAAACAGTATTTATTATTACAATATGAATATGGATGCTTCAACTTTCTGATGAGCATTAAAACAGATGAAATTTGGTGTGACATAAATCTGAACACATCAATTTTCGCAGAAAGGCGAAACAGAACCAACTTGATCTACAGTGCAAATGTGATTGCTCATTATTATATCACTGTTATAAATACTGTTGTCAGACATGTACAATCATAACCACAGATCTTCAATATAAATGCAACATGCAGCTACACTATGAATGGCTACATACTCTTAGTTGTCATACCCCATTAATCGCTGATTTAACACCAGACTCACATTGTGGGCAGATAATTGAGGGAAAAAAAAGCTATGCAAACAGATGTTGGGCTAAACAATCAGATTAGTCATTAGCATTTGCTAATTTGTTGACTTGTAATGAGACAATGACAAGTGGACACACACACAGGAACGCACACACACTCTCACACACTCCATTCTGTTTTACAGTACGTCATACTGTATACAATAATAAACAACAACTAAAATACCAGAAACAATATAACAGAATATCATTACCCTCACCTGTGTTGAAGCGGTTTGTATTGTAGAAATCACAATTAAAGTATTATCAATATTATTATGAGACAGACATCAGTGTTTTAAAAAAAAATCATCAAACCATTTTGCTAAAGAAAAAGATTTGCACTTCAACTTATGTTCTTGCTGCTGTGTCATCAGCAGCAACACCATGTTTACTGACCTGGCAACATGTCATATTGTGTCAAGTCCTTAGTCCTAAGAAGACTCGTTGAACAGAAAGGTCAGAAAAGCATGCTTATAAAGACAAGTGGACAGCTTTTAGCCCATGGCTTTGCTTTAATCAGAGCCACATGCAGTTGCAGTCAGAAAACACTTCTGATTTACTCATTCAACAGTGAACATTGGCTCTGAGTAAGACCTGTAGGATTCGCGGCATTGAGGGCATTGACTAAGAAACAGCAACATTTTCTCTAGAGGTAAGATGCACATGTTTGTGTGTGTGTATGTGTGAGTGAGAGAGAGAGAAAGAGTGATAGTGAGCAAGTAAGAAATTGAGTGCAGGTTGTCCTTGTGGCCAATTTGAGCCCTGGGCTGTTTTTCCACCCATATTTTAGATGTCATCAACATGTGAGATGAAGCAAAGCACCTGTAAATCATGGCGTTAACTCACTTGGGGATGTGCACTTCACAGTCCTCAGGCCAGTCCAAGGTAATCATTATGTTTTTTTTTTTTAGCTTACAACTGCAAGGATCAAAAGAATAAGTACAGTACTTATTTTTGTATTTTTCCGCAATTCTCCAAAGACACTTTTTTTTTTTTTTGCTCCAAACGCATGACATTACTGCTTCTATGGCAACATCTCGTAATTTGGTTTGTTTAGTAGGTTGTTGTGATTGAGCGCGAGGCACACATTTGTAAACGCTCCTGCATCACAATGAAAGACAGCCCACGCAGTTTCAAATTGCTGATGCACTTATTTTTAGACAAGGGTCTGCCCAAGCGTCTAGTTTACATGCGGGACTGTTGAAAATGTAGAGCAGATTTCCAGGCTAATTCTTGTAGCGCAAGACTTGCTACTCTGTAATTAACCAATTAACAAGCAACATGGCCCACCAACACCACTCCTGATTCAGTTTGCAATCACGGATGCTCGTCTGCAAAGTTTTAATTGTGCCCGAGGCAATAACTTACTGTTTGTAATCACATTCTCTCTCTCCTCTATATTGCACCGCAGTGCGTTTGGGAGGTAGAAACTTACTAGCGCAAGCTAAATCTGCAAACCTCCACATTGGAGGTGAGCACAGTGCACATTATCTGCAATGCTTAGGGTTTTGCTGAACAACAGAATGTGAGTTAATAAGCTCACCAAATTGTTTTATATCCTCTGATGAGAAGTGAGA
Organism: Hippichthys cyanospilos; assembly: GCF_059441005.1. Lineage (NCBI taxonomy): Eukaryota > Metazoa > Chordata > Actinopteri > Syngnathiformes > Syngnathidae > Hippichthys > Hippichthys cyanospilos. The sequence continues at coordinate 5,622,151 of NC_142387.1, read as the reverse complement.
GGCAGGCAGGGAGCACTCACTCAGCTTGTCCCACTTCAGAGTGAGCTTGGGCAGAAAATGGAACAGTGTTGGAAGATGGATGGAGTGAAGATGAAGTGTTGGAGTCAAGTCCACACCAAGACATATAAAGACTAGAGTGTATGGAGACTGAGACCTTTGACGTTGAGAATGAGATAAGAACAAGACCTTTGGAGGTCAAGATCAAAACAAGCCCAACACTGTATTCAGTGAAGAAAAATCACTCAAAAATGGAATTACTCCAGGTGACACTGGGAAGGCAGCACAGCACCTGCACTCTACAGTTTTTTTTTTACTCATAGTACTGGCAGGGTCTCGACCGGTCTTGCTCATTAATCCAGAGTCCGCTCTCTCCAAGTAAAAATGTTCAAGACAAAGACCTTTAAAAAGTAGTCTCAAGACCAAGAATGATCTCTGAAACTACACCAATAAGACAAGCACGGTGGATATATCAAAGTCAGCAAAAGCCAATTTACTGGCTGTTTCAAAATGATACCCTAAACAATTAAACTATAGTGTAGAATGTGCAAAGTTTGACATCCTGCATCCAATCTGAAAAAAAGTCATGGTCAACGATTGTAAATGTTTTTGCGATTGGACACTTTTGTGTTTGCTCAGTATTTAATGTGGCTGGCCAACAGGTTTGAGGACGAGAACGGTTAAGATACTAAAACTAATAATATTAAACTCAGCTGATGTTTCGCTTACTTGTGTCAGGTTAACTGAAGGTTAGACTCATGGTGATGATTTCAGAGACTGCAGACATATGCAGATAAAACGTAACCCTCCCACATCCTTCACAATAAGCTCTTCGTTTAAAGCTTTCTGAACAAAAAGGATACAGCATTACTTCACAGGTCTTGACTGTGTAAGCCACATGCTTTGCTTGCTCAGTGGAGTTGAGGCCCGTGCCAGAACTAATCATCACTCAGGAGGCTGACTTGCTGCTTGGACGACATGAATCACTCAGCTGCCATGTGTCTGTTTCGCAAACTGACTGTAGGAAAGCAAATTATAGGTGACTCAGTTTTCTTTCTTCTCTCATTTCTGGTGGTCTGCCAGGCCATACACTGAGCTGAGATGCAGAAATATGGTCTATCATACGGAAACGCTCACTAATTGAAATAATACAAAAAAAAAAAACGACAGCTATATTCTATTAAAAATAAATAAATAATCAAATAAAAGCACACAGATGACACCATTGGCGACTTCAGGCAATTGCAAGTGTGCATTCTAATATGATAGACGCAGGGCAGACTAGGATTAGCTTTGCCAATTGATGTTACAAACACAGACCCAAGCTGCACAACACAAATAATCTCGGCCAGCTATTCCAAATCCAATTGTTGTGAACATGTAGCCAGATAGTTTCAGGCAGTAGGCAGAGTTTGGCTCACACATACCAATTAGGCATGTTTCCAAAGCAATACTGCACAATGTTGCCCAGAGGACTGCAGCAGAACAAGACTTTGATTTCCTACAATATGATCGTAATTTCATATTCCTCTGAAACACAACATGGCGGCTGTGGCTAAAGTCTCAAAAAGATCATTGAATTGGCTTGTTTGGTCATTTGTAAGCTGATTCTTAAATAAATGTACAATACTGAGGCCCAGTTTCATCGACAGGTGCATGTGTGCTTGGCGGAAAAACGGGTGCATCTTTATTTTCTTGCCAAGCTTGAGAATTTGGCATATCACATTGCACCTGGCTGAGAGTTCCAACAGACCAAGGGCATTTTGCATTTCACGTCCCTGGCACACCTGGCCATTTGGTGACAGAAAGAAGACTGAACTTTATATCAGGTGAACCCTCACCTAAGGATTGGATTTGATCCTAAAGTAGGCAGACATTGTGTGGGATTGTTTGGGAATCAGGTCCGCTTTGTTCACCCCCACAATGGTAGAAATAATCATTTCTAACTGCACCAATCCATCCATTCATTTTCTATAGCCGCTTATCCTCACTAGTGTCTCTGGTTTTCTGTCTACGGGCAGCAGGAGGGGGACACCCTGATTAATTGCAGGGCACACAAGAACGAACAACCCAATCACATCTCAGGTCAATTTAGAGTGTTCAAAATATTGACATTGCATGTTTTTGGAATGTAGGAGGATCCCGGAGAGAACCCATACATGCGTGGGGAACACATGCAAACTCCACACAGGAAGGCCGGGGCGAGCTGGAATTGAACTGAGGACTCTGAACTGTGAGGCGGCTGTGCAAACCGCTCCTTCACAGGACCGTCCTTAACTGGACCCGTCAACAAATATTCCAAAACTAAGAAAATTCTATTATTCACACAGTTCATCAGCACTTTGTATTCAACTTATGTTGTGCACAAAAATAGGGCCCATTGTCACTGGTTAGTGCCATAAGGCATTAGTTTAATGGAAACTCTTTCTTTGCGCCAGGCAACAACCTCACAGAACCTATGGTAGACTCTCTGTTAAGAGCCATGTCTAACCTGATCAGAACTTCAAGTCTAGCTCAATCAGAAACTGCCCAAAATATCGAGAAATGTAATTTTTGCATGAATGTGTGTTGATAAATAAATAACGGCTAAAACAATGAGGTGTCTTAAAATTGTTTAATGGCAGTCTCGCTGCTACGCATCAAACAGATCAACAGAGGAGAGGAGGAGGCGTGTAATGAGAGCCTGGAGAATCACAACAATATTTATAGAAGGTGCGAGATTGTTTAGCTTTTCTTTCACTTGCATGTGATAACATGCTATTAACAACATACACACTGTATTGTATAAACATTGGTCTCTGGACACACATCTTGATTACTTTTAAAAATGTATCTGTCACTGGATTGATCGACCATTAAGGTACACAAATAAAGACATTGACCTGATTTTGCCCCTTACTAAATAAAGAACATCAAATGCCAGACAGTCCTATGCCTTATGTTTGAAGCATTTTGAGTGGATTTGTCCTAATAGGGTCCAAAACAAGTTAAGCCAGACAATCTTACATTATGAACGTGTTAAATATTTACAACCCAAGTCTTTGTGTGAGGTAGACCGGCTGTGTGTTATCTGTTTGACTCGATGGGATGTGACGTTTTTAGCCAATCAAAGAAGCCCCCTGACAAACCAATAACAACAGTCAGTAAATAATACAAAACACGTCCATCCCAAATCTGCTTTTCGGACACACTCAGGTAATGTTGCCATATATCCTGGAGCTTCTCTTGATTTTTGTTTTTGTGAGTTCACATGTGGAGAAAACCTGGAAGTCCAGTTTTGACAGGAAACACTCACATTTTAATGTCGCTCCATTACAGACTTTCGTCAAACTGCAGCAAAACTGCACACTTCTTACACATATGGGAGTAAATGAAGATTTTGTCTATTTCCACCTTCTGTGCTGTCGTAATGGGTTTGGTTCACTCAAAATATTTCTCAATTGCCATTTCGTGGAATTAAGCCTTCAGTTTTCACGATTGCAATTTGTGTATGGGTCTTCTTCATGATACATCTTCAAAAGTTGTTTGTCCTTATTCACTCCTTGCATCAGGTCATGAAATACAGCCATTATCTGAGGGTTTTGGAAGTCATGGAGATAAGACAATCATCTCAATCGAGTAATACTTTCATATGAGATGATGAAAGGAGAAACGATTGTTAAAATAAATCTTAGCCCCCTTTCAGATGAACCAACCGGGCATTCTGGCTCATTTGTCATCGGGGAGGTGAAGAAGTGCCCCAAAGAGAGTAGGAGGTGTTACTATACGGAGGCGGCCATATTAGCAGAGTTATTCTTCAGGATTACGTGGGCCCTTCAACCCAAGCCTCGAATTTGTCAGCAAAAGTGCAGATATGGCTCTATCAATAATCCCTGGCATTGTGTATTTCCCAGCTGATGCCATTATACGACTGGGGTATGACAGCATTCACCAGCTCCATCATCTTATCCACAGGGACCAGGATCTCATAAAGAGCTCTCAACATAGACATCTCATATAACGGGTAATAACTCCAGCCAGTTAATACAGAGGAATTATCAGGCAGAGGAGCAATGAACCTGGCAAAAAAAATTGCGTGGCCGCTGCTTTATTACCGGCATGCAGTGAACATGGAGCACGGAGGTAGTTGGAGAGTTGCATAGTAGGAAATAGAGAAGGGCAACCAGCGTGCAAGATAAGGGCGACAGTTTGCTGAAGATAAGAAGGGGAAGGTTGAGACATACTGTAAGTGGAAAAAAAGAGGTTAGCTTGACATGTGAGACATTAGAGGTAGTGGAGAAGGGAGCATTCAGGTCAGAGAACACATATCCAGTATATTAGAAGATGCCTTCACCGTGTTCACTTTTTTATTGAAACACTCAAACTCATAATCTCCCAAAAGCAGATAGAAGATTCCTTTAGGTTACATTACATTTATGGCATATTACCATCCTTGCATCAAAGAAATTATTTCTTGTGTTTTAACCGTAAACACACATTGATGGGCAAGACTTTTCCTGTAAATGTTGTCGGTTCGTTTGTTTGCCTCGCCACGTGGTATTTGTCTGGCTTTCCCAAGAGGAAACGACGGTTTACAATAAATAGACATTTTATGGTGTGGGAATTGGTGTCTGTAATGGGCTGGGAATAGTTTTTGAGAATTACTGCTAGTGTTGTATTAATCCTCCTCTTTGGAGTCAAGTTGACCCCATTCATCATTGATGTTACGGCCCCTAAATGTATGATTTACATAGTATTTGCATCATGTTGTGATTTTTCATGATTTTTCCTAATTAGTAGACAATAACAGGGTAAACGGGATGTTTCTAATGTCTCATATTTGCATGAAGGTGCGTAAACGATTGCACATGTGGTTTCGGTGTGTGTCTAACCTCAAGCTGTTTGAGCTGTACAACACACACAAAAGTAAAATGTGTTATGGTGTGTTATCACACATCTAGAAATAACATTAGTTTGCCAAAATTGATGCATACACTCCTGAGCCACAGTCTATTCATTTGTGATCACTGTTGTGTCTATTATGTCTCAGCAAGAGAGCAAAGTTAATTGCATCTTAAACAATCATTCGAAAGGTCAGAATGTCCTCCTGAACACACTAGGACTTAAAAGGGTAGTTTGAATTAATCAAGCTACACACCAAAAACTACAAAACTCCGTGAAGTTGTAACCCTGCTACACAAATGGACTCAAATTAATAGGCTGGGTCTCAGGAAGATACTCACACTGTACTTACTTCAAAGTATTTTTATTTTCATTTTTTCATTCATATTTCCTACAATATCATGTTGAGCAATGTGCTGAGAGACAACAAGCTATGCAAAGATAAGTTACCCGGAGAAGCTATGAACTTACACCTGTTTAGCGTATTACAAAAATTTAGTGGAAGATGGTTGGCTTCTAGTAGTGATGAGACAAACTGTGACAGAACTTAAGAGTTTCTAGTAAGGTTCATTTACGTAAAAACACCAAAGCTGCATTATTTACATGTAGCAGAGCACGGCTAACGTACAGCTGGCCGGTTTCTTGTCATGGTACAGAGTGTTAGGTTATCATATTTGTACAGTGGGCATAAAGACTTGCATAGAAAATATTGCATGACTTCCTGTCAGCGGATTAGACTGACAAAAAAAAAAAAAAAAATGATGCAAACCTCTATCAAAGGATTCTTTTTAAGGCATTTTCTCACAGGTCAAGGCTAGTCTGATAGATTACATCATCTCTACATCACATTATCCATGTCACTATCAAAACAGCGCATCCACATGTCACTGCAAATCAGCGTCCACATCTGTAACAAGTGGAGTTTAATAATGTCAAATGTTATTGAATGATGTCTTTGTGAGTGTTAGGCTGATAATGACTCATGTTACAGTCTGACAAGGCCACTGGAGCTTGAAATTTTCCTTTCCTCGGGAAAGGAGGGGTGAATTGAGTAGTATCCAGGTGGCCGTAACCTCCCCACAGAATGCCACTAAGTCGTGCACACTGGTCCCTTTAAATGTGGGTGTGTGCCAAACACGGGTACTAATAGCAGGCAAAGGCACAGGAGGGGGAAAATAAATATATAACCCACCAAGCAAAGATATCCAGTGTTTGCATTTCAGCAGACAATAAAGAGGGCCATCTGTTCCTGTCATTCCTGCTTTATTGTTTTCCTTGGCGGGGCCACTCACTTTGAAATGGCACATCACAACACCCCCCCAAATACATCTTGCACACACACCCTGCCCTCAAGAAGCCCCGGCATACAAAATCTACAAATTGCGTACAAGCAAGTTTGACCACACATAAACACAGAACATAGCCTGTGTTGAACTCACCCCTTCGTATTGTAGTCTCATACAGCTGTGATACAACACTTGGGTTAGAGGACTAATGCATTCTCGGTCTTGAAACATAAAAAAATAAATAAATTAAAAAAAGATGCCCAAATGGGCCATGACTTTGATTACATTTTCTGTCCTTGTCCCTCATTTTGGCACCAACAGCCACATGGCAAACATTGCCAAATGTTTTTCTTTATTCCTGTGTCACTAGCCATTTGGAAAAGAAAGAAGATGTATTTTTAACATTTTTATCCTATCCAGCCATACAGAAGCCAGCAAGCCGCAGATTTTGTGGTGTATACACTATATCTAAGTAAATATGCTTGGGTGATGTCACGCCATGATTCAAATTGATTTCTTTCGATCTTTTTTTTTTTTTTTTTTGGTCGGATTATGGAATACAGCCTCAAGAATTCAATTTTAGAGATTATTTTAACTCATTTTAACTTTCAATCTGTTGCCAGATCTATCATTTTGTGGACATTTTGAGAGGAAAATTAAAAAAAAAAAAAGTCTACTCACACTTTAATATAATTTTTTGGACGTATACTGTATTTTGGTTAAAACAAAATAATGACATATATATGATACATATGTTTCTCAGTCACATTATTTGGTTGATGGTTGTCAGGCTAAATTCCCGAAGACAGTGATGTCATTGATAATCAAGTAAGCCATTTCTTGTCTTAAATCCAGGTTTGTGTGTTTTATTATTTGAAGAGAAAACAAAAACATAAATTGGGTGTGGAACTGAAGACGTTTGCCATACACTGACATAAAGGAATAATAGCACTCTATCTCTTACTTACCAGGAGGAAAATCAAATGAATGCATGTTTTCTCATTTCTTCTCTCATTTTCTTTTAACACCATGGGTAGACTCCTAAACATTATTAATTGCGAAATGAAGCCGCTATGATTTATACATAATATCTCACGGAACACTCACCGGCAGTGTTTCCTCACCACCAATGACCTGACTGCTTGCAAGATTTGCAGGTGCTTTTCCATCACAGTCAGCAAGGTTAAACTCCAGAGAAATTAAACAAATTGCTCCTCTAATGCCGAATAAAACAAATGGAGAACTTTAGTGCACACGTGGAACCCTCTTGGGTTCTAATTATGTAAAACTATAGACATCAGAAGGCACTGAATTCTTTAATGAGCACTTGAGAGAACAAAGGGAATTTAAGTGCATGTTAATAAGAGAGGCGAGACAATAGGAGGAGGCAAAATGCCACAGAAAGAATAGAAACACATTAAGTCATGCCCACCAATTCTAACAAAATAAATCTTTATCTCGGGTGGATTTTGGCAGCTATATGAGCATGCTAATACTTTCCCGTGCACACAGTGTGCAATCGATTAACCAGAATTGTGCGAGACAATGTGAAAATTTTATACACGTTGCCGCCACTAAATCCCATCATGACCGCGGTTGAAAAGTGTGACGAGTTCGTTCTACAATTAGGACCGCTTCAAAAAGAAAACAGGCGTGATGCATTCCGGAAACTGCGTTCCACATCGCCGCTTGGTACGCTGGCTAATTAGCATTGACAAAGACTCCCGTGGGTATAGGCAGGCACAACACCGCCCAGATAGAGCATTTCTGTTCTGGAGCCAAAATGGATTGCTCTGTGGGAGGTCCTTTAATCCTAACTGCTCCACTGAATCACGTTTGAAATCACAGAACAGTAGCGCTGGATAACATAAAGTAGCCATATGTCTGTTGACTGGTGTGTGCCATGCTAAATTACATTGCGCGACTGTACTGTATGTGCAACTTGTTTTTACATTATATACTCACAACACCTGAATACAAAATAATTTTTAAATAAATGTCTATGTCAGCCTTAATGTCATCTACAGTATATGTCGTTAAATTATTCTTGCCGGCATTAATGAAATGTGAAGTGCCGACAGCTAAATACTGCCCTCTGTGTGACTCGAGCTTGCTAGCTTACGTTAGCCAAAATGACTCAATAACCTTGCAACAGTTGTAACGAAACATCTACCTTACGTTGTCCTTTTCCTTTTTTTTTTTTTGCTACCTTTATAGTTATTGTTGTTTTTTTTCATCATACAATAAAAATGATCTGATCCAATAATCAAAATAATATTGATAATCTAGTCCTATTGGATACGTTTGTAATCTTTAAAAACAACAACAAAAAACATATATGTTGTCTCAGTGGCATTAGTGAAACCATAACATTTCGAAGATCAATTTACTATTTCGGAATACCTGCCCGATTTTTAATGAACACCTGAATCTTATACAGTGAAACCCTATTTATAACAGATGACAATTACCATAAACACCCAAAATAGGTGAATACTGAAATATAAGTGCAACCATATGAAAAAAACAACAACAACATACATTTCAAATACAGTATGCATATTTTTGAACACAAGTAAATTTCAAGCAAAAAAAAATGTATAGGACATACATTTATGTATTGAAGTATCTCTTCTCATATTTGTGCTTTAAAGAGGCAAGGCCTTCTGAGGCGCCATGTAAATGACAAGTCTAGGTAAGAGGGTCACCAATATTTTTGAAACTGAGAGCAACCTTAACTTATTAATGCAACTGGCTATAATATTGATAAACACTTCTGCAACAACACATTTGCTAAAATTACATCAATATTATTTTGTCACAATCTATTATTGATATTCAATAATGTTAAGACAGTGGTAATTAATGATTTCTCATACTGACATACCATAGGTTTAAAAATGCAACATTTAATTTCGATAAATCCCTGAGTGTTCATTGCCATCTTCAAAATTCTTAGTCATAAATTCTCCTCAGTGGTGAGTAGCTACTAGGTCTAATTTGTTATTGTGGTTCATGGAGAGCCAAGTGGCTCCTCGAAAAGATACCATGTGTCTGGATACAAGTTGAAAGAAAAGTTGCAATTTGTTAGGTTGTGGTACAAAGCAACACGATCAACTGTATGTGATCTTGCAGCTAATGTGTAAAAATATTCAAAGGTAAAATATGTTTCATGTGTTTCGCTTCTGTATCACTTACTCGTTGTGAATTATCAACGTCTTCTACGCTGATCACCATCATACTGTACAAAACATACATTCTAAATGCCCTTTCCATCCATTCATCCATTTTCTAGAGACACTTATCCTCACAAGGTTCGCAGGCTTGATGGTGCCTATCCCAGATGACTTCAAGGAGTAGGAGGGGAACACCCTGAACTGGTTGCCACCCAAATTGCACCAAAGCACACCTAAGGACAATTTAGTAGGTCCAATACATCTGTCATGGATGTTTTTGGAGTGTGGAAGAAGCCGTACATGTTTTTGGAGTGTGGAAGGAAGCCGGAGTGCCCGGAGAGAACCCACGCGGGCTCGGGGAGATCATGTGAACTCAACACAGGAAGGCCGTACTTTAACTGTGAAGCCGACGTGCTAATCACTGTGACACCAAGCCGCCAAAATACCCTCTCCAATAATTTCCACCTCAACATGCTTTGAAGTTTTTTTTTTTTTATCTCCTCCTCCAACACTATTGTTAAAGAAAATGCATTTCACCCAATTCTGTTCAAATTTCATAGCACCACCTTTGATATCCAAAGTCCAAAGGAAGTGATGCCGCAGGGCTGTGATGGACTGTCAGCCCTCCCCTGAGGGCAGGAACTGCACTCCTCAGCTCCCTAATGATGCGCCTGTCTTTGGAAGAGAGAAGCTCGTGCCATGGCCTATCACTTAGAGAGATTAAGCGAACGGGGGGCGGCGGATTCGACAGAGAGACACCAGGACAGAAACGAAGGCAGACAGAGGTGGGACGGTGTCGGCTTGGCTCTTGTCAGATGAAAGCTGTCCCTTTCGGAATTTCGAACGAGATACGTTTAAAGCCTTGACATGTACGGTAATGAACCGTGACCATTGATGCTTACAGGTCAGGAAGGGTGCCGTTCAGAAAAAGAGACCCCAAGAATTAATGAACAGCGCTTTGCTCAATATTGCATGACGGGCTGTAAAACAGCTGTTATTGTCTTTGGAATCATTGTGTCCATTATATCCTCTGCGCCCCTGCTAAATGACAGCACATGCAGAGCCACACTGGCCTAAATCAATGGTGTTTCCCACTTGCATTACCCCAAAACCGACCTTAGTTTTGCTCTCTTGTCTGTATGGCTATCTCTCAATAACCGACAGCTTACTCCCTCCTCTTGATTGATTCAAACACTCCTGGAAGCCAATTTAGTCTGTGTGAATGTTTCTATAATCTTCAGATTTGATTCAGCAGGGGGATTGTTGTACATCCAGTACATGTGAAAAGCATAAAATAGAATTACACGGATGTCAACGAGGAAGCGGCTCAAGGGTGCGATGAGTTCGTCTTCGTTGTTACTTTTGTGAAATGATTAAACCGCATTGAGGCACCCTGGACACGGAGCAGGAGAGTTGCAAAATTCGGACGAGAGAAGATGCTTGTATAGTCTGCGGCAAGGATTAACTGCAGCCCACGCTGTCAAGGACGGATCAAGCACTCTTTTTATTTTTTTTTCTGCCCACTGCTAACTGGGCAGATTTTCTTAGCTCGAAGAATCTGAAGGATTCGCTGCAAACCAGGCAGTTGTTTGATGTAGGACATGTTTTTTTAAGGTTTATCATCCCTCTGTTCTTCTGCATATGCTGCTTTAAAGGAACCTACAAGTGACTGAAGGACAGCCTTTTTGATAGCCCAGTCCTGTATGTCTGCCTTGTTTGACAACTGTATTGCAGCAGTCGACTAAGTTCCACAATACACCCCGAAAGAAATGGTACTCCCTTAAAACACAGTGAGAAGTGTACAATTTGTATATGCATAGTTGGTAGAAAAAACATCATCCGGTGAACTACTGGGAGATGCAAAACAGAAGAGTAGGTGGAATAGGAAAGGCATAAAGTGATTGGGATGAATGCACTTTGGGAGTAGAAAAGGCAAACTACCTTTGCATTAAAAAAAAAAAAAAAAAGAAGCTTGCAAAACTTTTCGGTATAATAGTCAGGTACTCGGGAGATGGGAACAAAAGAATAATCACTGTAAAAGAAAAACCTTTTTTTTTTTCATCCTTCCTTGTCTGCCTGGGTAGAGTCTTAACACGTTGATGACAGTTTACTATGTGAAGACGAATTGGCAGGTGTTGACACAAACAGAGTTTGTGATACTCGTTTGCAGCTATTCCAGAAAGATGTGCAATGGGGAGCAAACACCCAAAACCCCTCCTCACCCTCATGAGTTTCTTGCTGACTCTCTTAACTGTGTTTACTCTTTCAACACTGACACCCAGCGATACGAAGACAAGTCTACTGCCAGCTCAAATTTAACTGTAACATTACAGCCCACCTTAATATTTCATATCAGTTGCCTCAGTTTTGTTCAGTGTGTGGACAACTTTTGGTCTGTAAATTCCACTGGGGAATTTTGATTTAAGAGGTTTCGCCCTTCCTTAGGTTAAACGATTTCTTCACAATGAATCAAATAATTAACAATTGATTGACAATTATCTGTTCTTCAGGAGTAAACATTTTCTGATTACTGTCCTTCATGAAAGCAGACTGATTACCATTGTGTTTTTCTTTTACTTTTAAAAACAATGGTCAACATTTTTGCATATGCCCTGTTGTGTTGAAGACCAAGCCAGTAACTCACGGGTGTCCAAATTTTTCCTCTGTGTGCAGCGATTAGAAAAAACAAAAAGGCACAGCGACCACTTTATTTAGATATAAAGTAATCAGTGCTCTCATTTGCCTTCATCCCCAACACATGATTTATGCCATGGAATGCATAATTTCAATTTAATGTGCGTCCCCGTTTGTAAGGGTGTTGCTAAACAATTGTTTCACATGAGGCAAATGCAACCTGTAACGGGGTGTATCGTTTCAATATGACTCATACTCTTTGGCTGCAATAACCAATCACGTTCTAACATTCACTTCCTCGTTTATTATCCTCTTGAAGTGACTCACAGCCTTTAGCTCCCTTAGCCAATTGCTACTCTGACACCTTAGGCAACTCTTAATGTTGCTTAATGTTGCTGTTAAATATCTTAAACACACACCGACCTTATAGTTTTGTTTTGGTTCCGGAGCTGAGGAAGAGAGATTTTGCACCGAGAAACCCATGTAAACAGCAACGTTTCATTTATTATCTACAACGGTTTACTGTGGAAAATGCTGAAGAGATAAAAATGTGTGTTTTTTGTGTGCACACACATTCGAGAAATCAACATCAGTAGGTAATATTTCAAACATGGGCGGAACTATTGTTATGAATATGGTTCCCACGGGGACTGATTTGATAGGAGGACCATTTGTTCGAAAGAGCAGTGTATTGAAGTTATTTTACAATTTAATTTCAGTAAAACGCCTGTTGGCCCCGTGATTCAATCTGTTGGACTATTCCCCATCAGCCGTGAACCTCGTGAGGATGCGTTGCCAACATGATGGATGCATGTTTCGTGGCCGGCCGGCATTGAACGACGTTGTGAAGGGGGCAAGGCAGCCACACGGTAAGAGGTGCAATCCCTAAAATCAAGGCATTTCACTTCCCGGTTAGATATATCAGTACCATTTCTTAAGAAATTAAAATGGCAATGTGCCAAATGCAATCTTTTGGCTGGCCAGGGAATGCGTGGGGATCCTCCCAAAGGAGATGGACGAGGTGGCCAGGGAGAGGAAATTCAGGGCTTCTTTGCTCAAGTTGCTGCCCCCATGACCCAACCCCAGACAAAATGGTAGCCAATGGATGGATGGATGGATGGATATTTAACTGTGGAACGTGGAAAAATACCAGGAGTTCAGCCCTTTAAGATAAACATGACTAAGACTGGTTTGCCCAAATTCATAAGTGACACATCAACGACTTGTATTTTATATTTCCATTTCAATAATCTCAACCCTATTTTAGGTGAAATCCAAATCCATGGTATAGTGTCAAATCCCCTGGGTGGCTGAGCACTGTGATGCACTGTGGTAGCAATGCTGGAGAGGCTGTGATCATGCCCAAGTTTCATGTGAAGTGTCTGAGCCGCCATCGCAGACACGACTTCAAGCGAAAACCCACAAGAGCACAGAGCACGGATAAGAGTAGAAAAAAAAAAGAAAAACAACTGATTTCCATCAAAACAGATTGTCAAACCAGATGGGGAATATGCCAGAACTGGGGCACGATGGATGAGAAGTCATTCTGATTGGGAAAATTTCAACATATACACAAAAAGAGAACACTAACCTCAGAACAAAATGGCTGTTCTAAGCATCCTGGTGCTGATACATCATGTAATTCTGAATGGCACTAAATAATTCTGAGGGAAGTTTTTTTTTGTTTTTTTTTACTTGATATTTGAAAAACTACAAAAAAAACATTGCAGTCTCAACTCTATTGTAGCTCTATCAATCACTTTTCTACAGAATTGTAGAATGCCTGTTTGGGGTAAACATTTAGGACTGGCAAATACATTCTAACATATTTACATTTGTTTGAATGGAATTGTAAGTACATCAAATTCATTAAAATATGTTTAAAGGTACTTATGTAGGATACCGTATGTATGTATTATTGTTTTTTTTGCATGTGTGTTTTAGGGGGGGGGGATTTGCCCTGCTTCTTTGCTTTATGCATATGGTCCGTTTTTTTTGCCACAACTGCAGCAATGGCATAGCCTGGGCTCAAACCCTGTTTGAGGTGGACACACTAATCAGTTGGCTACTGTGCCACGATGATTTGGGCATTTGGCCACATAATATATGTGAAATTACAAACAGGTATAAATTTGGTACTTCAGTGTACTCTCTGTAGCCAATTTCATTGGCCGTTTAGACAACCAATAAAATACTCACTTAAAGATAACAAAGACAAAATTTATGTTTTACCCATGTGTTAAATCAGCTTCTCTGGAGTAGTAATAACAGTCTGGGTCAATTTGAAATGAATGTGTAGTAATCCAAAATTTACAGATTTTTTTTTTTTTTGTGTGTGTAATCCTGCCAACTAACAAATCTTGTGCCTTCCAACCTCCAATTCCCGAAACAGCGATAATATCCTTGGTTTAATTTGGCTCATGTTTTGTTAATAAAAAAAGTTGCCATTTAATGGATATGTTGATGATTCATTATACTGTATATTTCATTGCATCTCATTATATCATGCATAAATCCTGTACCAAAATAGTACATCTAACAATAGCTTCCGAATGGGTTTCAGTTCAATCCACAAATAAACAGGAGAGTACTTGATTTACTTTTCTTAATACTTTACAGTATAAGCCTGGTACACTTAAGCATACTTTTCTGAATTATATAAAATATACCATTCAAAAAATAAAAAATATATACTTTCCTTGTTTTATTATATAAAACGTAAACTCCAGGTATCACGTGTATGAATAAACTACATTTTGCTAAGAGCATTGATGTTTGTGACGATTCATAAATACACCAAAAAATTATGTGAAGCATGTGGGTTTACTTTCTCAAAATTCTAAAATATAGTCTTTATTTGTAAAACAGAGGATGTTAAATTCACTGTCCACATCCTTTCTTCTATTTTGTTTGAATGATTACTTGGAAAGGCAGCCTTTAACAAATTCAGCGTTGCAGTTTTTGTAAGCATATCATTGACTTGCCCTCGGCTTGCCAATTGACATTAGCACAATGTTGCAAAATTGCCGGCTTGCAAAAAGTCTTTCTGTCCCTGACTGCAGTTCAGCGCCTGTTTGAGAAGCTTTATGGTCGTCACACTGCTCCAACAGATAGTGGTGACATTCAGTTGTTGTTGAGCATCATAATCTTGAAGACTCGGAACAACCTGAAATCGGCAGGAGTAAAGCTTTATCACTCTCTGAAGCATTTGCTGAAATGAGCTTTTGTGGATGTTGAGTCCCAGTGCAGGCTTACGGCATACGGCTTGACTTTCCCTGTCTTTGGGCATACATTGCACTTGAACTGAGAAGTGATAGCTACAGGACATCCGCTGCATAGTTCGGCAATAACAGTACTTGTTTTGAGACACTTGCCATAGATGGCATAAACCATATTATAGAATGTGTTGTAACACTGCGATGGCTATGAAGCTTCTTAAACTGGTGCTGAAATGTGGTCCGGCATGCAACTTTTTGCTAGTGGTCAATTTTGTAAAACTGCTTCAGCGTCAATTAGCGAGTCATGTTCAACTCAAAGACATGCTTAAAAACAGCAAAGTCTAAGCTTTGACTCGGATGGCCTTGCTCAAATGATGCCCAAATCCAAAACGTGACAAACTATTTTTTTCTGAATATTATCTGAATTTGAACACAATATTCTGGCCGTCATTGAGGTCTTCGACTTAGTTTTTCTTTTTCTCTATTCCTGATGTTTTTCTGAGTAGCAAAAATGACCTTCCTTTCAGTATCTTCCATCCTTGAGACTCTCGAATTAAGATGATTATTGACAGTGAAATAAATATCTCAGCTCACCGTGGTGATCCATAGCCAGAGCAGCCTCATTTCTTGCACGCCTACTGAAAGGCTACAGCTTACTGCCCTAAAAACATGCCTGTGGCGTTCCTCAAGGTTTCTTGTGTTGCCCGAGGCACTAAGACGCCATCTTATCATCGAGCTTCCCTGCCCAGATGTTTATGATGAGATGAGCTTGACATACATACTCAAGCTTTTATCACATTTACTGTAGATGTAACGATTTTATCTGTGGCAGCACATATTGAATCAATATCGAAAATATTTAATTGTAAGCGCTTGAGTGAAGAATGGCATGTATTTTATTTCCCATGAAAGTAATACACCATGAAGCTCCTTGAAATATACATTTTTCACATAAAATGTAGTTATTAAACTGGATCCTATTTGGCGACATCCACCTCTCTTGGGTGCAGTGTACAGGGCTGTGAAGCTGAAACTCTGTGAAGATCCAAAATGTGCAAATGAACAAGCACTTTTACATGTGAAGGAGTTCCTAAATCCATCCATCCATTTTCTAGAGCTGCTTATCCTCACAAGAATTGCCTATCCCAGCTGGCTTTGGGCGGTAGGTACGGAACACTCTGAACTGGTTGCCAGCCAATCACATGACACACAGACAAACAACCATTCACGCGCCCAATCACACCTAAGGACAATTTAGTATGTCTAGTACACCTGCCATGCATGTTTTTGGAGTGTGGGAGGAAGCCGGAGAGCCCAGAGAGAACCCACGCGGGCTCGGGGAGAACATGCAAACTCCACACATGAAGTCTGGAACAAGATGGATTTCAACTCAGGTCTCTGTAACTGTGAGGCGGATGTGCTGTTGTAGTGGTCCCCAACCTTTTGATCAACACGGACTGGGGTGCTGGCTGCTCTAAAAACCACATCATCCTTCTCACTATATATGTGTTCTGCCCACAGTAATATTTGTTGAGAAATGTTTCCAAATGTTGTAGTTCTTTTGTTCTGTTTACAATCACGTTTTTGTTCCGTGTATTTAGCTTCCGTTCTCTACTTTATTTTGAAGGCGCAAACAGGAAGTCGCTGTGTGTAACGGTAGCATATAGGCCGTGCTTAGAAAAGAACGTGCGCAACTTACCTACCTCCGGCTGGACATTGTGTTTGTCTTCGTGCTTTCTTGTCCCTCCGAACGCAATGGCTGTAAGTCCTGTATTTTGCAGTGTTCTAGACATTGTTTTGGTTGAATTTATATGAATATTAATGGCCAAATTAGCATATTAAAAGATCGCGAACGTGTTCGTTTAGCATCGCTAATTGCTAGCTGACGTTAGCATCTAAGCTAATTCATTTTCTACGGAAGTCATTTGTGACGCATTTATTTCGTTAGCAAAGTGCTAATACTAATTTCGTTTGTTTTCAGTTTCACTCTGAATGTTCATGAACCTCAAGTCATCCCAAGTGTAATAAAAGGAGCAAGACGCTCAGCTACCTGGCTCATGAAACTAATGAGTTTGGCTTGCTGTTGAACAACGTTCACATACTACGCGTATCCAACACGTTGCGATAACAGTACAATATGTAATATCAACAGCGGCCAGAGGCGGTGCCAAAAAAACAAAGATCAAGCACGAACATACGAACTGTTAAACTAAATCATCTCCAAAACCCCTATGCTATTGCACTGCGCCACCAAGACGCCTAGTTCCTAAATTCATTGATTAAAATATACATTGTGTGTGTGTGTGTGTGTGTGTGTGTGTGGGGGGGGGGGGGGGGGGGGGCACGGTGGAAATGTGATTAGCACGTTATAATCTCCCTCTGTCCGCATGGTTTCTCTTTGAGTGCTCCGGCTTCCTTGCACATTCCAAGAACATGCATGGCAGGTGTATTGGAAAACCTAAATTGTCCTTAGGTGTGATTGGGTGCATGAATGGTTTTTCGTCTTTGTGTGCCCTGCCATTGGCTGGGAACCAGTTCAGGGTGTCCCCCACCTACTGCCCGGTCTGCTGGGATAGGTAACAGCAAGCCAGCAACCCTAGTGGTGATAAGTTGCGAAAGAAAATGGATGGATGGATACATGGATAAATTGTGGGTGACAATTGGTGTCAAGATGTGCCTGAATATGAATGAGAAGTAGACAATATTAAATATGCAGTGTCTTCCAAGCAGATGTGCGAAGATGTACTTCCAGTTAATTTGTGCTATCACACTTCAACGTTCACTCTTTTTATGTAGGTATGTGTCAGTCAAAACACTTGTTAAATCCATAAATTATTTTGTTAAAATCTGAATTTTCAAAATTTACTGATGACACAAACCCCCTTTAAACTGTTTAAGGATTTTTAGAACGGGGGGGGGGGGTCCAAACCTGGGCCTCAAAACGTCAGTACAAGGCATGTTTTCTAGTTCTTTGCCCAAAACACCTGATTCAACTGATCAGCTCATCTGCAAGCTCAGCTGAAGCCTGATAATGAGCCTGATCATTTGAATGAGGTGTGTTTGGGAAAAAAACCTGGAAAACATGCAGGGCAGTGGCCCTGAGGACCGAGTTTGGACATCCTTGCTTTAGGATGTCTTAAAAAACATTTTGAGATCATGAACAAACGTTCGCGAGAACGCAATTTGCTGTCTTCGCCAACATTGACAACCATTCGGTCCTTGGCTGTGAATGTTTTTGGTCTGAGTGCCCTTGAACACATCCAAACATGTTTTGTAAGTCAAAGGAGTATTTTAAAGAACAAAAACAAAAAAAGGAACAAAAAATCTTTGTCCACTAACGTTCACGCATAACTCATCTTCTTACTCTTCACTGTAGAACCATTGTCATGTGTCTCTAGTCCTTGCCACCAAAGAAGGGAGCATGTTTAGAAAATTTTCCCTGGTTACTCATGCTTTCCACTTTCTAAAGCCATGCAAGGTTAATTACGGACTCTGACTTCATAGGTATAAATGTATATTTTGTTTATACAGTACGTGCCTGGAAACAAGTCGGGTGTACCCTTGCCTTCTGTCCTAAATCAGCTGGGATAAGCTCTAGCTCACCCTCATGAGAACAAGCAGTATAGAGAAAACTGGATGGATGGATTTATACTGTATTGGTTGCGATGGCACAGGTACACCTAAGGTTGCATTCAGTGACTCATGGCGAAGGCCTACTGTCATTGTTAGACAAACCATGGAATCTACAATTATGTTGTGACAAGTTCCAGTTCTGCCCTGAGCAAACACGCTATAAAAGACAGCTGACTCTTGACATGAGGATAAATAAATATTGACTATGCATTCCTACGGAGTACATTGTATATGTAAAGTACTGCAGTAGAAATCTACTGCAAATGCATCATTTCCCGATAAGACATCTCTACTTTATTTGATATGTACGGTATGTTTCGAACTGGAATAATTAGGTTCCGTTCGATTCAATGTACTGACATCTTTTAAATCATAAAGTGATTTTCCGGTTTGAATCGGGTTTTCTTACACCCGTAGTAGTTTGTGTAACAATGATTCCGCTTATATTTAGTGGTCTCTTCTTTATATGCATCACAGTATAGAATCATTTACTATCAATTTATTGGATAATTTGAACCAAAAGCAGTGTTCCAATTTGCCTGCGTCCTTGCGTCCGTGACGGATAATTTTTGCCATGGGACGCATACTTTCATATCAACGTGCATCTCCAGACGCAACATTTTTTGTGGGGAAGTTGTGAAACACTTGGTTCACACAAAGCAATTTCAACCAGCAGTGGTAGGCTGCTTTCGATGTGACTTATACTCTTTGGTTGCCTTAGCCAATCACGTTCTCTCATTCACTTCCTGCTTTGTCGGCGTGAGTTACCACCTTTAACGCGACGCTTATGCTACTTTCACGCAGCGTATTTGATATCGTTCGAGGTACTGCGTTAGCTGAACATCAAGCTAAAATATGGGTCTGGAAGGTAAACCAATCGAACAATTCCCCTCTTCAAACATACAAAGTCGGTTGTCTGGGAGTTTTTTTGGCTTTCAAAAACGAGACTCTCATTGAAATTAAATGACAAAATCCACTTTGTGCTATTTATTAAGACACATAATAGTTGATCGATTGATTTGAAAAGAACTATCACTCGATGGCAGTTAATTTCAAATAAGTCATCTTTCAAGGTATTTTAGTGCATTTATACTATAAACAAAAATGTTTAAATAATTTACAAAAACTGCTATTTAACAAAAGATTTTGAATTGATACATTATAGAGCTCTCATTTGAATACAGTGGTATTTTTGTTTAAGGCTATTGTAACGTCAGATTCTGATATGTCCCATGCCTACTCACAAATGTCCAAAAAATTAAATGTTACAATTGTGAATGATAATTCTCCCGATATGCTCAGTGATGAGCAAACTGGCACACGTTGAATGCTTTGCATATACAATTTAAAAGCTCATTGAAAAAGTTTATTTTTATCTCTTGCTTGTTGTAAATACGCTGAGAAATATTAGTAATTTTTGTTTGGGCAACATTTTTTAATTTTTGTCTGATCTTATTTTATAATGTAAAAGTTATAAAATGTATAGCTAACTTCAAAGAGTAGCAGTTGGTCCACATGTTATTTTTGGGAAAAAAGGCATGTTTCTTATCAATCAAAACTTGGTTAAAAAAAAAAAGACTATCCTTTTTTACTCTGTCTTGCATGGCAGAATGAAGTTGTGTGATGATTCTTTGCACATCAGTAGATTGAAGCAGAAATCACTTTTGCTTGAATTGAATCATTTTGAATTTAAAATTGATTCTGAATTGAATCTGAGACCATAAACTTGAATGGTGAGACAGAGATATCCGCTCCTAATTTTGTCCTTTTTACTGCACAATTTTTGGGACTTTACATAGTTCTGTCGGGACCCATAGTTTTTAAGCATTTGGAGACCCAGGGACCCAACACTTTCCTGAGATAAAACGAGCACTGCAAAAGTGTATGCCTATATGTTGTATGTTGCCAATGCCTATTGTCATCATTTAGATTGATCCAACAAAAACATTTACCTAGCAGCAAATATTTTGTTAGTATTGACTTTCTGTTGTGTCATATATATTTTTTTCAAACCCACTACGGCTGGTGATGTAGTTCCAGTCACATGCACAGGGCCTGATTAAACCCAATGTTGTACGTTCCTTCCAAATGATCGATCGAATAACCATATCTAGACCTGTAATAGCATATGCGGATTTGCGCATGTTGCTGTCCTCTGTGGGACCAACAGCTCACAGTGTGAGCTTTGTCACTGAGCCCAACTATTTGTGTCTCTTCCCTCCCAATCATAATGAATGTTGTTCAAGTTGGTTCGGGTGTATGACGGGTCCGGAATTATGTCTCTCGGGCTAGCTGTGGCTGAATCTGATGTGCAGGCAGATGATGTTCTGGAACCATCACATCAATGCGTATTGCAGATGAGCCTCTGTTGCCTTGCATAGACTATGTGGTGGTGGGGGAGCTTGGAAGGAGTCGCATTTCCTTGAGGGAATTGTGTGTTTCAGTATGGATATTGCAAGCTGTGGCAGTGAGAATAAACAGACTTTGTTTAACACAGGGGATGGGCCTGTTCACAGAAGCGGTTCGGTGACTGATGTTTGTCTGCGTCTATGTATTTGTTTGCCAAACAAATGCATTATTAACAAAGCGCTGCCACGTGATCCTTGCTGGGGTTTTACCGTTTGTTTCAGTGTATTTTTCCGAACGTGAATGAGTCGGGTGGCTGTGCCACCTCCCCAATGCCAAAGGTAGCTAAATAAAAGAATATGAGGTCACCTCAAAGAAGTGTGGCACGTCAATGAATTATTGCATTCATTCTCACATATTGGGGCAAATTGCATATCTCATTTCAAATTAAAATAGGTAAAGCAATGAATCAAACTCATTCCTTTTTTTTAACCAAAAGTGAAGACAAATGAATACTTGTGTGTTGAAAAGAGCAGTTTTCTTAATGAACGCAAGCATTTACGAAAAAATTGTGACGATGTTGCTTCTGTCGATAAAAGTCATATTTAGTTGTTGAACTACTGTTTCTGGAAGACAAGAGTCTTCTCGACAAACACCGTAGCATAAGTTTTACAATAGCAAAAGACGCCATCAATACAACATCCAGAATAAGGTCATTAGCTGACGTGTCACAGTTCAGAAATAAAGTTAGGTTATGTGGTGTCGGTCAACTTGATGCAACGCAGGTGTGAAGAGGTTTACAGAAAGTGACTATACAACACAAAAACCACCATATATGGTAAATACTTTAGTAAATGAAAATGCAGACATTGCATGCAACACCTGATATTAATTCACTTTTTGTACAGGAAAAACACAAACGGATGTTGTTAGGTTCTCTAAGTATTTGCATGTTTAAAAATAAAAAAAATCACTATCCTACTGAGAGGCGGACTTTGGCGAGTGTTTGCAAACAGTGGCTTTTTTTATTCCCATCAGGGTGTGTTCAACGTTGTTGATGTTCCCTAAAATGTTGCCAGAAGTTGCCAAAACCTTTGCTGGTACTGCTTTTGTCGCCAGAAACTGTTCGAAAATTCCTTGCAGCAAGATGATCATGTTTATTTTTCTTTGTCACAAGAGAAGAAGAAAAAAAAAAGATTAAAACTCTTGGTGAAAGGTTGGCAACTTTTTCACAACCTACTGTTTGTTGCTCAGTAGGGCAAGGGGTTAAAATAATTGAGAAGAGCCTCTCAATCATTGCCATGGTGAATAGGGAATCATTTAGTTTAAACCTGTACAGTATTCCGTGCGGGGCAAAAGTTGGTGAGTGTTGGCGAAGGTCGTGGCTCTTTTCATCTCGTCAAGGTTCAAGGTCGCCAGTGTTCACCGAAATGTCAGTGCTTACCAGAAGGTTGCCAAACATTCACCAAGAGTTTTAACAATAGATTTAAAGACTTTTGTTCTCCTGCTTTCACAAAGACTGTTTGCCGAACATCTGGTGACCTCTGGCCACATTTTGCTGCCGTACAGTATTCCACGTGGGGCAAAAGTTGGTGAGTGTTGGCGAAAGTAGAGGCTCTTTTCATCTCGTCAAGGTTCAAGGTCGCCAGTGTTTACCCACAAAAATGGTGGCCTTCTCACACTGTGCAATTTCGAACAATAACATTTAAATGTATGTGCTGATCTCATTAAAATAGCGGGTGGTGCAACTAGGCGATTGTACACTGTATTACATAGGTATTTGTGTATTTATGTAGGTGTCATATTCCATGACATCTATACAGATTATGTTTATGGTGGAGTTTCGAAGAAAGTGCTGCATGTGCACTGTGGCATGTTCTGGCACAAAAAGAAACAGGTATTTGTGTATATATTTGTGAAAAAGGTATTTGTGTATTTATGTAGGTGTCATATTCCATGACATCTATACAGATTATGTTTATGGTGGAGTTTCGAAGAAAGTGCTGCATGTGCACTGTGGCATGTTCTGGCACAAAAAGAAACAAAAAAACTGCAAATTTTAAAACTGACCCTAATCCAGTTCAGACCCTATCCCATATAACCTTGGGACCAGAAGTGGTAGTGGAAATCAAAGGGCACATATGAAGACAGACTAACAATGAGAAAATATGCAATAATTTGCCTGGCCTCTCAATCATCAGTTAAGCCAAAAATAAAACAAAAAATGTCAATATGTTACAAAAAATGTACCTCAGTTAATAACAGCGGGACAAGCACAAAAGTGAAATATGTAAAAATGACCTTTTTTCTCTGCAGTAAAGGGGGAGCTTTGCAGATTTGATGTGTCGTGTAGGTTACGCCTCCTTACTCTTCAGACAAAGTGCCTCCATTACCCAGCCCATGAAATTAGCAGAGCTCATTTGGAAGGAAAGATGCTGAAAATGGCTTTCAAACATGATAGAAGCGGGCAGGGGTTTTTAAACTTGCGATAAATCCTGACATTCGCGATGCCTTCTCCTTTTAACTTGCCGCCACATTAGATATTAGGCTGAGTAGGCCCCTGAGCATCATTGCATCTCTAAAGGGAAGTGCCTGTAGCTTTGCCGGGGAGTAGCTTGAATAAAAATAATGCTGTGAAAGGCTTCTTCGTACTCACAATTGCACTTAAGGCAATTCTGCCATTTCAGAGACCAGCAATGGGAGAAAATGAGTCTATGGCAACAGACACCTTTTTCAAACTTTTTCTTACCTCATGAATAACAATGTATTAGATAGCTCATCTGCAATCAGTAAGAAATGCTGTTCACTGAAAAATATATTCCCATTTATAGAATAATTCTTCGATCAGCCATTGAGCTCATGATTTAAAAATAATTCTTTGATAGAGGTTGAATCTGTCATATGTATTTATAGGATTTTTTTTTTTTTTAAACAGACAGCCATTATGTTATCTTGTCAAAGCATAAAATTGCGAGCAAGAAAGGCACTGTGCTCACAAACTAATGGTTGAGATTCAATATGTGTCAACAGCTTTGGCACATTTTGACCTTTAATCCCGGAATACTAGGTGTTTAGAATTAAATAAATGTTCATTCATCGTTCGTGAAAGACATTTAAATGGCCATGTCAAGGTCAAAGAGACAATCAATAGGATAAGTGCTACCACACGAAATTAGAACATAATTACATGGAGTTTTGTACATCAAATATTGATGAAAATTCCATGTTCTCTCACAAAGAACACACCTCTAAACCGAAGAAAATTGTTTTAGGATTAATTACTGAATTAATTAATGATAATTGCTACTCACCTATTCTCTAGCTGAATAAAAGAACGTTACGTTTTAGTATTCAAAGAAGTTTTAAATTGCTTTTGGCACTTTTACATGAATTAGATATGTTAAAACATGAGCTGGTGCATGTACATTGCAAATCTCCTTCACATTACATTGTTGTCTTTAAAGATAAAGTTTTTTGACACATTTTTACTAGGACAATCATGATTTTTAATATTTTACAGCTAAAATGATTGTACTGCTGATGAACAATGTGAATAGTTTCACAATGATGAACAAAATTTCTTAAACCGCTATAGGCAGGTATGAAATTGATTTTATAGCATTGGAAAATGGGTCATCAGGAAGTTCTTAAATAATGGTAAATCATTATCATAGTGCTTATTTTCAAGTATTTTTTAAATCAAATGTGAATCATAACGTTGTATAATGTGTGCATGAAGATGCACACGTTTTAGTAAAAAGAAAAAAAACATTGTTCAGACTATAAAGCGCATCAGATTATATGGTGCAGTCTTTGAACGGGTCTATGTTTGGTCATTTACATTTAAGGGCAGAGTGGTTAGAATGCGTGCTGGATTGTCATGTTCATTCCTGAAAAATACAGAATTTGTTACTGCCTTTACGCAGGGGTCAATCAAAAACTAGTGGCCTAATACAATAATAAGAGAAGAAAAAATATGCACATATCACAATCTCTGATGTCCATCTATCCATCCATTTTCCAGAACCGGTTATCCTCCCAAAGGCCGCAGGCTTGCTGGTGCCTATCCCAACTGTCTTCGGGCCACCATGAACTGGTTGCCAGCCAATTGCAGGGCACGCAGAGACAAACAACCATCCACACACTCAATCACAACTAAGGACAATTTAGCAGGTCCAATTCACCTGCAATATATGTTTTTGGAGAGTCGAAAGAAGTCAGGGTGCCCCTAGACAACTCGTGGGCTCCGGGAGAACATGCAAACGCCACACAGGAAGGCCGGAGCGAAGTGGACTTTTAACTCGGGTCCCTTTAAATGTGAGGCGGACGTGTTACTCACGGTTCCAAATGTTCAATGTTCCAAATTGTGACATTTCTTTGCTATTATGTAAAAGTACTCAGTAGTGTGCAGTTTCCCACCAAAGCTAAATTGTAAACAAAGCACCAAAT
Organism: Hippichthys cyanospilos; assembly: GCF_059441005.1. Lineage (NCBI taxonomy): Eukaryota > Metazoa > Chordata > Actinopteri > Syngnathiformes > Syngnathidae > Hippichthys > Hippichthys cyanospilos. Next base: position 5,596,531 of record NC_142387.1, on the reverse strand, counting down.
TTACTCATCTATCAGTTTGTCGACTAGCTGGTTGACTGTTGTTTGGTTCTACCCCAAAAGACTAAAACAGGGAAATCAGTTGTGGGACCTCAAGTACCCCAAGTACTACCACCTACTAAGTTTCATGAATATTTGTTTAGCGGTGTTCTCTTATTGCAAACTTCAAACAACAGCGTGATCAGCATATTACAAAGACTGTTCCATAATCAATTATGCAATATTTCCATTGGTGTTGACAAAGGAAAATGTTTTGAGTCAGTCATCTGAGGAATCTTGTGAACATGAAACATTTTGCAAATAGATGACACTTTACCTGCCAACTATCATCCTCTCGCGAGGCAGAGTAATTAAATGTTTCCATGTTTCGAAACGTCTGAGATGAGCAGCGGCGAATGTCAATTAAAGTCGTCTTGATGTTCAGACGACGCAAATTCCGCTTCTGTGACTCAAACGCTTCCCGTCTCGTTTTGTTTCAGATGTGTTAATAGACACTGTACAAACTATGCAATGAGCATGCAGGAATGCACCCACTCGTACACATGAAATAGACATGCTCACACTTGCGGCCCGCGTGGGTGTTTATATACTAAAGCAAGCTCACTAATGAGTTAGTGACATCGTGCATGGGTTTCTGCAACCGGAGATGACATTTGTCTGATGAATCTATTACGTAATTTACATTGCTAAACAGGACCGCTGCATTTTTTTTAAACTAAAAAGTGCATTGTGTTCCGAGTCCATAAAACACACATGCATCATTGCACCACTCCTCAAAGAAGTCTTTAAAGAGACCTTGGACAAACAAGTAAAACATTTATAAAATACCTAAACCGTCCATGGATTCAGTGTTTTTTAATGGTTTTTACAATTTTGTTATTATGTTTACTCAGCCTGCAAAGCAGAATAAAACACCATCTGTGCTTCAGTAAAAATGTAGCTTATATTTAAAAATGAATTTATCTGTAGCTTTTATACTCTCCGATAACGTGGATGACACAAAATTTACTGCAAAAAAAAAAGCATATAAAAAAATATGAACCCTGAATTGGTCCAATTGCAGTGCACACAAAGATGAACAACCATTAATGCACCCAATCACACGTAAGGACAATTTAGCGTGTCCAATTGACACCTGGATTCGAACTCTGGTCCCTTAACTGTGAGGCTGACGTGCATATTATATATATCGTCTGCATGTCATAAATCTTAATAATGGCAATGTGGTATAATCTGTACTCTATTGGGGAGGATATATCCTCCTGAATCTTAATCCTTCCTGTAGTTTAAAACAAACCCATTTGTGGAGAGTAAAAAAGAAAGAAAAGGAAATGAACTGATAGTCAGCGATCTACTAAAAGAGAGTCTGTTTCTAAGTTTTTGTGTTTGATGGTTCTAATAATGCAAGGTGGGAATATATTGCCCACGGGCAATATACATCCTTTGAGAGAATTTAACCCAGCCCTCCATGCAACTGTAAAAAACTAATTGGGAGGAATTAGTTCAGGTAAAACAACTGGTAATGGCCCGAATTTACCTAAAATGTCAGCATACCTATGTGTTACACTTCATGGGTTTGGGTTTGGATTTTTTTGTGCATCCTGTCATGGTAACAATGCATGTTCTATACTCCCAGGACAGGTGGGAAATTCTGGTCTTTGAGGACAAGTATCCTGCATGTTTTGGATGTTTCAGATGTTTGCCGATCCCGATTTAAGGGTTTGTTACATTTGTTACGCAGTTGCATCTTATTTTTCTCATACCCATAGTATGGCCATTGGATGACTGGAAAAAGATTTCTCACTCCCTATTACAGCGAGCTTTTCTAAAACATTTGATTTAAAACTTTAATAAACCGTGGTTGCTGCATTGCTGCACTTTCATTTCAGATTTGTTTTTTCCAGTTTTTATTAAACGGGGAAAAAAATGGTGGCTCTATATAGATGATTATGGATAAGGGAAAACCAGTGGAGGCAGAGGCTCCCGTATGATTCTTTTTTTGCGGGCTTGCAAGTTGTCTTTCTTCACTAAAATGACCAACAAATGTAATTTTTAAAATACATTTACATATTACAAATAAATGCATGCAAATATTGCATCTTCATGAAGGTGAGTATTACTATTATGTATTCAAAATGACTCACATCCACAGTTTGAATACATTTCCTATATGAAGATGACTGCAACAGGTTAGTGACGACACACACACACACACACACACACACACACACACATATATATATATATATATATATATATATATATATATATATATACATGTAGCATGATTCTGTGATGTGAAGTGAAAATTTTCTTTCATTAATATTCATGTTTAAATGAAGTGAGTCCATAAAAATACAGTAATCATCATCATTGTCATCATCACCATCATAAAAGTAATATCAACTGCTCGGGAATAAGCAAATCTAAATGCATAAATGTGCACACCCTTACACTGTTTATGCACCTTTTTGCTTTAAAGGCAGGATTCTTTTTTATAGGCCTCTTAGTTGTGATTTATTTATTTAATTAATTAATTTTTAAATAGTTATGCACACTTTCTTGGAAACATGCTCGCATATGGAGGATCATGAATCATCCTTTCACATTCCATTACGTCAGGCCACATATTGACAATTGTATTTAGGTATGGGTTCTGACACAATGCTGCCCAAAGTTGTTTTTTTTCTTTCTCTGTTGCAGCTCTTTTTTTAGTGGGTTCACATAGTGCAGCATTTTGTGAAGTTCTTAAGGAATAAAAAGTCCTAGTTCCTGTAATAATAATTGTTTTTACATCATAAATTTGGTTTTTTAATAAAGATGTGTTCAGTTTCTGTATTCAATGCCATTGCATTTTTTTCTACATGATTTAAGGGACTTATGAGTCAAAAAAAGTGAAATAACCTCATATGTTTCCATATACGTACAGAATAAATAAGATATCCATAATGGATTATATGATGACATTTTAAATTCCCGGGTCAGAACATCAGTGTTTGTTTCCTGACTAAATCCAAGGAATAAAATGGGTTTAAGTGTAATTACAGCAGTAAAAAGGTCACATACTAATAAGATCACCACTAACGAACATTAATGATTTTGTCCTTTTGACCCAAAGGGCTCACATTAAGAAGAGATTAAAAGCTCAACACAAGAGATGAAGTGTAACTTACACGTTGTGCTCAAAATGTCTCAAATACTGCTTTAACATCTGGAAGCCGTCTGAAACAAGCAAAAGGCTTCACCTGGGGTTACATCTGAGTAGGACCACTCAGGGTACCATCTATCCATTTAACGTGATAAAATATTCAAAACATGTTTTACATGTTTAGAAAAAGAGCTCTCATTATTACGTATATTTTGTTTTTGTATATAATACGCAAGATGTATAGGGGGCTTTGGCTATGATATTTCCAATATAGAAAATACAATTTAAAGTAACATCAAACTAAGTAATGATATTATATGATTTTTTTCTAACTGTTTTGCTTTAGCAATCTTATATGTGTGTGCCTGTGCATGTGTGTACAGTATAAATGTGTACAGAAGCTTTTACTTCTTGATACTTCTTAATAATGCATTTCAATTATCACCATATTTATTGTTTCTGTTAATAAATGCAAGCTAGAGTGACATGCCATGAAACAACATATAAATGATAAAAATTGCAACTTTTTCCCCCCCTAGCGTCTTCCTTCTGGATTCTTACTTAGGCCAGTCATGCTTCAGCACCATGGACAGTCACCATAGGCCTGTCCACAATGTGAAATGTCAGTAAACTTTCATTCGGAGCTCATTTGAATAAAAGATATGTGCTTAGGCTTATACAATACAATATAGTTTATTAAGCGGGACATATATAGGGATTCTTCTATTGTTTCCACAGCTTACATTTAGTGAGCAACGTCACTGAACATTAAATCAATCAAAAGCTATACGCAGATTCCGCAATGTAAAACACACTAATGTGAATAATGTACTTTTAAAAATTATAGAATCATTCTTTTTCTATATTTCTTTTTCATTAAAAGGGCTCTCCAAGTCAAGTCGTTTCCAGAGGTCTCTTCTTTACATCAATAACTCTTCTTGTGGCCCAGATTTGGCTCATTTTCACCGTTCAAACGTAACATCATTGACAGCACAAAACATAACAAAAAATTGAAAAATGAAAACAAAAACAAAACAAAAAAACCTTCCATTCGTGCAAAAGACGGCTTTGGGCGTGAAACCACTTCTCTCTCGGGTTGTCCATAATTCCATATACTTCACTTGGTTGGAAATCATATATTTTTTAAGGCTATACAAAACTTAAAATAGAGCTTAACACACTCCTCCCCTCTTCCATGGCATGTTCTCTCTTCTTTTAATGTTGTCCGTTTTTGGCAAAGCTTCCCAAGCCAGCAAAAATTCCATACACCACGACGACGTCCGGACTGCATACAAGATGACGGATGTGAATATTTGAATCTCCAAGGTTCATATTGGACTAGATAGTAGACTGATGTGAGGGGGCGAGAAGGGGAGGAGGAGGAGGAGGGTGGGGGGGAAGATGGAGAAGGTTAAGGACATTCTGGAGTTTCATCAACTTCCTTGGCTGACAAGTTCTTTGAGTTTCAAACAAATTGCATGTTGTTTTTTTCTTGTTGTTGTTGTCGTTCCAAGCAGAGTCACATCCAAGGTCAGATTATAGAGGAAAGACTAGAAAGCCTGAGAAGGTGGAGTATTTCCATCCGCCCATGAGGGTGCCTCGCTCCAGCTTCAGATAGACACGGTCCTCTCGCTCCACCATCAGCAGTACTCCATTACTGGCCGCCTCCCTTGTCACGTCCTGGTCCCCGGCAAAGGCTGATATGACTGGGTAATCATTTTGCATCAGGTTTACCTGCAGGGGAGGATAAGAGAAGAGGGCGGGGTGAGGTTTTTTTTTTTTTCCATGTACGCTTACACTTGCATTCGAAAATCACAAAAGCTCACCTGAATGGTTTGTCTGTTATAGACCTTCACCACGTGGAAACTGAAACTGTAAATCCCCCTCCTTGGAGCTTGGAAAACACTTGCCTTCAGGTCAAAATGGTTGCCGATGTTCACTAAAACCTATAAATATGGATATTTTGTTATTTGGGAGGGGGGGTACACACATTAGCCTGTGCCAAATGCTTCAGGCGTCATTCTGTGCGTCAGACGGGAGCTTGATTTGGTTCCAAATGTGTAATGTTAGTGTACACACAAAAGGACACAATATGCGTCAAATCACTAGCTTTAGTCTTTTTTTCTTTTTTAAATTTGAGCAGTGAGTTCGACTGAACACTGTTTTGGGTGACTTGCAGAAATAAAACATTACAAATATATGAAATTTATCAACTAAAACATTGTACACAAAACAGCTTAAGCCAGCCTATGCAACAACTTAAATGGGTTGATATCTGGCTGTTCGTCAACAAAAACACTCATTACACACACATATCAAACAGCCTTGAGGCTGCGGCATCTTTGATATCGAGTGGTAATAAATTAAAAGCTGAGAGAATCATTGATATACACATTAAAGACACGGGCATAAATTACCATGTAAAGATCAACTTTACACGATTGCATGTTTAAACAAAACTCAAACGGTTTTCACTTCTTTTTTTTTTTTAAATGATTGAGTTACGCTGAGTTGGATATGTAGTTACACGATGCACGTAATATTAGATCCGGCCAATTTTGCGTAAAAAAACTTGATTAGTTGCCCACCCTGAAGAAAAAAAAAAAAAACACTACCAGAGTTGTAATTCAAATCACATAAAGGGAATTGTTGAAAGTGAATTGTAAAATTAAACAAGTCAGGTGACGGTTTTTAAAATGTGGAATGTAGCGTGTTAACTGGTCAATTTTACGCACAACAAGCTGCAAAACACGTCCAAGTGAGTTCCACTGGACGGGGAAAAAATGCCAGTGATTTTACCTGGTCAAAGTAGATGGTCATGGAGGTGTTGCTCATCTCTGACGGCTCGTGATTGGTCCCACGCACGGCCGAAAAAGCCACCTTTGCCCCGGCCGAGCGCACCGAGATGCCGAGAGAGGACGTGACCGCTCCATCCGAGGACGGGTTCGAATCGCACACGACGAGACACTTCCCCTCCAGTACGATGGGCTCCGTGTCGTTCTGGCCGAGGCACAAAGCAACTGTGCACCCCAGGAGGAGGAGGAGGAGGGCCAGTCCCGGGCAGCGCGCTGGCACCATGGTCGCTGATCCTGTGTTCGAACCCGGCAGCCCCCGTGGATGTTTGTTAGCACTCGATCACCTGGTCCACACTTTCCTCCCAGTCTCTCCTCCCTCTCCTCTTCTAGCTCACTCTTACACACCCTCTGACTCCGCGTCTCCCCTCCTTCCTGCGCACCTTACTTGGCTTTATTTTGGGAAGGCAGTGTTCAGTCAAACAGAGATTGATGTGCGTCCTGAAAAATGAAACCAAATGTTTTTTTGTTAGAGAAAACGTGTCAGAGAAAACGAGTGATGAATAGTCTCCATTCGATTTGAGCCCGCGTTGTTGTGCGTAAAAGTCTATATTGTATGTATGCGACTTTGCAAAAGGAAACTTGCGTTTAACCTTGCCCGCAGCTTCTTTTTTTTTAAAGACAGGCTAACTTATAAAAAACACTTTTAAAGGCGCAACATGTAATTTAGCACTTACCCGTGCCCTCCATGTTGTTGGTTCCTCTTCTGCCTCTCAAAGACTGAATGAAGTGAGTGCTCGGATCCTGGTCCGACTGAGGAAAAAAAAAAGCCAAGGTCTCCAGGCTCTCATTCACTAGTTAACTCACGCCCATTCTTTGTGTTAACTCCTTACAAGTGTTATAAACGCGTGAACTCATGTTTGATTTGTTTGTTGTGCTTTCACGCAAGTTTGGGTGGAGAATTCACTTGGCTATCGCTGGATGTCATTTATATGCTATTGCAGTCTCATGTCTGCCTCTGATTAATCCAAAGTAAAGGGTGGGGTGCGCGGGCTAAAACCTTGCTGATGCGTACCACATTTTGCATCCATGCACTGTACGTTACCAAGTTAACGCTCAAGCTCGGCTTCCAAATAGAGATACTTTTGCGCCATCCAGTGGTTACTTTGCGTTCACCCCGTGAACACTATTTGGTACAACGGAACGTTCCAAATTTTATTATTATTATTATTTTTTGAAAATATTAATTTTTAAAGGCACTGTATAGGAGAAGTATTATTTTAATTGTCAAATTAGTTTAGTTAACAGTGCTGGAGAAATGCAATGTATTTCAATGTGACTGAGCAACTAGAGTTGCAGCTACTATTCTCCCATTATAAACACAACATTGCTGAAGTTGTAGACAAAATGTTTATACTTGTGGTCAGAGTTCAAACTACATAATAAAACAAGTTTATAACATGTTATCACTATAATGAAAGTATATTATAAATGGCGTATATATTAGTTTAACCATGTTCAAAAATGTGGTTATTGTTTGCACTGAATCTTACTAAAACTGACACATTTTACTAAAATGGTGTCCCTTCACATGCACAAAAATTGACACATTCTCAACTCAAACGTTTTCAGGAATTAGAAGCTTAAATCAGTCCATTTTTTAATTTGATATTCAACGCATCTATTGGGGCAAGGTTATGTGACCCAAAAATATAAACTCAATTTTTCTTCTAATTATTCTGATAAATTCTGATTTTAACGAAAAATCATAAACAATAAACATTGATAAAAAAAACTTTAATTTATTAAAAACTACATCAGGTTCAGACAGCAAGAATTTATACTGGTTTTAAAACGTTTAAAACAAACAAATCATAGCTTGTATGAAAAAAAATGCTAGTGTGCAAAACATCAATTTCACGATTTAACCATTGTCAGTGTCGATTTTTTAAAATGAATTATTTGAATTAATTTGGTGTATTTCCCCCAGACCTATATTAAATGAATTAAAATTAACGATGTAATCCAACCTATATAAATAATGAAATATAGAGCACTGCAATGCTTAACTGATTAATCTACAGTGATCATATTCATCAATATACCTTTTTGATAATCAATTGTTATGTCACCTGTAGTTTACCTTAAAATTCTTCAAACTCTCACCAATAAGCATGTTCTTATTTATGTAATACTTCATGTAAGCAAACGTATTACTTTTGTGTTAAATCAAACTAAAACATGTGCTTTTACTTTGGACAAAAACCTATCAACCTTTCAGCCTATCAACCAAACAACTGACTGAATCTTACTTTATATTTGGCATTATATTTTCAATTTAAAATAATGTCTTGTTTTTGAATAAATTTGATGGAAATTAAGGTTGTTTTTACCCGTTTAATCACAAAAAATTTTTATTCCTTTTTTTTTTTTTTGCACAGTACTAAATAAATGTATTAGTCCATAAAGCAATTTCACATTGACACCATGCAGTTGCCTTAGGTTAATAGATCCATATACATGATACTTAATTCCAAAATCATTTCTATTTCATTGCATCCCTAAAAAAATGTTTTATAATTTAAAGGTTATCTACCTTAATCATTCCCATTGAACTAGGAAAATTCAATTTGAAATGTCTCACTCCATTTGAAAATGCTAAACCCTCAGTAGCACAGTGTGACGCTGGATGCCCCTCCCCCTCCCTTTTTTTTTTTTTTTAAGACAAGTGGTCTAATTAATTTTTTTAAACATTTTTATGCTAGTGCAAGGGACACTATAGTCAAGGCCTTTTAATGATCCAGCACTTCCCTGCATTGCTTCCCACAAGCTCACATGGGACATGTATGAATAATGACTACTTTTGTGTTTTTTAACATTCATTTTCATTTACTCGGTATTTGGACCATTTGCAAACATGTGCATGACCATTTGGCACATCTACAGCAGCATCTCGTGGTGTGTGTGTGTGCGTGTGTGTGCGTGTGTGTGTGACACAAGAAATCAAAGGGGATCAGATAAGCATGAAGCTGCAAGCAAGATTATAGCAATGGCTCTCTTTTTTAAGGCAAGGATTGCTTGAATATTTATAGAATGGCACATACTAGATGAAGACCAATATGTAGTTACATCTGAGCCATTTTCTGGCATGAATGGGTTTTTTATCCATGTGAGGAAGGAAAAAAATATCTCAATGTATCGTTTCAAAAACATGATGTGATTCGGGGTTTAAATCAAAGCAGGGGGTTTCTTTAATGCTTTTAAATGGATTGAGGGACAGGAAAAACTACACTTAGCAGATAAAGGTTTAGAGCAACATGAACAATCTTGATAAAGCTGCATGGTGTGGCGGTGCAAAGCTTTACATGGCTTGTACGGCAAAGAAAAGGGAATTTTCAGCTTAATCACAGTACTCCTTTCCCCTTTCCCAACCCGATTTGACAAACATTGCACTGTCAGAGTGGACTGCCAAACCATGCGGAAGAGTGACATCAGGTATCCGAGAGCCACAACTAACCCCAGGCCTTCATGAAGGACACGTAGCGATGGGAAAACATCAAATGTCAAGTACGGGGGACATGCAAGCAAAAAGGGATGTGGCCTATATGGCATTAACATACCAGGGGCAGCCGTTGCCCTAAAAGAGGCCGTACGTCCTTCAGGAAAGCTGATTGGCCAGACTGACGACCACGTTACGGTTATTTTCCCTGACAGCTAGCAGTGCCTACTGGCTTCCAGGAACGGGGAGGTCGATGATGTGCCGTCTTAAAGCGAGCCATCTGCCTTTTTTTTGTAGTGTGAGGAAAATGACTCAGTCTACCATGATTGGTTTTGTGTTTCTATCTACGCATTTTTTCCATGCAACAACTCCACTTAGAGGTCAGATGTGGCTTGATGAGTCATTATGCCCTCTGGTTGTTTAGGACATATTGTCTGGTGTGTGTTAAATGCAATCCGATGCAATCAAAACATCACACATAAACAAGCATTACATCTAAACGGCACATTCACTTTAATGCCGGCACACCCCCTCCATATCCATCTGTCCTCCCATCCATCTGTCAGCTATGAATATCTCTATAAATTAGGCATATGTTCATCATGAGAATTAGTCCAACTTGTCATTTTGGCTTGAAACAAACCCTTGAGTGACATGAGGAGTTATTGTGTCTTGTGTCTTGCATCATAATGTGTAAGCTTCTTATGACATCAGTGTGACCATGTTGTCCCAGGGGCTTCAAAATTCAATTTGCGCCGCTGTAAAGGTGACAAACTAAATGAGTAAAGCCTTTGCGCTATTATTGCGCATCAAAATATTTGTCTTGCATTTTTTCAGCATTCGCCTTCGGTAATGACATCACATGCACAGCGCATTTAAGATGATTATTAAAACCAATTAAACATATTGCTTTAGGCCACTGGTATGTTGGTGGCTACCATAGCTGATGTTGGTGCATTCGATACATCCCTTCACAAATTGAATTTATGGCTGCTATTATCGTCATGACTCTTGCATATAATTTATCTTAGCATCATTTCCCAGTAGTTACTGGTAATCCATCCATCCATCTTCTTAGCTGCTTATCCTCGGGTCGAAGGCATACCGGAGCCACTTTGGGCAGTATGCACCTATCTTTTTATCTGTTTATCCTAAGGTCGCAAGCATGCTGGAACCTATCTCAGTTTTATTTGGGCAGTATGCAGTTTATAACCTTGCAAAGCAACCGCAGGGTACACATGGACAAACAACTATTCACACTTACCGGATGTTCTTGCTAATTTGTGCAATGCACATCCAATAATACTTAATGCAGCTCTTGCTTACCTTTTGACTTTGATGTAGTGCCTTAGTCGCCTGACTCTCAGACTGCAAACAATGATGGTTGTGGAAATCCATTTCCACGGTGCAATCCAGGCCAGCCACCCAGCTCAGGCCATCCATTGAAAGTGGCTTTGGATTTTCAGCCAGCCTATCTGATCTTGTCATTGGCTGAGCAATGTCTTTGGGTGCCAGATACCTAACAATAAAAGTGCAAAAGGTTTCACTAACAGTCACATTTTCACTACTACAAAAGAAAACCAACAACCTAATACTCCATCCATGGAATTTCCCGCGTCAGTTTAACACCTACCGTAAATGATCTGTTGTCTTGAAAAGCGTTCAAGACATAATAGGCAAAACAAAACATTTGTTTGTTTGTTGCATGTGAATGCACAGGATTGAGGTAGGAGATTTTTTTTCATCTAAAACGCCGTCCTAGTCCGTAGAGATAGATCAACATATACCTACTAATTAATTTTCAATGCATAATTTGTCACTCGATGACGTTAAATTATTTTTCACGCAAATATTTCACCTACGTGTTGTTTGATTAAAGCGTTAGCATAGGTTAGTGACTGATTGCCTTCTTGTTTGTATTTCGAAGGGGACACATTCTTACTTTTAATTTTTTTTTTTTGTTTGTTTTAAGCGGAAGTCAGTACCATTTCCGGAAGTGTCTTCAGGCTGATTACGCTCACACCTGTTGCTACGGTGACAGGACTCCTGGGGGAAACTGTTTGGTATCCCGGTTTCGCTGACATCTCATATTTCATTAAGAATGTTTTAAAGACGCGCTTGCTATCATAAAAGCAATGCTTCAAAGCAAGACGAGACGACATCGAACATGTTATCTTTAAAAATACGAAAGTCGCAACGGGTGAATACAGTCTCACGATCATCTCTTCAAAACTTAATGGAAAGGTAACGTTCTCATATTTCTTGAATCATTTTCTTTAATTGAATGCCAATGATAACCATTTATTTCAAACCCTACCAGAGAGTATGTACTCACTGTTTGTCAACCTGTAGTAAATGTATTACTGATTGTATTCGTGGATTTCAGAATTTTATGGGGTTCACGTCATTCAATACACTCAAGGGTATTATCATACTTGCAAAAGATCAGCAGGAAGAACAGTTTTAAAAAAAATCAATGTCTTCCTGTTCTTGATGTTGTGTTACCTTTTTGTAGACTGCCATTCGAGATCCAGAATAAGATTCTGTCCTACCTGGATGCTGGCACATTGCTCTGCATCAGCCACGTCAGTAAGCTCTTCTATCAACTTGCCAATGATGAGTAGGTGTTACAACATATCACACACAGTGAGCATTAAAAGGCAGCAATGTTACAATCCACTTTGAAAAGGATTTCAGGGTTCATATGCAATCGTAAAAGCCTGTAGTAAGGGAACAAAATCACGGTCATGGGAACTTTAGCAGAGATATTTCGAATTCAATTCAGCAGCTTCCATTGGATAATAATTTTGATGTAGGCTATTTCCATTATACAACATCAGTGTCACTGCGAGTTAAGTGACAATTTCAGATATAGTACCATTTGTATGTATTTATACAGAGAGCCACACCATCTACATTGTATATTTTAACTTGACACATTCGGATTATGAATTGAGGAAACTGATTACATTTATGAATAAACCTTTCATGCACTGGAGTCCCTTTAATTTGAGATTCCATCATAACATTTAAACAATGATTTATAGAGCTCTCATTGGTCAGGCTTTTCCACAATTGTTAGGTCATGTGTCATTGTACTGACCTAATAGGCCACTGATGGTCTGTTGAATCCCTTTTACTTACTGTCCCACAAAATGATGAAAAAAAAAAAAATGTTAATAACCTTGAAGTCTGTGGCTTCCTGATTGTGGATTGTATTTCTATTTCAAACTTACTGAAATTGAATAAACAAGAATATCTTACTTACCGCATCTAATACAATACTAAATTAACTCACCTATCCCTTTACCTTTACAACCCATTCAGATCATTATGGAGAAATATGTACAAGAGGCTGCTGAACAAGAAGCCAATGAGCATGGTTGAAGACTTGCTGGAGATGACCACACTGGAGGCTCAGGATCAGCCATCGGGTTACTGGAAGCTACGTTTCTTGAAAGCTCTGGATTTGTGGAATAGGAAGAAGTGGAAATCACACAGTAGAGTCATCAGCCGTCACACAGGGTTGCCCAGTCGCACAGTTCAAATGCTCCGGTGAGAAAAACCTTCTGATCCTGTGTATTGTGTCCAATCACTCTTTATGAAAATAAATCATCCCTTGCCATACTGCAGTTCACATTTGTGGACTTCCACTGTTGACACATTTAAATTGTACTCATATAATTTTAGATGAGCGTTTCCTATAGGAAATGCGATTCAATTCTGGCAAATGTGTGCACATTTTTTCAAGAAGTATTGAAGGAATAGCTCCTTCAATTCCATCCAATCTTTTCCACCAAATAGTGCAAGTTTATAATTGTTGCTAAGTACAGTATTAAAAAACCTGAAAATGTATAGTGGTTTTACATTGTGGTTGTGTATTTTCAATTCATTTATTTATTAATTTCAAAACAAGAACAATATTAACTTGTATGACATTTATTGTTGTAGATCTGCAGTGATTAATTAATTGTAGAAATTGATTTGTTTAAAGACATAAATTGTCCAAATTACCTGAATTGAAGTCTCTTGATTCAAACTATTTTACGTTTTTTTAAGCCTTGTATAAAACAATGCTAGATTGATTCTGTTGAATCAAAATAAAACATTTGCGTTCATCTGTTTTTACTTCAGAAATGATCGGCTGCTAATATTCCAACGTTAATGTCCAAACCAGCTACCAAATCATAGAAAATTTGTTTTTGCAACCCTAAATTAAAACTATTGTTTTTGTTTTCATCTGAGCCATTGATTAATCAATAACATAATGTTTCTTTTATTACAATAATCTTTAGTTGCAGCCACAGCGCACACAAATCAACCTTCTTTAAACTTTCAGGGATTATTTCTTCATGTCTGAGGAAGAATTCTACTCATTTGGTCTGCTTAATTGCATAAAATAATTATTACAACAGAAATTATAGAAATAATAATAAAAAAGATGCATATTTTCTGCTGTATAATTTACAATGGTTATTTTTATGGTTTGGATTAGATAAAACTGTCATGTTTGGTCATCTATTTGAGGTTAGCTTTTGTTGAACTATTAATTAGAGTTTATTCATTTTCATTCAATGTTCTTCCATTTGAGAGTTAGAAATTAGTTTTAATCTAATTACATTGATGGGGAATTATTTCCATATTTTGTGCAGCTTGTGCTGCTTGGTCTGAATGCAATGCCTGCCAAGAATTATTCCAGCACTGATGATCGGAGGGGGCTTCCATCACCACCTCCTCTTACCACTCTGCTGAGTTTTTACAACCTCTGATTAGAGGTTGTAAGGTGCTCCATTCTGACTTCTTTGCCGGTCGCCGCGGTACAGAGGGGAAGTAGAAATAAGTGTTTTCCTTGCGGAGCCTGTCTGAATTGTTGAAATAAATTACTTACCCACACCCCCTCCCGACCTCTCATCTAGAACACATACTTTGTCTCTCTTCCTTCCCCACCAAGTCAGACACTTCCCCGTAGGGGTTTGTCTCTCTGAGACACTCAGGAGCATGCGATTTACCTTGCTAATAAGCATTTCAGAAGACATCACACACACAGACAATGGCGGGCCAAATCCCCAGGGTCATCTCGGTCCTCACAGGCTGCTCCAGTTTTTGCTTTTGTTCCTCCCTCAGCGAGGCACAAGCTAAATCACAATAGACAGTCCTGAACGTCGGTTTAGACTGAATTAGATCAATAAATTCATCAGAGCAGGGGCCGTTGATGTCATTATTTTATTTTATTCCATTAGTAATTTCACTGAAGTCCCTCGACTGCCGATAAAGCAAACAGAATAGCCAATAAATTAAGTTTGGTGAGTGTAAAATGGAATAGCCAAACAAATGGCTGCCTGTCAATTAAATTACAGTATACCCTTTTCATTGTACTTTACGTAACATACAAATATGGACTAGGTCATACGCAACAGAAAAAAAAGGAATAAAAGAATCACAATTTCAACACAGTGACTGATAAATATGGCAATATTACAGGAAAGACTTACAAAAAAAATGGTTGATATAGTCAATATACATTTTAGTCAATACAAATACTAAAGTTCCAATGATTATCAACCAGAATTGTGTCAAAACAAATATTTAAAAAGGTAATTCATTCAGTGTCATGGCTATACATGTCAAATATCTATATTTATTGGGATTGCAGTGAAATAAGTTAAACATAAACAAATATAATCATTATGTAAGGTACAGAGTATTATTTGTTAATCTAGTTTTTCCCATGTTGTCTTGACCCTTAATTATAAATTCAGAATGAAGGCCATGGTTATTTTTAAATCTGACGCTTTTCTAAATCTCTTAAATATTGCATGTTGTGGCTCAAACTAACATTTCAAGGAAAACATTGAGTTGGTATTTCATTGTGTTTAGCGTGGATAAAATGGCTCACAGTTTGAATTAACAAGTGCTGCTTCCGGCATGATGCAATCTTTTTTTTGTGTGTGTGTATTATATACAATATGTGCAGTATAATTTATTTCGATATTGTCATATACTAAACCTTTCTTGTGCAATCCTTTTCAGGTTTTTTTTTTTTTTTAATGAATAAGGCCTTGCTGCTTTAATTTGTCCTTTGATAACCTACTAATAGCACTTTTCCGCAGTTTACTACACGGAAGTGTGTCGTGTGCCAATTTAGATACGGGCATTTTAAGTGTAGCCTAATGATCTTATTTATTATGCACGTTACTAGAAACATAACCTGGGAGCTGACAGTCATTGACAAATCAAAAAACGAAGCCACATATAATCTCTGCTGGCTTCAGTTCTTTGAGACCTCTGTGGTGCTGTGCTGGAATGGAAACCTCTGGCCCGACCTCCATCAGATTTCCACCATTCGGCTTCACGGCGTCAGGAGAGTAGCCCTTAACTGCCCGGGACTCAAGGCGTAAGACAGTCGACAATCAACGTCCTTTCTCGGCGTTCGCTCCAGTGCATTTTTCCTTTACTGTAAAATTGTCTTTTTCTTGTTCTGATAGACCTGGCTGGAGGTCCCTTATGGATGTCGTGGATATGGAGAGTTTGACCAAAAGCATGCAGGACTATGGTCAGGACCAGCTCGTTGAACTGAAGCTATTAAAGCCTGACATGGTGATGGGGCTTTGGAAGGTAATTTTGATATATTGACGGTATATGTTATTTTATCTTTACAGAAATAATTGCACACTCCACACTAAAAATACATAATTAAACCTAACCATCGATAGTGGAAAAAAAGTATCTATTTGATTTTCTTTAAAACCATGTCAACTTATGTGGTTTGATAGCATCTGAAAAGGAAAAAAAAGGACACAATAACCCTTTACAGGACGTGGTTGGGAATTTTTGGCATAGAAGAGAACAAAAACTAATGACAGCAACAAGCCTTGAAGGATTCCTGTGGATTAGTAGAAAACCGACCCTTGGGACAGTGACAAGTAACATCAGCCAATCTGTCCTTCTTAAATACAAGCTTCTTGTTTTGACATCAACAATGCCTACATGTTTTGAGAGAAAAGATTGGTTAGCCTCTTTGACACAAAGTTTCTGCAAAATTAGACATAGCAGAAAAGAACCCAGCAATGCAAAACTATTACAGAAACTGCCTCTGACTTCACATAGCCAGATAAGCGCCTGCATGTGGTATGACATATCAAATACTAGCCAGACATTGAAAATTGCTTTCAACGCAGTAGGATGAGGAAGTGAATTTCTGGGTGTTAACTATATCACACCCTCTTTTCCGTCTTTCTGTTATTTTTCTTCGTTTCTCTTCCCTCTAACACTTCGAAGTTGGGTACTGTAGGGTTGCCATCATTCTTCATCCATTATTCCATGAACTTACCTTTTACATAGGACATAAGAAAAAGCAGCAAAAAATGGTTTTAGCAAGCTGTGTTACTTTATCACAGATATTTCCGATTTCATTTTCAATTCAGTTTAACGATCCAGCTCTTATTGATTCGTCTATTGAGAATAGACAGGTAGATTAGCATCAGTTCTGTTTTTATGCTGTGTGTGCATGCGCACATTTGTGTTTGTGTCCATTGCTTGTGTGTATGTGTGTGTGCGTCCATCTCGACTTTGCAAGCTGCCTTGTTTTTATATTATGATATAATGATATTAGGCACCATGCTGCTCTATTACTGTAAAGTTAGTTGTACTACCCAACACGCATGATGATATCGTACGTCTAGACTCGAAAATAGAATCGTTAGTTAAAAACAGCAAACGATCCTGAGAAACGGTTCTCAACAAAAATCGTTTTTTGATTCCCATGTCGATTCCCTGTCACCATTAGTTTTAAGTGACATAATGCAAGTGCTAGGTGTTTTCTTTTTTTCTAGTATTGTATGAAAACTCAAGACAATGACACTGATTTGAGTCCTATTTTTTTTTACAGGGCCAGCACAGTGTTGCCTTTGTTATGTTCACCCTCCACTTCTATAGGCTGCTGGAGAGAAGTACCCAGGGATCCCCTCTGAGGTAGGCTACACCTCTTTTTCACGTGTTCAAATTGTAAAGTGTGTCACCAGCAAATGCAACTGACAGCATTCATTCCCCAGGTGATCTGTCTTTGATGCTCTGCTTGTGGATGCGTCACTGGCACTTCCACTTCCACAGTGGTTGTTATCTTGTCAACATTCTGACATTGTTCCTTTTATCTCATTTGTCCGTATTAGCCTCAACTGAGCAAATGTGTGGGGATTTGAGATTTTAATGTTTAAAAGAAAAAGTCAAAAGATAAAATTGATTGAAATATGGGTAACTGGATGAAGCCTTAAATTGGTATAAACAAACTCCATCCATACCAATCAAATGAAATCAAAGATCAGTTAAAAACGAAAGGACCTTTAATTTCAAGACAGTAGGTGACATCGGAGCTCGTTTCCCTTTTTTTCGTTCTTTTCTACAGCAGCTCGAGCACATCATATGTTTGCCTGTAGCCCCCTCTACTGGCTATATATGAGAACACTGTTTAATATTCTTTCTATTTAATTAAAAAAAAAAAAAAAATCTTTCAATAGTCTCTACATGGAGCCCGTGGTCAAAGCCCCATTTGATGATATCGATCCTGATTATGGTCTTCATGGTTACCAGCTACACATAGTTCTCCACAACACTGAATGTGAAATCATGTCTGGAAGTTTCTTGCAACTATTCTGTCGAAGAGGTAATTATATAATTTTAGGTGTTATAATTTTGTTTCTTGATTAAATTACATTTTGATTATCTTTTTTTTTATTGATATAGAACAGTAAGTGTTGTTAAATAATCCATTTTAAACTACTGATTTGTCAAATATCATGTGACTAACTAAACTAATGTAAAACAGTTATAATGAATGTGTTGGTTAAGAACATATCGTATTATAATGGCCTTCAGATCAGATCTGCGATGGCCATATCCAGCTTACTGCCGTTAAGGGAAGCTGCTTTTCACAGCACACACCTTTGTCAGGAAATGTCACTCTGCCTTGGAGGTGTGAGGCCCTGCAAGGCGAATTGAAGGTATGGCTTTTAGTACTTTGTTAGAGGACTAGTTCACTGGTTTGGATTCATTTACTAATTTGTAGAAAGTTCCAAGACAGTCAAACATTCAGAACTCAAGAATTACTGTAGTTTTACATATAGCGATCAATAGCATCAATTTACAACCCCAATTCCAATTAAGATGGGACATTGTGTAAAATGTTAATAAAAACGAAAAAATATGTATTTGCAAAAAATTGTCACCCTATATTCAATTGGATACAATACAAAGACAAGTTATTTAATGTCTAAATTTGAGTTGTACTACAGTCTGGGTTCTCCATTGTCACATTTTTTGCTTCACAATGCGTCACACATTCTCACTAGGATACAGGTTTGGGCTGCAGGTACTGGTGACAATCTGGATGGTCTTTCTCCTCTTTTGCCCAGCGTACACAAGGTCCACAAGTTCCAAAACCAAATTAAAATGTGGACTCTTCGGAACATGGCACAGTTTTTCACTCTGCATTTGCATCTGCATCTTTTGACGATATTATGGACTGTAGATGATGGGAGACCTAAGTTCCTCACAATTAAACATTGAGTAACATTATTCTATACTGTTGGAGATTTTTTTCACACTATTGCTAACAACATGGTGATCCTTGCCCCATCCTTGCTTGTGAAACACTGAGCCTTTTAGGGATGCTCCATTTATACTCTATCATGACATTCACCTTTTTCCAATAAACCTGTTTGCTAGTGGAACGTTCCAAAGAGGTGTTATTTGGGCATCCATCCTTCCTTGTCTTTTGTTGCTCCTGTCCCAGCTTTTTTTCAAACAAGTTGCATCCATTTTAAAACTTGAAAATATTTGCACAAAGCAATAGTTTTTCATTTTCAACATTAAGCTTGCCCTTGTCATCTATTCAGTTGAATACACAGTAGGTTGAAGATCATTTGTAAATCATTTTACTCAGTTTTTATTTTCATGTGACGCAGCGTCCCAACTTGGTTGAAAATGGTGTTGTAATTCACTACATTTTGGCGAAAACTTTTATTGAGATAAATACCCATTTTTAAAAATTATATTAAGCTCTGTTATATGTGATCTTCAGTTAACTATAATTGAACTAGGTTGTTGCAGACACAAGTTACAACAAATTAAAGTACCAAAGTTAAAAAAGAATCCATTTTAATAGGTGGATTTTTTTTTCTTTTTTACATAATGAATTTAAACAATTTGCCCTCAATCACATTTTTATCATGTCTTCTTTTCATCAGAATCGATGTATCATGACTCTCACGCTTCTTGATGAGTTCAACAAACCTTTTTGGTGCGTCAGCTCACCAGTTGTAATGAAGCGCATGGAGATGCCATTTTTACTTTTCGCTGCCGCAGAACATTTTCTTGTCCACTATCAGGACTCAGAAGGTCAAGTATTGATGAATTTTGTGCAGATGGAGCAGCAGAAGGAGGTTTTCCTTGTCAGTTTAGCAGTTTATGTGACAACTGGCAAAGTCAACAAGTACTTCAGAAAAGAATACTGAACATTTACCTCTGGACAACAATTGGATTGACCTTTCTTTATTTAATCATGGAGGTTCACATTCTGGGCCAACCAATAGAAATCAGTGTAAGGGAGCAGTCACATGTGCAGTTCAGACTATGGCATCTTCCTTTTTTTATGCATTTTATGATCACCTAGAAAAATGCTCCAATGTTGGCGCTGTCCATAATCACTTGTGGAAATGAGCCTAGGGGCAGGAATGTTTATGTTAATGATTTAGTAAGTTTGCATTACTATATCTTAATCCAGTCACCCTTCTACTGGCTGTAGTAGACATCCTGTACTGGTAAGAAAATGAACATTTTCAATGCAGGAATATAATTTTTTTTGTTTTTGTTTTTAATCTCTAGCTTCTCACTTTTAATCACATACTGTGCGATTTGTTTGTTGTTGTCAGAAGGTCATGTTTATGATCAAAGAAAGGAAAGAAATCTTTCTAATAAAAACACATGAAGCCTTCTTAAAAGTATTTCCTCTCTGGCTCATTTTTGAAAAATAATTGGTCCCTTGTGAAGATCAGACAGGCTTCCTACTGCATTCAAAAATATTTGTTATTGAATATTTGCTTGAAAATTAAGTTTTTCATTCACATGGTCCTTGGGCTCAAATAATAAAGCAAGCATGTAGGTACATTAATGACTTTTAGGTTTTGAATATAATAAATTCATATTTAGATCAACATGTCTCTATAATGTTTAATTAGAGTTGTGTATGACTCAGTTTTTGTTGCTGATTGCTGATCATATTGTATATCAATTCTGTTATTGATTATCATTGGGTGACCCTATGAAACAAAATGAATGATGTCTCATATAATTGTTATTATTATTAGAAATGCAATTAAATAAAGTGTTTCTGCATTGTGTGATCAGGACAACATTTAAAACTCACTCATATATAATTGTACATAATATATACAGTATAAAGGCTGCATCAGAAAAATAAATCATAAGCATAAATAATGCTAAATAGTAATTTCTTAGTAATTTCACAAGTAGTAGGGCTGATTTTTCACTGTTGATGTATTTTGTCTCATTGATGAACATTGAGAAAAGAAGTTCAATTGTCCACCACAATTAAAAAAAAAGCGAGAAGAAGCAGAGAATGGCATAATACCAAATTAGTTACAAATGTTTAAGAAGTTTAGAAAATGCGCGGGTAGATTTTTTTCCAAGGGAGGGAGGAATGGATGGATGGATAGATGGATGGATGTAAAAATGTAAAAACAAAATCATTTGGGCTCTGAGATGGGACATTGATTGTCAGTAACATCTATGCCTTTATATTTTATTTTTATTAATACAATGGCAATTGTTTTTAAAATCCTCTGCCATTTATTATTTTTATCCAAATGCTTGTAAAGTTTATGATTCTAAAGCATGCAAAATATTTTAACTGAGCATTCTCTTTTTCCCTGTGGGTAGACCATGGAAATTCAAATGACTTTTGTGATTGGAGTATGACCTCCTCTGCTGTTATATCAACCCTGTAAATATGTACTGGATCGTATCTGAAAATTTTAGATGACACTTAGAGGACAACATTTATCCGCAAAGGTGACGGCCGGTTAACATGACTTGTATTATCACTGACAAGCAATAAAAAGAAAGTAAATCAATGTGACTTTTGTTTTCTAGTTTGAATACATCTTAAACATTGCTTTGATACTTAAACACAACTTTGATCTTGTATTTCGTGAATCCTTATCACCTTTTGGAGGCATAGGCTTGAGATAACACAATTTAAACAACATCCTGAGGCTCTTAGACTCCATTGCAACAGAGACTCTACAGTAAGTGCAATACAGTTAATGGTCTTTTAAGTATAGTATATATCCGCAATCCATTGCTGGGAGTGTTTACTTACTCCACTAAAGGAGGATTTATCTACCTTATTGCAATTCATGTCAAATGAACTAGCCCAGAAATACATACTGTACTACTGTATGTAGCAACCAAATCAGTCTACTGTGGGAATAATAATTGTCATTAATGATAACTTAGCCATACTGTATAATGTAAACTCAACTTTACTGCTACAGTTATTTACAGTTTGTTCTTATACTTGAAATAATTTTGACTCTGTGGTTTGGTGTTTAGGTTCTAAGTTAACTTTGTTCAGTAATTAACTCTTTTTGTTGGGTTTTCATGAATACATTGTATTGTATTCTAAGGAATTTAGCCACATGGTGACTTGTGCATGATAACTGTATTACATCTGAGTGCATTTAAAGTGGCTTCACGTGCCAAACAATTCATGTTGGACCTTTTTAATGCATGCAAACTATCTGACAAGATCCTTATCTTCTCTTCATGCAGGGCGAGAAAGAGTTAATCCTCTCTGATTTCACTGTCACTCACCCAAGATGACACGAGGCATCACAGTGTGAAATGACATACACAGCTCCACACCAATGAAGCGTAAAGCGAAGATAAACAGGATCATGAAGAAAAACGTGATGAAGAAAGTTGGATGATAAATTGTGCTGTACCTACAGGAAATAAGAAGCAAAGAAATCAGAGTGAACTGATTGGTGAGATTCACCTGTGAATCTGATGGTAAGAAAGCATTTAAAAAGCTATGGACGTTACCAAAATATAGTATTATTTCAAAAGCCGTTGGAATCGAAATTAGCCATTTATTGTTTTTAAAACATGATTTGGAATATATTTCAGGGGTATTTAATGTCAATTTGCACCAAGCGAAAATACTTTAATCAGGGACTTTGCACTTTGAGGCATTACATATCCAGAATGACCACAAATACTATTGAGGACTCTACACCACTTTTAACACCTTCTCCGCCCGGAGCACTTACACTGTGCAAATGTCTCACCATCATAAGGCCACTTTTTATGCAACATCCAGTAGTGATGTGAACTTTACCTGGGCTATCTTTAATATCCACCTGCTTATAAGTGTCTGAAGCAATTGGAAATATGTTCTATATTTCTGGCATATTGCCATTTTAATATTAGGTCATTTCCTAGGAAAGCTGCCAAATGACTCAAAAATTGATGAGTCATTGTGTTTTAATGACAATGCATCAGAATGACTCATAGTGACGTCTGTGTGTTTTCTTTTAAGATGGGGCAGCCATTTCGAGCATGTTGTCCTCAACATAATGTATTACATTGTTTTGCGGGATCTTTTGTTAAATGAAGCTAACATGTTAATAATATTTTAATATGCTTACTGTAGATGGCCCTCGCCACACTCAAAACTTTTGTCTGCGTGTTGATGTTGATGAATGAAAAAATCCCTCTTACTTGAACCTTTGCCACTACACATTACAATCACTCATTTATGCTGCTATACATGCTATAAATCTTCAATTCTTTCAATCTAGCACAAGAAACACATTTTCCTGCAAGGTAAAGCTGCAGTGGAGAGATAATACCCAGTAAATAATAATTTCTTCAAGTTGTGAGGCTGATTTGTCACATTGAATACATTTTCTGTCACTCATTAGCTGAAGCTTGAGATAAGACGCTTTACACTAGAGTAAAAAAAAAGAAAGAAAGGACATATTCATATAAAATTAGTAATAACAGATTAAGACGTTTAGGAAATGAATGGACAGATTTTTTAAGCGAATTTTGATTGGAATCCTGTTTGGTTTACTTTCCAATTGATATACTGAAGCAAGAAGAGGAAAGCGACCAGACGAGGGCAGTAAAGTACCGAGTTTCTTTTACGTTTTGGTTCGAGTAAAACGTTCAAGCGGATAGATGGATGGATGGATGAAATTTGTTTTCCTATTATTATTCTTATCATTATTATTATTATTATTGGACTCTGAGATGATTGACAGCACCTCTGTAGCCCATGCATTGGAATTTATTTCCAAGTTTTTAAAACATCTAATGACAAAAACGTCAGTTTTCCATCTTCATATTTGTTTTTACCTAAAAAAGCCACCCTTTAGAGCTCAAATAATCATGAATATCACAAATGAATTTGGTATTAAGACTATTTTTGAGTAGTGACAAAGCTCATGTTCTGATACTGAACCAACTGCCCGATGATGTGAAAAAGCAGTTAGATGAAATAGCTTTGCTTGCCACAATGCAAGATTATGCTACGCTCTTAGGTTTTATGATTTCAATATGTGCAAAATGTTTCGATGGGGGGGGGTCACTTCATCTATTTGGGTAGTTTTTCAAAGAAAGACAAATGACTTCTTTTGTGACCTGTGTATATCCTCACACATGTCCTCCTTCGCTGTCGTTATATCAACCTTGTGAATTGGAACACACACCGCGTCTCATCTGATAATTTTAGCGAACACTTAGAGGACAGCATTCATCAACGTCATGGGCTTTTGCCAGTTGTGCATTTCTTTCTACACATGCCCTATACCCATTCCTGTGTATCCAGCAGCACCCTTTGTGGCCTTTGCCACCTCAGCAGTGCACGGTATCCTCTTTCAAGGTTCTTTAGTCATGACAAAAAGGTGCTCTTCCAAGTACATGCTTAAAGCACAAGACAAAATCTTTTGCAACATGTCAGGGTACACGTGCGCTTTTCCACAATGAAAATGTGATTCATGACTTTGCTGTTACATTAAGCCAGTGCTTCTTAATTATATTTTGCAAAGCCCCCTCCCCCTGTAAAGAGAAAACATGTCAACGCTTTTCAGAGAAAACGAGAAAACCCCCCACTCGCCACACCAATTGTAAATATGATTATTATCTAGCAAAAATCGATAAGTACGCCTAACATTTTATTAATTTCAACATTAACAAAAGAGCAAAGGCAGTACAGTATAAGTCACTTCGGCAAGTGTTTTTTTTTTTTTTTTTTTTTAAACAGGGTTTAAGTTAGTCTACAACTGAAAGAAAAAAATACCAAGTGCATCAAAGTGCCTAAAATAAACATATATGTCAGTCCCTATTTTATTGCAATTTCAATTCACATGGCAAAAACAAAGCATTTTCCCTGTCGTGACCCGCCTCGCGCCCCTCTATTTGAGAAGGACTGCATTAAGCAAACTGGCTGGGTTTGTTTTTTTTCCATTTCTGAACACTTTCCAATCTGAAAAAATGTGTGGAATGAATATTAAATTTTAACATTTATGTTAAGGAAGATTTGCACCACAGCCTGCAAAGCATGTTTCTTTCAGCTCAGGGTATATGGCGATTGGATGGTATCATACAACGCGAAATTGTCTTTGTTTTTTGTTGTACCACACGATGTTGGCAACGCCGCTTTTTATGCCTAGCTTCATCCGGTAGAGCATGTGGCACTCAACTTTAGAAGCCCAGCAGCAATCGTTGTTCATTTTGAAAAATGCCAGACGCCCTTTAGAATGCCGCTTTTTCCAGGCTTTTCAAAATAGCAATTTAAAAAAAAAAGCGTCTTCCGAGACGGCCTCTAGAACACCGCTCTTGATGTTTAGCATTCTAAAGGCTGTTTTTAGGCATAAAAAGCAATTTAATAAGAAGTGTTCTAAACTTGTGTGGCGTAAAAAAACAAACGTGGATTAGCGTTGTATGAGTTCATCCACCTGCCATAGGCTTGGTGCCATCAAAAAAAACAACAACAACAAAAATGGGTATTTAATGTGCCGTAGTCGAGGTGAACAGAGGATTCAAATATTCTTGGACTTAATCATTTGTTTTTATCGCCCTACCTATTGTCATAGGTACATTTTATAATGGGGTACATTTTATAAATGGGGTTTCAATTTTTTTTCAGTACATATTTGGAGTGACATACAGATATTATTGTGTTTTCTTGCTTAGGTATGAGAATGGCATTCCATTTTGTTGTTTTTTTTTTCAAATTCTCAAGTAAAAATAACAAAAATTTGATATCTCTGTTGTATTTCTATAATTTTATCAACGCAACAAAAACTTCATTAATGTTGTAATGGAAGTTAAACGTAAAGCACCATCATAGAGCAGTCACACGGTGTGTCATTCTCTCGATTAAAGATTTAATGCCTTGCAGGAAAAATCTGCATTTAATCATATATATATATATATATATATATATATATATATATATATATATATATATATATAAGCCTTAAAATGAAAGTGACACATGCCATAAGTGTCTATGTTAGCTATGTTAGCTATCATCTATCAAGATGACTTAAACAGCCTTCAATAATGAGCCTTCATGATTAAATGCAGATTTTTCCTGCAAGGCATTAAATCTTTAATCGAGAGAATGACACACCGTGTGACTGCTCTATGATGGTGCTTATATTTATAATTTTTTTTTTTTAGAGAAATTCATTTATATTTATTTATTTTTGGTTTGATTTGGCTCTTTCAGCATTCTGGATTGCTGACCCTTGTCACTCGCCACTGCCTAAATGGAACCAAATATCATAAAATGACACAATTATAAATTAAGTTCTCTTCTATAGAAGCAGGAAACAAGCCTTGTCAATCAGCCTTGTTCTCTTTTATCACTTTGAACTGGGTCAATTCCCTCAGTCGTTGACTTTCCTGTCAACAAGTGATAAAGGACAAAATGTTACTCTGACCAATCAATTTCCTATGTACCCAGGGCACATTTGTTTCCCCAAAAAGACTCTCGTCGAACTGAAACTATGTATTGCAGAAATGCTTGCGAGGTAAGCTCAATTGTTGTTCTCAAATGGGAAGCAAAAAGTAATAATAAATTAGACTACCGTATTTTCTGCACTATAAGGCGCACCTAAAAGCCTTATTTTGTTTTGAAAGCTGATGATCCACCTTATAATCAGGTGCGCCTTATCAATGGATCAATATTGAGATTGGGATTCGTAGATGGGGAATGAACTCTTTCTTTTGTGTGTTTACAGTTGAACAAGGTTGGTCATAGTGACTGAGTTATTATGCTATTGAGAGTTTAGAGTTATTATTTGAGTTATTATTGTTATTACTTTGAGTATTACTATATTGTGCTTGAAAAAGTTTTAAAATATGTCATTGAGGGTGCGCCTTATAATCCGGTGCGCCTTATATATGGAAAATTTTTTAAAATAGGTAAATAATTGAGGGTGCCCCTTATAATCCGGTGCGCCTTATAATGCGGAAAATACAGTACAGTGGTACCTCGGTAATCGACCATAATCCGTTCTGAGGTGGTGGTCGAGCACCGATTTGTTCGAACACCGAAAGCAATTTTCCCATAAGAAATAATGGAAAGTATGTGTGCATAAGTAAATGTGCACAAGCAGTACATGATAAAGATAAAGATAAATAAAGCATTATAAACCATTTTGTATAATTTACTTACGTTTTGGAGAGTGGTTGATGGCATTCAGGAATGGATGTGGAGAGGACGGGAGGGAGTTACTCCTTCCATGATGACGCTAGCTAACTGCGACGCGAGGTACACCGCGTTCATATTTTGCTATGATTTCCTTCTTCGGTTCAATAGTGGTCCTCATTGTTTTCCTCTTTGCCTTCCCCTTATCACTGTCTTTCTTTGGACCCATTATTAAGGGCTAGAGCAACGCGAAAAAGTTTAAATCCGGGAAGAAATACTCGAACAAACGTCTTACTCCGCTGGCGGTCTGAGTTGAACTGGCGCTTACCCGCTGGCCGAGAAGGGCCGAGGAGCGCGTTCGGGTCGGCTCGGCTCGGCTCGGCTCGGCTCGGCTAGTCGAGCACCGAAAATCTGTTTGAGGTCCGATGCATTATCTACTTGAATTTTTTGGTCGAGCACCGATTTGGTCGAGTATAGAGGCGGTCGAGTACCGAGGTACCACTGTATATGTTTTCAAACGTGTGGAAATTGGTTATGGTCCAATAAAAAATGTCTTCTCTGTACAAACAATAGACACCAAAAGATTGTGATATTGACAGTCAAGTATTAGTTATGCATAGGTTAAAATGAATTATCTTTGTCCTCTTTTTTTTTTTTTACCTCAGAAAAACCTGACATTTGAACAGACGTGTCTCGTTTTTTATAACATTTGTAAATAAAGCAATCCCTCCTTGACATTATGATCAGTTAGTGTAAATCTTGAATGTTCACCACATTTCTGAGGTAAGTCATGCAGCTGCATTTGAACCTACAAATCACCGTCCCAATTAAATCATAGTGACAAAGTTTGTTGTTTTTGCTTTACCACTCGTCAACTCTGTGTCTGTCCTTTATGATTTAAGCCTTCCTCACGGTGCCACAAAATGCCCGCCCGGATCTCGGTGTACACACAAGTCGTTTGAAACCAATTTCAGATGTGTCAGAGGAAGTGATGCTGCACGCCTGTTGTGACAGTTTGAGTAGAGAAGTCTCATTTCAGAATCACCTTGCTTTACTGAGGAGAGACCGTTGCTTCATTTGAAATGCTATTTCACAATCCAGCATTCATGCATTATTATTGTAATTAGTAGATTGTTAGGAGAGTGTATGGCCATGTTTGCCCGTAGGAAATAGAACTGAACGTAAATTCACTCTCTAAAAGCATTACACCAGTGAGGGGCAAGATCCAGAGCACTGAACATATCTGATAGGAACTTTAGAACATGGAACTAAAATGTGGCTCGTGTGTTTTCAGTAAAGGAATTAATGTAGACATGCGTCTTCATGTGTTCACGCTACTGTTCAACTTCAGAGTTAATTGTCTGTGTCTTATGTGCTTGAAAGCCTCCAGGTCTACATGTTAAGTGTATCTTGTTATGAAAAAAATGTGACTTGTCTTATAAGTAATTACCTTGTTGTTGAGTTCTACTCCTGACATTCCTCTCCCCTCCATTAAATTTTGACTAGTCTATTTCTGCGTTTCAAGATCATTCAGATCAATTTTATTAATGTAATTGGAGCCTGACATCACCTCCAAATCCCAGTTGGAGGGTACGCTATCTCCTCTGAAACGCTTCTGCGGGCATAAAAGAGTAAGGTTTGAAGACGAGCAGAAGGGTAAAATATAAAAGGCTGTGGTAATATATGCAAGCCCTCTGCTCTATTGCATTAAAATCCATTACTTGGTGCCCATTATAATCTGTCTAGTGAAAGCTTTCACTTGCAGAGTGTTCCCGCAGAGCATATATCACGGAGGAGCTGTGGTCTGATGACAGAAAGCGTCCCGCCCTGCCACCACCCCCCTTCTTCCCCCATAGAGGCTTATTCGGTGTATTCCTGAATAATTACCTCAAAGTGATTAAAGAAATCAGTGGGTTGCAGTCACACCTGAGGGTACAAAGCAAAGCCTTGCATGGTCACATTATGTACCCACCTGTCCAGCGCTCTTGAACGAAGATTCAGTAAACACTCAATGTCTCCATTATACATTACCAAAATGTATTAAATCTGAGGCATTTTTATGGACATTTTCTCACCGGCCACAAAGCTCTCTGTGCGTCTTTGCTAATTTGGTGTCATCGAAGATGGTTCTGGTGGAGTGATGATTTGATGGTAGAAAGTCAATCTCAACTTAGACCTTGTCATATCATGTCTAATGAGGATAGAAAGCTCATTTCATGTAACATATTTCATTTATAATTATGTGAAGAATGAATTGCTGTAAATTGTTCATTTGTTGTTACGGTTTATATTACAAATATTATGACTAGCATTTAAATGAACAGAGAGAAACTAATTTGATTGGCCATGATTGATATTGTCTGAGACAGCTTTTGCTCATCCCCAAAATTGACCAAGACCAGATCTCAACAGTTGCCACAAAGTAACACAGCAGTGTAACAGCTGTGCCTATACATGCACATTCATGTCAGTAAGAAGTAATAAATCTTGGAAAATGTTATTCACCCTACAAAATTTGGAGTTATATAAAAGGGCAAATTAATTACAAAAAATGTTGTTTTTAATCTAAATAGTTTTTTTAATCAACACATTCTTAAAGGAATTTAAAGTTAACTCTCTCCTTGCTAAGGATGACAATTTACATCATGTAATATACTTATCCTATTTTCCAGCAATGAGAATTATCAGAAACTAAATTATTATTATTATTATTTTTTTTTTTTTTTTTTACGTATGGCCAGCACTCCTCTTAATACTAAGCCCACTGAGTACTGTAGTTATTAACTTTGACCAAAAAAGATGCGGCTAAGAAAGATATAATCACCGCCTACCCTTGCGTCAACCCTGCCTGTCCCTGACCACTCGCCTCCCTGCCTACCTATCTAGCCTGCTCATACCTCAACCCTGCCTGTACCCGACCACTCGCCTGTCTGTTGACCATTTTGTTCTGCTCGTGTCTCGACCCAGCTACTCCCCGATCACTCCATCGCCAGCTGCTTTGGTAAGAAGATCTGTCCCACATGCCTATCCACACTTCTGCCAGTCTTACCTAACGTACACTCAGCCCCACCTTACATCAGTCTGTGTGCCTCCTTGCCCCTCACGCCCCTAAGTGTTCCAATTCTTACCTGTCTTTTTGTGCTTCTGGATTTTCTCTTCAATCGAGATGATTTATTCCTCCAAATAATCCATTATCAGCCACTTTGGCCATGAATAATTGTTGTCGGAGACAGTCCTGAAAAAACATGTTTGTGTATCTCTAATACAGACTTGACAAATATTATTTTTATTATACCAAATGTGTGTTCTCTTGTCATTATGAATGGTGTAAATTGATTCCTTTAAAGTACCTCAATTCCAATTATAAAGCTAAATCTGACTCATTTTCTTATTCAAAATAAGAAAATTAAGGAAATATATGGTCAGGCTTTGTGAGATTTTGTTCAACTGGTCTCCCATACAGAGGCCTCAAAAACAACCCTATTAAATTCAAGTGATCTCTGACAACTCTAAACTTGTTTCTACTCGCTAAGGTGAAGAATCAAATCGATACATGCTCATTTACATGTACACCTTCCATTATTCTCTATCATCTGAAATTATCCACAGATTAGTTATGCCAATTTCCACCAGAAAGTCATCTAACCTTTTGAGGTGCTTGCTATATATGTCAATGCAAGATCCTCCTTTGCTTGGAATAAAGCGTGTCAGCCTCACAATGTGTGAAACACCTGAAATGGATTCATCGTTTTTTAGTGTGCATCGATCATTGCTAATCAACGATTAGGTCTTTGTACATAGATAAGAGAAAATGTTGTGGCAAGCAGAGGTTTTACATGAAATGATTAACAGCAGCTAAAAACATGTCCCATGGGATTTGTTTGTAAGTTTGATCTTATAATTCTTTACAAGGGAAAGCAGCCAGTGTGGATCATAGGACCTCATCATAGATTTACACTTTATTGCCACAAAACTGGAGAAACCTCTCAAACATAAGAGTATAAACCTTAGTTAAATGCGTTATTAAGAAAATGCACAAAGGTACATTGTGGTACAAAGTAAAGGAGAGGCAGTGCACCCTCCTATTTGTTTTTGGCAGCATGTCAAGCAGCTGTTCAAGTGTTCCTCCAGCTTTAGTGAGCGTCCTACAGTTGAACCTTTAGTTAATCTCCCCCAGGAAGTAAAGTGGGGGAAAAAAAAGAAAACCTACGTGGGTAAATAAACGTCTTTAAAAGTGTTCACTGACGGGAAAGTCATTTGGTGTAAGCACTTGAAGTGCCAAATCTCACTGTATTATTATTCTCTATTTTAGCCTTTGGGTTCTCACAAAGAATGTGCAATACTTTTCTTCCACGCAAGCAGGTTGGTATTGTTCAAAAGAATGGCATTATCATGTTAATGAAGTCAGACGTTGGTACTAAAGCGTCATCTTTAAACACAAGTTGTGTGTGCCACTTTGTTGCTTGGAGCATTGGAAGAATTTGTGGCCCTTCATCCTGAGATCACTGATGTGATGTTTATATGAAAGATGTTTTATGGGGTGGTCAGTCAAATCATCATTTGGGCGTGACTGGTGCTGAGCTGGGCTCTCCATAAACATATTATGTCAGATACATGCACCACTGTGAAGTGTGGAACACCAGGGTGGCTTGTTTATAGAATTTCAATGTTTTTCCAATTTCGAGCAGGTGTTAAAATGTGTAAAAAAGACAGTCAGTTTACTTCCTGAGGCCTTACAACACGCACATGTGCGAAAGAGTTGTGCTATCTCAGGAGGAGGCGATTTGACAGATGTTTAATGCAGCATAGTCAAGATGTCAGGACGCAGATAACAAAACAAAAACATTCACACAAATCTGCCTGCAATATTGGTGGAAAATGTTTCCTGACGGACCACCGATAACCTTGAACACCTGAGGGGGCTGCATGACAGCTCAGACTCCGATAGGCAAAATCTGTGAAACATTAGCAGGATTTCTTCAGCAGCCATTCTTTTCTTCTGGTGTAACAATGAATGATATTGATCGCTGGATCTTTATTTAATAATGTTACCTTGCTGCCTTGACATGGTTAATAAAGACAGCCAGTTGGCATGCCTTGCAACGCTAATAAGCAATTACAGGAAAGCAAATCTCTGATATTTTTTCTCGGCTAATTGCCTTGTTTGCATGCATCTTCGAAATCCTTTCCTCATAATGCATGTTTGATAATGTATCTCGTGAATCCTTATCACCAAATCATCAAGATTTGATTTAATTTTGATATGGATGCGAAGTTTATATCAGGAGTTGAATGTTTCCATGGAAAACCAATTTGAGGCTGAGGCTGGAAATATCACAATTTACACAATGTATGGCGAGCCTTTTATCTCCACTGCAAAAACAACAGTACAGTAAGTACAAGATTCAAGAGTTTTATTGTCATATGTATAGTATTTTTATACAAAACAGAACAGTTAATAAAAAAAATATTTGTAGTATGTTTCCACAAAATAATTTTGTAGGGCAAATTTTTATTTTACTGCAGAAGCATGTATCTACTTGTACATTGCAGTTCATGCTAATTGAACTGGACTTTAAATGTTTACTGTGTAGCAACCACTTCAATCTACTCCTAGAATATTTATTTTTGAAAATTAAGATTAAGATACACCAACATTTGGTAACAATGTAAAAACTATAGCAAAACAGGATAATCATCTTCCTAAATTTCCTATTTTCTTGTGGTATATTTAATTCACATTATTGTGGTATATTTCCCACATTGTAAGTGGTCACTGAACGCCTCGCCAAGGTAACGTTGAATGTGCTAAAAAAATAAAAAAAAAAGAATCCTTCGTGATTCGGCTCGAGGTAACATTACCTTAAATACCCGAAGTTGCGGACCATCTGTGTTTCACTAAGTTTATTATTATGTGTCTATGCTACAAGACCGCAGTAAATAAACGAGTCTAATGGAATACCTTTCCGTGTAACTAAGATAACACGAGCTGTTGTTAGCTGTAAACGGCTAACTGTTTACGCCATCTACCGTTCCTTTACGGTAATTATTGTACGTACGGCCGATATAAAAAATGTTAATCCGTGCTTCAAAGCTTGAATTATGTGGCTGACGGACCAATCTTCGAATAGTATCGAAAATAACAAAACAAAAAGGTAACTACCTATATATTTTTAAATAAATAAGTTCCCATTTATGGGACGCATCCATACTTTACATTTTGGGGGGGGAAGTGTGTCTTATATTTGGAGAATTACGGTACTTCTTGTTGCGCTGCCATATAGATATTGTTATATAAATGCATTATAATAATATATCTAAAGCATTAAGACTCATGTTTGGACGTCGTATACCACACAAGTTGTGTTGACCTTTTTTTTTTAATGGATGCAAACTGACAAGATGCTCATCTCTTCATGCAGGGCAAGGGAGAGCTAATCCTCTGATTGCACTGTCACTCACGTAAGGCTGACGAAGCATCACAGGGTGAAGTGACAGACACAGCTCCACACCAATGAAGCGAAGTGAAGATATGATAAACAGGATGATGGAGAAAAACCTGACGAAAAGTTGATTAATAAAACTTGTTCTTCACAGTGTGTCCCTTTTCCGTCCATCATTTTGTTGTTTGATAGTTGTAAAAAGCCCAGCACGTCTGAAAAGCAGCATGCCAAGTCAGTTGCCGCGATAGCATAAAATTTATTTTTCTGAAGCAGAGGATTAAGTGAGCTGGGGCCACAAAAAATTAACCTGTCTGTTGTTTGCTATTAAGTAGTCCTAAGACCTGCATCTAAAAAAAAAGTGCTTTTATATACTGTTCTATATGGTTTGGGGCAGCGCCTGTTACCATGACAATGGCTATTATGGGACACAACATGCTATGATCTTTTCCTCTTTCATGTCTTTCATCCCATGTGACTATGACTTTGAGCCCTTATGACTTCAGTAGTGTCAATATCCTGCTTAGTTCATTTATTTTGTTGAGACGAATCATCAGAGCTAGGCAGGGGTCTGTAGGTGGTTTATGCCATCAACATAAATCTGCTAAACGTTCTTTAAAACTAAAAGGTTATTCCTGAAACACAAAATGGAGGAGAAGGTGACGAAAATGAGCTGTGATCATGGCAACTTTGAACATGTTGAGGAAAACAATCTACTTTGGGTGAGTTCTGACATTTATATCATTATTTTTGTCTGAAAAGGAAATCAGCAGAAAGGTCTACCTTTAAAAGTACACTAAAATGAATTAAGTTAATATGGTTTTGGTTATATTGTGATTGTATTGCATTGTTGTAGTGCAGAAACACTATACTGCCTGATAGAAATAACATCACTAAGGATAGCAAATGGAGCATCTGAAATACCTTGTGACACCGTAGAACATTATTAGATGCTATGGATTTATAGTCACGCATATGCCGCTGAGATTCCTTGAGAGGAGCATGGATGACAGCTTTATATGGATTATATTCAAATTTGTGTTATTAACGATTTGAGAACTCAGTATTGGCAGCAAAGTGTAAATCTCACTTTAATTGTTCTGGAGTTCGGACATTTTTAATCATGGGATCATTTTTAATTATGGGGAAAAATACTTTTTAGCTTTTATTTGAACAGCAGATGAAATTTCGGCATGGTTTGGATTATTCAACTAGAATAAACATCAAAATGTTTCAGGGCAGATATACGGTATGTTATGTAGTATCATAAATGACTCCCACAATGCATTATAGCATTCTGTACACATGTTCTTTAAGTTTTGTTGCATTTTTTAGGGTCCAAACACTTTGTGAAGGCCCATCAAAACTATTAAGTTGCTTTGTTCTCCATCATTGTTAGGCCAAAGAAACTGCCATTTTGTGACTTCTCACACAAACTTAGCATCTTCTTCCTGGTGATATGTTGAAAAATTGAAGTGTAGATTGTTGAGTATTTAGACTGTGACTGGAAAAAAAAAGGCATACAGCAAGGGTGTCAAACTCATTTTTATCGTGGGTCACATTGTAGTTATGGTTTCTGTCAGAGGGCCGGAATAAATCCAAATATAGTCTAAAGAAAATGATTTCACCTGAATTAAATATGATGTACTAGCACATTAAGTTTCATGTTCCAAGTAATTTGCTTTCAATTTGAAGAAAAATGTGTGTGCATATATATATATATATATATATATATATATATATATATATATATATATATATATATATATATATATATATAATAAAATGTTCCTGATGTAAAGTGCTACAAATATATATCTAATAAAAGTATCAGTGTTGGCAAGTAGCAATATAGAATGAATAGATGGCACAGTGAATCTGATTAAAAGTAATCTAAATCATTGGAATTTTATCAGTGCTAAAATGTACTAAATGGATTTCTCTTTCATAGCTGAGCATTGCTGTCAACTGTACTGTTCTAGACACAAAAAAATAATGTTTAATGGTAGATGAACACTTAGGTATTAGTAACCATAGTGTCATTGTTTTTCAGGAACAACAACATAATCCTAGTGATGCTGTCGGAGTTTGCCACACATCTTGTCTTGTCTTTGGAGGGAGTGCCGCTCAGGTAGAAGGAGGCGCTGCGATGAGGGAGCACCAAGAGGGACAAGACCACAAGAAAGCTTTTGAACACAAGAGTACAAGAGATATGGAACGAAAGCTCATGGAAAAAGAGGAAGAGGTTAACTATCTTCTTCATGCGCTGACTGAAGCTGAGATGGTCGCCGTGTTTGTCAGCAATTCATGGATGGATGCTTTCGATCAACTCAAAATGACCTGCGAGGAGGACTGCAATAACAGGGTGGCAGCCATAAATGCTGAGTGGCAGAAGTGGTGGGCCTACAGAGAGCAGGAGACTGCCGAACAGTTTGATGACGTAGTAGCCCATTTCAAAATTGAGATAGACAGTATGCTGAGGCACAATTTAGAAATGTCTGCATACTTCAGAAGTGAAATGAAGCGCCTCAAAGAGCACATGGCAGAGGTCGTCCAGGAGAAGTATGACTTGATTGCAAAATTACAAAAAGAAAACTGCCCTCTTGTAGCAGAGGATGGAGCGGTGTCATGGTCACAAATTTTAAAATATGAGGATCCAGAAGAGCACCAAAATCTAAACGCTTTAGAGGGTCCACTAAGGGTGGAGCAAGAGGCAACGGCAGCTCTTGTTAATGTGGTTGAAGTTGTAGGTAGTAATCCAAACCATGATGCACAATAAAGCATCACTTCCTTGTGTGGACTTGTTGGATCTTCATGTATCCATTTACATGGTTCCAGACGAATGTCGACAAAAAAAACAAAAAAAAAACAAAGACCTGGTAGCAGCAAAAAAAGACAGCAAGCAGAGGCAAATAGAAAGTACATTAAACAAGGCCAAAAATCACTGAATGGCAGCGAAAGTGCGTCTATAAATAACTACGAGGTGAGCACAAATGCTGTCAATCAGATGTAACCAATGCACCGCAAGTACTGCAGGAAAAGATGGGGAAAAAAACTGGGCTTGTAAAAACAATGTTACAGATCTCAACGGCGATGCAGATTCAGCTACTGGACATCAGCCTGGCGCACCTGACAACACTCTGGAGATCTGCTATAAGGGTCCAGTGCAAGTTCTTGACGCTTACATGATATCTTCTCTTGCATATCTTGACTATTTTTTTTTTTTTTTGTCAAAAAAGTAGAGCTTAACTATATGTGTAGCATTCAGGCAAGAGTGGTGACAGATTTTTAGAGCTACAACGGCCAACCTTTGCAACTTCCAAAGTCCCACCAACACACTTTTAATTGGTTTCAAGGTTAAATCTGTATATTACTGCCTTGACTGAAAAGGTTCCCACCTTCTCTAAAGGGGGACAAACATGAAACAGACATTAGCATGCATTATTCTGAAAAAAATGAGCTATCCTTTTTCTGGTCCATTTAAGAGGGTTCCTCCCTTGATGAAGACAGTGACCGCACTAATGGAAGAGACAAGGGACTGTCACCATTGTGGAATGACTTATGTAACCTTGTCATTTGTCTTGAACACCTTGAAAATACATCTTTGCAACTACTGGCCATTGTAATCATTGCCTTGAAAGTCAATGTGTACCGTATATTAGTGTAGGCAAGGCCTTAACATGTCCACCATGTGTAGTCGTTTCAGAGCTTAAAGCTATAAATTTGGTCAATCCTGTTCAATGCTATTACGATTACATCGTTCAGAAGCCAGTTTGTTGTCTGATCTGTTAATATACAGCATTTCCTGACTTTGAAATTGATCACAATGGCAAGGAACCTCAGTGAAATCTTTTTTTTCAGAAAAAGTTGGGACAATATAAGGGAAAAATACATTTTTGAATGTGATTTCTGACATAAAAGATTACAAATTACTTTACAGAAGATATTACAAATGTTTGTGGAAACTTCCTACAGTAAAAATGATGAGTTTAGATGATTGAGATGGTCTGTGTGCTTCACTGACTGACACTAAAATGAAGGCAAATAAAATCTAAGGCTCAACAAAGTAAAACTCTTAATTTAAATGCAGTGTAAATAGGACAATGATTCCTGAAGATTGAATCGGTTCCATGGCGACCCGTCGGTTGAGCTGTGTGCTAGAATTTGGTCAAGTCTGGTGTACGTTGGGACAAATGCGCATTGACCAGTACTATAACAGAATGAAATGCTTTTATTTATCATAAATTGCAATATAATTGTACTTTATATGAAGCTAGGGATGGGACTTTTGGCCCCCTCAAAAGAAGTCGCGTTTTCACCAACTCTTCACTAATGTGATGTTGAAAAGATTGTTTTATGTGTCCCGTAAAATACTAATTTAGTTTCTGACTAAAACACCAAATTTGCGAGTTGTCTTCATTTTAAAAAAGGGGAAACGACGAGCACGTTTATTGTCGATTAGCACTTTTATTATCGATTCCCCAACTGTAAAGGTTGTACAGGCTTCTGATTTAAAGTCCTGGAAAATTTTCAAAGATCATTCTCCACTTGAAATTTTTTGGACTTCATAGTCATAATGGCCCTCCGATAGAAACTATAACCACAATGCAGCCTGCAATAAAAATGAGTTTGACACTAATGCCTTAAAACAAGTCTTAAAACATATGTGTTTTAAACTTTGGAATCCTTCAAACTTCATTTCTATTGGTCCACATAAAAATCAACAAAGTGTCTTTTGGATCATAGAAGAGATTTGTTAGTAAAAACATTAAATTATTAATAAATATTTGTCCACAAAAAAATAATCAAAGTATCAGACCTCTTCTCAAAAAGAAATATTTATAAATATTTGTCCACAGAAAAATAAACAAAGCCTCATCTTTTGGGAATTACAGTAGAGAGGTGGCACTTCAGTCAAACCATTCTACTATGGGGGAGAGTTTTAGAAAATGAATAGGGGGCGGCATGGCTTCGTGGTAGAGTGGTCGTCTCCCAGCCGAAAGGCCGTGGGTTCGATCCCCCGACCATCAAGACCATGTCTAAGTGTCCTTGAGCAAGACACTGAACCCCCAGTTGCTCCTGATGCTGCGTCATCAGTAGGTAAATGACTAGTTAGTGTAAAGCGCTTTGAGTACTTAAGGTAGAAAAGCGCTATATAAGTCAAAGTCCAAAGTCCATAACCTACTGAACATAAAATGTGTTTTATGAACTTATATTTTCCTGAAACTAATTTACTCCATGATTATTTTTGAAGGATTTTTTTTGCATGTTTTATTTAAAATCTGGAGTACCCCCTGGAGTTCATTCAAGTACCCCCAGGGGTACTTGTACTATCATTTGAGAACCACGGCTCCAGAGCTAAAGGCATGTAGACCCACTTACAATGGTATCACTAATGTTCTAAGATGTGTTGCTGGGAGGTGGCTCATTACGTAGACTTATGTTCCTCTGCTCCCAGTGCAGAGACGTTCAAAAGACTTCGCGAATGTCACATCACTAAGTGAAACACAACCTTTCGAAATTGGCATAGCAGGGGGGCATTCTAGCTGTCTTTGCTTTTGTGACAAATTGCCTTGGATTTTCAGTAATTGCTTTTGGCTGTTTTACATAAGGCAGATCCTGCATGTGCCGAGTCATTACCACCAAATGTTGAACATGACTACCGTATTTCTTCGTGTACATGTCGACTTTTTTTCCCCTCATTTTCAACCCCCATATTGGGGGCGGTTAACCTATAACTGCATATCTCAAAACCAGACCAATTTTCTCCACATATGTGTTTGAATAACATCAATTTGAATATGAAATGAGTCGTATCTTGTCATGTATAAAGTTTAAAATTATTATATGTACTTTTATTATATGTACCTCTAATTCTATAAATGGTATGGAGGCTAATTTTCTCTGCAAACTTTTAACGTATAATGCAAAGATGCCGAAACCCCTACGAAGTGGCGAAATATGCTATGGAGCACAACAACTGTGAGGCAGCAAATTGCTTTGAAGTTTCTAAAAAAAATAGCCAGAGGTTGGAAAAAAGATGTGAGGTTCACCTTTTAGACATTTGTAAAAAGTCATACACAAAATAGAAGAAAAGACATTTGATTCTTTTCCCAGATCATGGGAAACGGAAAAGGATTGTAAAATTACAATTCTGCTACGTTCTAAAGCGGACTCTGAACCCTCTCTTTTTGTTTGATTCAGAGGTCCCTAGTTACATGAGGGTTCTGGCCCTAAAAGGGCAAAAGTGCAGCCAGGGGGAAAAAAAAATCATCCGGAACCCAGTGTACTTCTCCATCTATGTGTGTGCATGTGAGTAGAAAATTAGCACAAAACGCGACAAAACATTCTGTGTAGGAAGACATTCTTCAAGACATTTGTAAATCACAAGTGACACTTGTCTGCGGTGGAGCCTGACTGCTCATTCATTCTCATGGTAAAGCATTTCGTCATTGCAAGCAGTTTTTTATGATCACTATATTCACAATTATTCCTACAAAAGAGCTTGACAAGTTGAGGAAAATGTCCAGGACAAAGAGAGCAAACGGGCAATACTTTTGCCCAGAACTGGAGAAGAAACTGCTTGAATAAACAGAAGAGCAGCGAAGTAGCGACTTTGGTGGGTCAAGGCTAGCTATTAGGCTATGAGCAAGAGTAAGGATCTTGTCTGGTCCACTCCCCCACTCCCCCTATAACCGCAACATTATCTTGCTCGATGTACAATGTAGAAATGTCTTTAAAAGTACTATAATTTTGTCATTTTAATAACTCACAAAATGTGTTTAAATTGGACAGCCATGATCTATGCAGCGATAGGTACCTAGATCTATATATACCAGGGGTGGCCAAGTCCGGTCCTCGAGAGCCACAATCCAGCCTGTTTTCAATATATCCCTTCAACTAACACACCTGCTTCAAGTGATTAGCTCATCAACCTGCTTTGCAGAATCCTGATAACGACGATTTGAGTCAGGTGTGTTGGTTGAAGAGAAACATTGAAAACAGGCTGGAGTGTGGCTCTCGAGGACTGGACTTGGCAACCCCTGATCTATACTCACATTTTTGTAAAATTCACCCAAATTGAAGTAAAAAAAGGATGGGATCGACCAATAAGAGAGGTGGACAAGTACTCAGAGGAATAAGGTATATTGTCGTTAACGTGATTGACAATGTGAAATAGCCGGGGGAACAATTGAAATGTAGCAACACTTATGCTCAACTAACACAATGCAAAGCTGTTTGCTTTGCAAAGATGTTGTAAAAAAAATGTTTTGTGCTGTGTAAAAAAAACAAAAAAAACAAACTGATGTTTTACATCAATTTGGATCATACGCAGACTGCAACCCAACTCTACCCAAACAAATGTTTTAATAATCATATTTATTATCATTGTTTTATTGGGATTCTGATGAATTCTAGCGATCCATCAGCACTTGATCATATATTACACAGTCGAACTACTGCCGCGTCTCCTCAAAGCATCTCCATTGACTGCTGTGGTTGCCAGGCCACAACTGGTCGATGCCTCTTGCACTTCTCCTGTCACAAGCACTGCTCTGAGGTAATATGCAGTGTGACCCCTTTGAAAAACACTTTCCTTTTTTTGTTCTCAAACCCCCTCTAATCCTGGCAACATTCAGGCATTGCCCGCAACACACAAACGCGCACACACAAGTCCACCGACAAAAACACATGCCGCCTCTAGGCAAATCAGGACTGAGTCAGCTATTGGAAATAAGGCAATGAAGGCGAAGCACTTGATATGCAGGCATCTGCTTTGTGGCTTATCTCTACTGCTCAACTGTGCCGAGCAATTGCTGCTTGGCTAGCCTAGTGAAAAACCCCTCCACTCCCCCTTGCCCATCCTCCACACCCTCGCCCCCGCTACTCATTTTGTCTTCACTTCGCTTTGCTGCCTGCTTGGAAGGACATTACTGGAATCATTTCCAATCATGTCAATTGTAATTAAATGGATGATTTCCCCCTAATGTGAAAGCTCGTCTTGTACTGTTTGGGGCGCACTACAAGAAGGATGGAAAGAACTGTTTTAATTGTTTAATGCACCAAAAGTACGGTAAATCGCTGATGGACTTATTGCTTATTAAAGTGAATGCATTCCAAGGAATCATAAAAGGTTCTCTTCATGCATGGCGTGCTTTGCTTAGTCTTGCATGAGATGAAGTATGTACAGTAAATTGTATTTATTTTATACGAATTAATGCTGGTATTTTCAGACAAGATAAGAAAGTGTGACCCATAGTTATCAAATGCAGTGCTACCTTTACTTACAAAATAAATGTTTTCCTAATCCATTCTAAGCCCCAAAAAAGTTGCCTAAACCCTTTAAATTAATAATATTAATAAATTCTAGAGATGCATCCACAAATGGTAATTCATATTACAATCACATTAGTGAATAATAGTTATGGAAAACAATATACAATATAAAGAATTAAAATAAATAAGTAACACTCCTAAACCTTTTAAATTAATCATCCTCATTGT
This sequence comes from Hippichthys cyanospilos, assembly GCF_059441005.1. NCBI lineage: Eukaryota > Metazoa > Chordata > Actinopteri > Syngnathiformes > Syngnathidae > Hippichthys > Hippichthys cyanospilos. The sequence continues at coordinate 5,554,410 of NC_142387.1, read as the reverse complement.
AGCAGTTAATATGAATGCAGTTCATTTGTTTACCTTGAGATGGCGGTGTGTTGGTGATGAGTGCAGAGAGAGACTGTTTTTAGCTCGTTTAATTTGTACACTTTATTTTACATTTCCAGTGTGTTTTTATATAAATATGTGCAATGTTAGCCCGTAGCTAATGTCATGTGTGTTAGTGCTATGGTGTTAACCGTTGGTGGAAATGTAGGTGAAATGCGTAAAGATAAAAAATGCAACATCACTCTAAACATTGGTGCAAAAAAAAAAATAGTGTCTTGTTTGTGCGCAAGCTGGCATATTGATAAATTATAAAAATGCATAAAAAACTAACAAATATGGTAGACATCACGGGTTGTGATAACGTATTACATTACAGTCTTGTTGAAGTAAACGCTGATGTTTCATTTCTCATGATTATAAACAAACAATTTTCACCTTTCACATCCTGAAGTTTTTCTCGTTACTATAGACAATTTTGCTCGATTGAGACATTTCCGAACCTGAATCTTTTCGTAAGTAGCGGTATTCGCAAGTACAGAGGTACCACAGTGTATACGTATTTCTTTATCATGGGATGGTGAGTAGAACTGTATGTCAGCCTAAGGTTCTGATTTCCAAACTTGATAATAGCTTTAGTTTGTATTAAGGTCATTGCTACAACAAAACTTACTGTACTTTATGCGTTGATTGAAATTTTGAAACTCACATCTTCAGTGATTATATTTGACCATTCTACAGCATGCCTTTGTGTTAGGAAAGCATTTTTATGATCCAAGCCACAGGTCATATTTGTGCTGACTCTTTTATTAACAATGATGCTTGACCTTTACAAAACCTTTAAGGGTGAAAAAGGTTCCAACCAATGTTTTTCTTAAAAAGATTATTCAAGAGGGAGGTCTTGGTTGGCATATTTAATGCTTAATAAGATGGATCAAAAGTTTGGTTTGCCACTGGAGGTCAGTTCTGATCGGTTTTATTATTTGCTGGAATACATGCAGCATTTGGTCTCTTGTTTGATTGTAACATCACTTGAAAGCTGCTCCTTTCATCGTTTCCTGCGTGGAGTATATCACAAATGGCAGCAAGAGTGGTGAGGCACGATGGGGGCGCAGCCACTATCTCCAATGGGATGTTGAAATATTCAAAGATTTCCCACAGTATGAAAGATGTGAAATCTTTGGAATAAATGTAAATCTTTTGGGTAGAGAGCATCTAATCAGTTTCAAGAGGTTCGCCTCTGAGAGCACTGCTGGGCCTGTCCTCATATCTATGAAGTCACCTGGCTTTGCTTTAGAAATAAAATAAAGCTTGTCAGGTATGGTACATAATAGCATGTAATTTTTCAATGAGATCCCATTTGACAGAATGAAAAGAGCCTTGGCATCCATATTTACCTCAGGCATGAGTGATGTATAATGATTCATGTTAATTTAGCAGCGGGGAGGAAAGTGAGCCTTTTTTTGTGTGACAGTTCTTTGAAATTATTGTAAAAAAATGACATGGTAACATAAAGGGTGCCACATGGGGCATTGGACACTTTATTAAGAACACTAGTTAGATCTGCAGTCATAAGCTCCAGTAAAAACTGTTTCAAAAAAGCCTCTATTGAAAACACTGTCACTAAGAGCTATGAAACAAGTGTTTTTTCTTTACAATACATCATCAGATAAAATGTATTTGATTTAATGAGTTAAAGCATCTTTGTGGTTCATTTTGGATGCTCTAAATAAATAACTGTACATATGTTCTGTGGATATTAAAAAAAAAAAAAAAAACAATCAAAAAAACACTCGGTCCATATTCTGTTTTTGTGACATTAAAAAATAAAAATGAGACCAAGATGAACTCAAAGCTTTTTACACTAGAGATAGGAGTGATACATTTTTTTTTCATAGAAGTGAAAATAAACTACAGTGGTACTTTGGTTTCACCCTGTAACTTCACCTACCCATGTTAAATTAGAGTCATAACACATTGGCCACTCACCGACCACCATTGAACTCATTCACTGCCATTAACAAGTATACATGTCCATTAAAAGTTTTTTAAATGGGGATTGGAGGACAGAAGAGTCTAACGGAACATCTCTAATGTGAAAAAAAAAAACTTTGCTAATGCACAACCGCAAATCGATGGCAACGATATTCCATTTTAGATTTGAGAGCTACAATTTCAGTCAACATGCAGAATTTTAAAAAAACCTACCTTGTTTTTCTTTTACTGATTATAAAAGAACAAAAAAGGCAGAAATAGAGCACGGTATATGCTTTCCTTTTTCTATTTGATGTCCATCTAATCATTGAACAGAATGCGGGTATTGGAAATGTCAGAATTCTTCAAAATGGTTGGCAATGAATGTTAAGTGCCTCTTATTACCAGCAAATAGCTGTTCTAGTAGACTACTCCTGATTGTTCCAGACAAGCCGTCTTGTTGTGCATGCCATGCTTTTTTCCAATGTTTGTTACAGTTGCATAAGAAGATTGTTACCACAACCATACCCATTAAAAAATTGAATTGTTAAAAAAAAAAACTACCTATCTATCTACCTACCTATCTATTTGGTTAATCTGGTTGGTCATCGGACTACCAATTTAATTAGTTTGATGATACAACAATTGACACTGGTTATCACAGAGCACACTTTATAACTGTAACAGCTTTCAAACTTACATATATTATGTAGTCAAATCAATGTGACACGGGAGCTAACTGGTTAGCTTGTCTGCCTCCTAAGCTTGAATTCGAGCTACGTCCAATTCCAGTGTCGGTACTCTAGTTTTCTCGCACATTCCAACAACATATGCAGTAGGTAATTGATCACTTTTAATTGTCCTAGTTGTGAATGCCCGATAATCTACAGGTGCCCTGTAATTGAATTAGTTTGACAGTGTGGGCAAATTAAACGATAACAATGGTTAAAATGACCAATTTGTGGCAGTCTGGTCCTATCACCAGATTGGTTTAAAATACTACTATTCCAGGATGGTTATTTGGTCCAAAGGATCGGTTGGACACAACTACCAACTTGACTGGTAAAAGTGAACCAATTTTTTGGTCGGTTTGACCAGTCTGTTTTTGGAGTGTACTCCATGTTTTGGGCTGTCATTTATGCTATTCCTGTGCCAGTGCCGAGCAGAGAAGCCAACCCGCCAAATATTTTCAGTTAACCCAATAACCTTTCTATCTCTGACACCCACTTTGATGCTCAGATCAATCGTGCCCGAGCACGTATGTACTTGTGCAGCAGTGATCAGGTTGCTAGGACATGGCCTATGTTTAGTTCGTTCAAAGTCATGAGGCCAGGCAGCCGTGTATCCATGGTATCAGCGTTACATTCCCTCCGTGGCTTTCACAACAGCCTGTTTTTTTTTTTAAGATGTTGTCAGGTATAGTAGGTACTACCTTTCAAGATAATCTCTAAAATGCAAAAAAAATAATTATGCCATTTAAATCAGATACATGTCCTTCAACATAACAACAATGGTTAAAAATAATAATCTGAATATACCTGTTTTATTAATCAAACATTTTCAAAACAAAATCTATTTTCCATTCTGGCTTGTAAATAAAGTGAAGGCCAGCCAGTCATGCAAAATAAAGGAAGGTGTAAGATAATCAGAAACTTGGGTCACAGAGTGAATCATAATGCCTGCCAACTGATCGACTGGAATTGGAGATTTCACATTTTAAAAACCAAAGATAAAGTGCTCAGTGATAGTGGTAACCCATATATTTTACAGTATATGTGGTATGGTCGGTCCTTCACTGGCTATAAAACGTAATGCGTCTATTTTGAAATGGCATGTTAAAAAAAGATCCCGACCTCCGGGGTTTGTGAATAAGCCAAATCAGTGGTATTGCTTTTCACAATGGTGTCATGAAAGATGAGAGCAGTCCAACTGTGTGTGTGTGTGTGATTACTAATTGCTGTATTGTGGGCCGCCCGCATGCCACCTCCACTGCGTCACATCAATTCATCAGATATCACAGGCAGATCGAACCAATGACTCATGTCTAAGCCCGCCACTGACAAACATCCCCAAAACCTTTACTTGCTGTCTGCTGCCTTGAGCTAGCATACTACTTATTAGCGAGCTGACTGTCACTCTCCAGCGCTTCTATCTGACATGGATCTTGAGGCAAAAGGGAAATAAAACAAGTTTGCAAGTTTTATTCAAGGATCTATCTGCATCTAAAACTCTGCTACCATGAGTTGCTACTTTGCAAGCTACCCATCACATTCTCTCTCTACACTCCATTGCTTGGTTTAATAAGGGAAAGATACACTCACTCCTAAGCTCATTTTCACTCACAACTGTCTACTTTCATCCTGTATTCCGAGATAGTGTCTGTTATTTAGCAAATGAGTTGCTGCTCCATAGCCCGGGCCATCAGATAGCTGTGATTGAAGGTTAATGACGGGATTGCTCAATGGGAAATAGGAACGTGGCGAAACCATGCATGACACCTTGCTCGGCAAGTGTCTCATGATGAGGGTCTCCACTCGTATGCATGTCGAATTTGTGCACCAGATGTTTTTTCGAAGAGTGATGTCTACAGTCAGAGGTAAAATTGGTACTCTGTTTTTATATGTAAGCCACCATTCCCAATAGTTTTTTTTTTTTTTAAAGGAAATTTCCAGACAATTAGTTCCCAATAAAAATACATTGTAAAATTGTTCAAAGTAGCTCTTGTCCATGATGACCCCTGGACAAATTCAATTTTTTTGTGTTTAACTGCCTCTTTATGACCTGGTCCATTGTAAAATAATCATGACTATAAATTGTCAAAAGAACCACATAAAGAAAGTTCAACATTTCAAAAATATTTGGGGGCGGCATGGCTCGGTGGTAGAGTGGTCGTCTCCTAGCTAAAAGGCCGTGGGTTCGATGCCACGACCATCAAGACCATGTCTCAGTGTCCTTCTGACACTGAACCCCCAGTTGCTCCTGATGCTGCGTCATCAGTAGATAAATGACTAGTTAGTGTAAAGCGCTTTGAGTACCTAAGGTAGAAAAGCGCTATATAAGTGAAAGTCCATTTACCATTTGCGATCATATCAGGTGTTCCTCTTCTCTCCACCTTCTCTTAAGCATTTGATCTTTGCTAAATACTACACCTACACAAACTAAATCCCATTGGTAGATCTATCCACGATGGAAGATTACAGGGCAATGTGCTGATGGATTGGTGGTTAGCGTGTCTGCTTCAGTCAAGAGATTCTGCATGTTACGTTCGTTGAAAATTGACTTATCTATAGGTGTGACTTATCAAGTGCACCTCATTAGACATACTTCTGTACTTTTCTACCCTATTTTTTTTATAACAAATAATTAACATAAGGTGAAACCTGAGAGATAAAGTTCAAAGATGTTTGTCTGGCAGGTGCTGTGTCGTTGGTCACCCTTAGTCTATTTTAAATATTGTATCAATCTGATGCCATGTTTTTTTTTTTTTTTGTCAAGGTAACTTGCAAATGCATATGACGGTGATATATTTTATATGTCTATAAATCTTTTGTAGAAGTTTAACCGCTACATTTGAAGCGCTATTCAGTTCAGGCTTAATAGAAGCTTCCTTTTGTCTCCAGTTTGTGAAACATGACAAGGGGGGATCCTTAAAAGCATAGTGTGTAGGATTTAGACCGTTTTTCACTACGGACACCAGGAGGTGCTGCAGGTGCTGCATTTACCATTGTCCGTATTTATAACAAACATGACCACCTTCGGAGAAGTGCCACCCCCCATGTAATATAATTTAATGATATCGAGACCTATGATTATAGTTAAGACATACTGTTGGTCATTAAGAACACATTCATTTGCAGGTTTTTTTAATTTACATTTTTTTAATTTATTCCTTTTTAATGAAAAATGGTCTAGATCATACACACTGCCCCTTTAAAGCAAGGCAGTGCCAACAGACATTGGGTTTGGCTCGCTGCCTTGTACCGTGGGATGATTCTTTCATTTGGAACAGCTCTAGCCACTCCACATAGGAAGTGAGTTTTTCTTCTTATACCATAAATAATAACTTTTTTGTTAAACACAATCAGTCTCATATGAGCACAGATTATACTTTTTGCTCATCATGGTAGCTTAGTACTGTATATACAGCACATGAATTCTATATTATAATAGCATATAGAGTACGCCCTTGGCTCAAGAACTCTATTCATCCATTCATGAGTTTTCTAAACCGCTTTTCCTCATCAGGGTCTTGGGTAAGCTTAAGCCTATCCCAGTTGACTTTGTAAGAGAGGCGGGGTGTACCTTTGACTGGTTGCTTGTCAAGAGCATGACACAAAGAGACAAACAACCATCCACAGATGCTCGTGTAGAATTAAGAGACTTAAACAAACCATGCATTTTCTTTAGAATCTGTGAGGAATCCACAGAAAAATCATAAGGACAGGAAGACGATGACACTTTTATACAGGAAGACTGGTTTGAGCGCAGAAATTCCAGACTGTGAGGCATCCCTGATCACCACTAGGAAACAGTGCTCCATTCATATCCAGAATAGTGAGGGTGACAGCATGCAGCAAATCAAAGGGTACGAACTTAACAAAAGGCTGATGTTTCAGTGCTGAGATTAGCGGCTCCTCTTGGCTAATGCAGTACTTGGATTTGAGTTTATCAACCTACAGCACTTAAGCTCTGCCTTGGGTAGTCCTATAAAAAGCAATTTACAAAAGAAATGCAGACATCCTCTCAGTGACAATATGGATTACTAAACATTATTGGTAACTACATTTTAAATGTGCTGTTCAGAATAGCAATAGTTTTTTGTGATCCTAAATTAGGGAAGATTGTGACTGAACATGGCAATTTTGATTGCTAACCGTCTTTGTACATGTGATATTAAATCAAATGCAGAGGTGTCAAAGTCAAGTTTATTGTCAATTTTTTTCATATGTGCTTAACATACAAAGGAATCAAAATTGCGTTTCTCACTATCCTCTGCGTTTTACATGTACAATAGTGAAGCCCTTTGTGTTGTGTCAACATGTGACAACAGTACTGTGTATACATTGAGCATAAGCAGGAAAAGACACTGACAACAGGCAGAAGAGCTGATGGTGAGCAGGCAGTACCTTTTTTTGACACCAATATCGAAATGAACTGGTAACACTGGCAGAAAGTCCATCAGTTTAAGATGATTAAAGTGGATATGAAATAATGGTGTAACGGTACATGTCTTCATATTAAAATGTACCATGTACTGTAGGAGCTTACATAGGACTATTGCACTTGTTGGAGATAAACCCAGACCTGATAAAAGATGATTGTTATAGTACGGACTTGGAACAAAATCTACACCAGTGGATTGAGGGAGGCATTTCGGCACCGTTTGGTTGGGTCAAATCTGTGCCATAATTGCAAGCAACAGACTTCTTCCATAGCTCCACATGTTGAAAGTCCGACAGAATCACTCACCTAAAAGGCCACTTAATGGTAGTCTAGGCTCCTTTACAAATTATGGAACTATTCCTTTAGGTACTATGACCATGAACAAGGAAGGTCAAGGTATTTCATTTTTGCCATTTCCAATTCCAGGGAGCTCACGGCCAAACTTCCCTGAGGATGCCCTGTTCTCAAAAGCTAGGCATGATTGGGCCTTGTTAGCACATCATCATCTCCATCAACATCTCCTGATTGATTTTAGGTCTTTCTTTTCAGTATTTTTGTCATGTGCAGACATGGTGGGAGAGGGGTGGATCCAAAATGGAGGGAGGCAGACAGGTTGTGTTTGCTCAAGTTAAATATAAAGATGACAAAAAAATGTCAAAAAAGGACAATGAGGGACTCACGGTGACTGCAACAACACAAAGACTTGACAAGAATTCACTAGAAACAGGAAACTAAATATACTCAAAACAGTCGAGACAACAATGAACACCTGGGCAAGACACAATTGGAGCAGAGAGCTGATTGGCCGACACAAGGGAAGCAGGTTAACGAGGACATGTGGAAGCAATCACACTAACAAGACACTGATCTGAGAAGAACAGAAACATGAACTAAGAACATAAACAAAACTGCACCAAACAATCCAGAACATGAAGACAAATCAAAACCCAACAAAAGCTCAGTAAAGAAAAGAACTAATAACCCCAATACTTATACAAACACAACTCACCACCTTGACCATAACTTTACATCATGTATATGGAGCCACATCCTTGAATACATCCTTACATCCTTGAATCTAGTGTCTTGGCCACTTGGAATTTAATGGTTTGCTTACTAAAGGCCACAAGCAACTCTTCTGCCTTCATTCTTATTTGGTGTGCTTTCGTGCTTATGGGTTTATCATAAGCAGTAAACATGTGCTTTTATTCTCATGTCCACATTCCTTAGTCTTTTTTGGCACTGCTTTTACAGAATGTTTGGTTAAACTGTTACAGTCAGACCCGTCCATTCAACCATGTCATTTATTTGTTTATAGCAGGATGAATGCAAACAAAAGGATAAATAGGGTAGTCATCAAAAATATCTACATATCTATATATTTACTCTTCAGCCACTCTACATGGCTCCTATGCTTTTTGTCTGTGAGGAATGGTGGTGTTGAGGGGGGGCATGGAAATGGCCACCTGCTCACATTAATGCACCAGAAATGACTTGAAAGGGTTCACCATGAATCTAGCCCTTGCCTTGTCATCAGCCAGCAGCCCTCACAGCCATTTATTTGGTTTGCATCTTGCAGTGAATGATGAAAACAAAGACATATCGGCATCGTTAAGAGGAGAAATGACTTGCAGGGATTTGTGTGTTCATTTCCTGTTCTAGCTGCAGATTGCCTTTAGTTGTGTAATCCTACATGCCATGCAGCGTTACTCTGTAGTGTATGTCCAGTTTTTAATTTGAACAGATGGGCGTTAGAAACAAATCCAGTGATAAAATGCAGAGGGGATGTTTTACTCATTTTGCTGGTCTGTCATTCAATATTCGTCCGTGCCCTGGCCCCCCTAATGTCATTGTCAGTTTTGCTTTTTTTTTTCCAAGACAAACCAAACTGCGATCATCATTCTAACAGTTCATCATTTTATTTTACTCACAAATTCGTAATGACTGCAATCACCAGGGTTTTGATCTCTGGCCATGGCAACCATGTCAAAGTATCCTTGAACAAAATTCTGAGCCACCAATTACTCTTAATGCTGCGTCATCAGTAGCTGAATGAGAAGTCAACTATAAAGCGCTGTGACGGCCTTGTAAGTGCTACATATAAACGACGTTCCATTTACCACCAGAGGTGGGCATTTTACAATTTTTTACTGATTCGTCATTCATCGGTCAGTTACCCAAACATTGTTGCTTGTCACGTGTGCTGTAACTAGTTAATGTTCCCCATGTCATGCACAATAAGGGTTCCATCATCCAAATGGTCTTGCTGACCAAAACCCACTTTCCATCATTGCATATTTCTTCCTTTTTTTTTCTCTCAATTTTCGTAAAAAAGGTCATAACCAATGGTTAAAGAGAAGAAAAAATTCATTTGTAAAGTTAATATTAATTACTCATTATTTCCATTATAGCATAGCTGGGGTTTGAGTAGACCAAGTGCTTCTCAATGCTGACAATAATAAAATTGTTATCTATAAAAATTGCATCAGCATACCTGAATCAGTATTGTTTTTAACAGCAAAAGAAAAAAAAAAAGCATTATAAATAAACTTTCAGCAACTGTTTTTACAGGTTACAGTTTAGTTAAAATCTGGGGGGCCCACCCGACTATTTGAGAAGGAGTGGAGTAAAGTAACGCTCAGAAGATGGTGGGATTGCTGCCGTGCTCAACAACATTTTAGCAACAAAGGAATAACATCTCTCTAACAATTAGTTGCAATTCCTAACTCTCTCTTTACCATTTAATTTCTTAATGATGAGCTAGTGTCTCCCCCATTCACACAAGTAACTTCACTTTTCATCTTCCTTCTCCATCTTCTCCCTTTTGCGAGATAAAGTGAGTTTGTCAGTGCAATATCAATACTTTTGGCCAACAAGTCCAAACATTTTTCATTTCCAAATAAAGAGAAAGTTGAGAAAGCAATTGGACCTTTGAAAGTTTCCCAAAAAATAGCACCTTAGGTTCATAATAAGGTCATGTGTTAAATACGATTATTATCCAGGATTGGAGCTTAATGGAATCATACCAATGAAACCACTTTCAAACGGGGTATTTAACTACTGTAGGTATAACAGTTCCTTCAGGAAGAAAAATAAGAAAAAAAAACTAAATGAGAACGTTAACACTAGTTGATATGTCAACAAAAACATATGTTCGTTTATTTTAATGAGGCGACCTGTGCCAAATGAGCACTACACTTGAGTGCCAAATTCAACAAAAGATTGTGAGGTCCTAACCCTTAAAAATGGAGCAAAAAAAGTGTCTAAGTCACAAAGCATGCACAGATGGTGAAATAAGCCACTAATTAAGATGCCAAGCGCAATGCATCTCCGTGCGTCAGTGGTATTTGTGCATATTTAGATGAGCTAACGTGCATATATTTGGTGGAGAAATTGCTGTCGTCCATGTAAATGAGCCTCATGATAATGTTCTATTTGTTGTTGTTTATTACTCACTGACACAAATTGCAAAAGGCAGTTTTGTAAGAACAAATAACTAAAGTTGGTTTAAAAGTTTTGCTTCTCAACGGAACCTTAACACATCATGTAAAAATGCATCGTCTGCAGCTGTGAGCCTGCAGGGCCTGCAAGGCCTTCTCTGCTGGCCTAACATAACCTGATATCATTATATTAATAAAATTCTATTTCGTTTTAAATGTATTTTTTCTAAATATAATTATTCCCCATATTCTGTTCTCTTTGTGTCATATTATATCCATTTGGTTATGCTGATTCCAGTGTTGTCGTTTTAGGTTAGAGTTTTTAATCCAATCAGAATTCAGCTAACTTGTGTGGCCAGGTAGTGTGAAATCTGGCCGAGGCCTTCAGAATCAACAGGGCAGGTGTCTGTTCACTGTAATTGAATAAGCACATGTACTGTAGTTAATGGACAGCGGCGATAGCCAATCCGATCACAAGTTGGCAACAGTAAGGCCAGCTAGAAGTTGAATGAGACATGTACGCGCTCTGTGATTGGACGATGTAGCTTGATTGAGCTGCATTAATGGTATAGCTCATGCAAGAGCCTGACCCGGGGACCTGTAGTAAAAAAATCAAATATATCTTTTCGATTTTTGAACCCACAAAGACTTAAGGAGAGAAAAATGTTACGCAATTCTTTGAAGTCTTCTGGAGGAAACAAAAAAGAATGGATTTTGTATTGAAATAAGTGTTTTTGGGGGGGACAGCCATTTTGGTGAATGCAAGAATTGTATTTATTTATTATTTTTAATATGTTTTTGTAATTTATTTCATTCATATTCAATTAGTGGATATCAAGTATCACATGTAGTGGTAAGGTTTAATTGCTGATGCAGGTTTATTGATGAATAAATGCCCTGGAAAATAGCCTGTGTTGTACACGATTAAGCTGATGCAATGCCCAGTAATGCATGCACGTGCTTCTGTACACAATTTCTCCAGCCGTGGTGTCATAAATGATGGTATTATGAGGGGTATTTATTCGAATACGACATCACTGAAGGCCTAAGTGTGCACGGACATCCAATGATCGTCTGTAATGTCAGAAAACAATGACAAACTGTTACAAAACTTCACATACCCACATCAAACTGTTGTAAAGATAAGAATGATCATGCAACAATTTTAATAAATGTTAAAAGAATGAATATCATCGTCATCGAACATCATCGTGCTCTGGAAGGCGCTCACAATCACATAAATGTTGCTTAATGAGGAAATCCTTATGTCCATACTCTCCAAAATCTGAGGTTTCAGTAGCCATTATATTTCCATGTGAATTTTGAAGACACGTGATAACAGTTTTCTGGCAGTCCCATTTCAACCTCCTGGCAGGACCCATTTTGATAACAGTTTTCTGGCAGTCTCGTTCACACCTCCAGGTAGAGGCCAAAGCTTGTCTAATCTCAATCTATCTAATAATAATGATGATAATAATACTACATATACCGGTAATTTAAATGTGCCTTTTTTGGCACTCAAGAACACTCTCTTATATTATGTTCAATGAAACAATAAAAAGTGGAATAAAACAATACATACATTAATAAACAAATTAAATATATATTGGAGAAAGGGCAAAAATGACATTAGGTTGAGTAGGCAGTTTTAAACTGGTGAATTGAGTGAAAGAGTCTCTTCCTAATGGCCATGGTTGTGGCACATTGCAAAGCAAGCATTTATCTTTGCCTTGTCTAGTAATCATGGGGGGAACCGACAAACTGCGCTCAACCCGTCAAACTTTATAGATGTGTTTGCACTGGTTTGTCATTCGCGCAGTATCTTTTGTGATTTCATTGTGAAGACAGAGCAAACTCAGGGTGTGAATGAAATGCATCAATGGCCACAGTTTTTTTTTTCTTTCTTTATGGATTTGGCCCTGAGCATGTTGAGTGTTGGACTGTCACAATAGAAGAAGTAATGTCCCGACGGTGGACAATTGTCACCATCGGTGGCACTACATACAGTGATTTGTCTGCTTCATTCATCAAGCAGAAATAGTTGTTTCTTTATCAATGAGTCATTTTCATAGAGAGATTTTAGACTGAAGCTGAGCTGAAAATGTAAGTCAAGGTCAGTGCATGATAAGAATGCCTTGTCAATGTGGCCTTCTCTTTGGCCTTTGAGGTAGTTAGCATGCGCTTTCGGAGCGTCAATGTCCATGTGGGTGTGTATGTGCTTCAATGACAGTCTCATGGGTGACGCTGATTCAACATAATGAGGGTCACAGCACTCTAAAATAACTCTTTATTTCTAGTGATGTAGAAGGGCACAGAGAAGTGATAAAGATTTGAAGAAATGTTTTTCATTTTGTCTGTGTTGAGATGTTTATATTTTGACTACATAAGTATGGAATCATAACACTGTGACCGAGTTTTGGTAATTAGAATACAGTCTGAACTGAACTGTACTGACATGAGAGTCAGCACTGGACTCAATTTTCAAAGAGTTGAAGCACATCAAATGTTCGCAGCTCCTCCCCTTCATGCTAAAAAGTTGCTGTTGAATTAAAAGCAAGAAATTTCAAGATATTCACCATTTTGACATTCATTACATTTTCCTTAATACATAATGGTACGGCTAATGGATTTCCATTCAAAAAAAGTTTCATTTAATCATTGAATCTGAAGGGGGGAATTAATATTCAGCCTATTGATGAGAAATGTCAAAAAGTGGCCTAATTTTACCTGAACAAAATGTAACTTATGCGGTGAGCAATTCATTTACACCGACATCAGAACAAACTGAAATAATAGATCAGTTTAACAAACACAAGGAGCATGAACAATCGTGAAAATCTACGTACAACATAGTATCAGGAAAAAGATGACCAAATATGAAGTAACTAACAAAGAAGGCCAAAGACAGGTCATTGAAATTAGGTAATACTAAAAAAAAATAATAAATTAAAAACATAAAAATAAATAAAAATACAAAAAAGGAGGAACAGACACTTGTTGGAATGGAATGGATAATGCCAGACGCAAATCAACAAAAAAGCCAGCAGAAAACTACGAACAGCTAAGAAGGCCCAAGAAAACAGAGGAAGGGTATTAAGAATACAGCAAGAAATTCAACCAAAGAATCAGCCGACAAAGTCCTTTGCCCAGATCTGCATTTAAATAGTCCACTGATGAAAATTGTGGACTCTGCCCCTAATGCAACAAAATGGAAACCCTACAATAAATGAAAAGTAGGACCACTAGAGAAGGGCAGACACACAACAGTAATGCTGTCAAGTCTTACTATTGGTTGGTTTTCAGCATTTCTCTGTTTGTCATGCTTACTTTTGTGTGAGTCTTTAGTGGCAGTACAATAGTACACAAGTGTTTTATAAAGGCAAGCCATCCTTCTCCCTATCTTGCCGATTGATTTTTGTGTCAAGGTCTTATATGAATCCTCTCAGGCAGTTTGACTTCTTAAGTCAAAGAGAAAAAAGTGAGCAGTAAATAAATTAACCTAAGACTGTCTAAACATTCTTTGTTGCACATTCAGTCTCGATCATTTACTATCTTAAATAATATTTGCGTCTGTGTGCTTTTTTAAAATGTATAAACAAGTGCCTGAGTATGCTCACAGGCACTCATAAAGTCCAAGTGCCCCCCACCGAGCTAGATCTTGTGGCCTCAATAACTTTGCTTTGATAATATGACATTCCCTCTCCACACAAGCCTGCAGATGTAATAAACAAGGGAAGGGTTTGGTTAGAAGTACAGTCTGAATGTCTTAAAGAGATAGGACGACATGCCTCATTTTTGTTTCATTTTGAGTTACTAATGTCAATGTATTTGTGTGTCTTATCTTTTGTTTTGCTTTTATCCAAGCTGTCAAAATGAGTTTTTAGTTTCAAAACATTTTTTATTATTGTGGTTGTAATTCCAGTAGTGTTAAACTGCACTGGACCATTCTGAGAGGTCTGCTAATGCTGTGCTTTCATTATTAGCGATACAGTATTCAAGCCAATAAGTAACCACTTTGTCAATGCTCATTATTTGTAATATTTTTGCAGAGTATTAGTCTTTCAAATTATAGGCCATTTGTCAATATAATGATAGCAGCTGATGACACATTTTGCGCTTATAAATATGGCCCAATGATTTGCTTTGCATTTATTCAAATGTGTCAACCTACCACAGGAGTTAGGATAAAAACTTATATTGATCTGATTTTATATGGTCTTAAAGGGACATTGTGTAAGACCATTTTTTCATTATGGACAGCAAGAGGTGCTGCATTTACCATTGTCCGTAGCTATAACAGACATGGCAGCCTCGAGGAGGAGTGCCACCCCCCCATTTAATATCATTTAATGATAACTAGAGCTACAATTATATTTAAAATATTGTTGGTCATTAAAAACACATTTATTTGCAAGTTTTTGAAATTTATAAACATTTAACGTATTCCTTTTTAATGAAAACCAGTCTAAATCGTACACATTGGCCCTCTAAATTCATTTTCAATCAAATATTGACTGCAATGACTTTTTTTTATTATTGAACTGTGTATTTGTTTTTAACAGTGATGATAGTTACGTTACTGTCAATACAAAACTATATACACTATGTACTGTAATGTGCAAAAGAGTAAAAGAGGCTTTCACATATCCACTGTGGCATCCTCAGAGCTCCCAAAAAAGCAACGAAAAGCTCCTAAAATGCCATCTGACCAAAATAAAATTTAAAAAAACTTTTGATGTAAACATTCAAGTGAGCAGAATTGCTAAGGCAAATTAATGGCCAGTATGGTTAACAAATTGCAATGTCATATGTTCAAGTCTAATGGCATGTGGGTGGAAGCTGTTTTTTAGCCTTTGTGGATTTAATGCGCCTGTCGTGTCTACCAGATGGGAGACATTTGAAAATTGTTCGCTATGGTTATGTGCTGTCTCTGATAATACTCTGTGCCCTATTTGTGGATTCACAATTGTATATAGGATATAGTGTGACAGCCATTTCACGGATGTGTTGTGAAAGCTTTCCTGTACTATATGGAAAACACTGCCTTACTGCACTAATGAAGGTAAATAGCTTATCATTCCTCACAAGAATTCAATCCTTGGATTCAGGAGGAGCGGTGTGCTTGTGGAACAATGGACCAGCTCTACACCCTGGGCAGGATCCTCCAGGGTGCATGGGAGTTAGCCCATGTTCGCTACATCTGTTTTGTAGACTTGGAAAAGGCGTTTGAGCGTGTCCCTCTTGGTTCTCTGTGGGAGTTGCTCTGGGAGTATGGGGTACCACACACCTTGACATGGGCTGTTTGGTCCCTGTAACACTGATGTCAGAGTTTAGTGCGCATTGCCAGTTATAAATCGAATCCGTTTCCAATGAGGCCCTTTGTCACCGATTCTGTTCATTACCCTTCTGGACAGAATCCCTAGGTGCAGTCGAAGTGTTGAGGGCGTCCGGTTTGGGAGTCTCAGCATTGCATATCTGCTATTTGCAAATGATGTGGTGCTGTTGCCTTTTCAGGCCGTGACCTCCAACTCTCATTGGAGTGGTTTGCAGGCATGTGTGAAGCTGCTGTGATGAAGATCAGCACCTCCAAATCTGACACCATAGTCCTCAGTCGGGAAATGGTGGAGTGCCCTCTCTGTGTTGGGGATAATGTAGTTCAAATATTTTGGGGTCTTGTTCAAACGTGAGGGTAGGATGGAACGAGAGATCGACAGGCGAATCGGTGCAGCGTCTGCTCTAATGCAGACTGTACCGGTCTGTCGTGGTAAAGAAAAAGGTGAGCCGAAAGGCAACGCTCTCTGTTTACCGATCGATCTATGTTCCTGCCCTCGGATGTATGCGGTATTTTCTGGTGTTTTGGAAACTCTGACATGACAGGACATCTCATTCTGCAAATGCTGTCCTTAATGAGCAGTAAGTGCTGCAGTGAGCTCTCACTTGTCCCAAAGCGCTCAGAAAAGGTCAGTCATATGCAGACCTCCCAGTAGCAGTTGGTGCAGAGAGGAGACCCTCATCACTCCGAGTCCAGATTTAAATGTGCGTCCCAAACCCAGATGAAGAAAAATCAGAGGAAGAGCTTCAAAGTCCCTTATATTGTCTTTTGAATAAGTTTGATGTTCCTTCATTTAACAATACAGGACAAGATTGATTTAGATAATATGGATCCAGACAAAATATTGAAGTCATGAAGTATTTTGAGAAGCGATGGCCTCTTTCAAAAGCAAAAAATATAACAATAAAAACAGAATAGAGTTAATTGGTGGTTTTAAACACATTTTGGATAGTATGGTTTAACTCAGTTTTTTTTTTTTTTTTGTTTTTTTGTTTTGCCTTTCCCACACCATAATGCCACACCATTATTCTCTCCATTACAATGACATGTAAATTGCCATGTATGTAAAATAGGCGATGATGTCATTTGGTGACTGACAAAGACCTTTTAGGTCACCTAATACCTACTTTGCTGGGGAGTTGGCAACAATGATCATGGGCAGCTCAAAAACTCAATTTGTGGCAGTTTTTATACAAATCGATGAAAGTGAAAAACTCACAGGTACATTTTTTGAGAAGCAGATGAATTATTTCACACAAGAGTGGGCAGACACTTCAGGAAACCCTCTATCAGTCCTCTATAAACAGGGATGCACATAACTGGTACGCAGAAATCACTAATGCTTAATGTTGTATGCTTCATGTAATAGTTTTCTCCTTGTTTTTCATAAAGTTAAGCACACAGGTCCCATGTCTTCCTATGTCTTTGATAATTGTTTGTTTACCGAATCAGCTTGGACTGGCTCTCGAGGCTGTGCTCCGTGAAGGTGAGAAGGAAATTGTTTACGTTTTTCACTACAGTGACAGACAATTTACCTCTTACTCCCTTGGACTAATAACACTGGGTCCCAAACAAACCACGCAAACCATAACTGAAAGGGTTGTAAGCATTCAAACGGGGTTCTCTGGTCCAAAGGCGACTCTCACAGGTCCCAAACCTGTCAAGGTGTAAAATTATAGAAACCCCATTTGCAAATGGAGAATTTAAAAAGTAAATTAATACATTTTGAGCACCAAGCAAAACTGCACAAATACTAACTCACTTTTCTGTTGTAATCATCCATGTCCTAATAAAAAGATAAAGGGGAGAAGGATTCCCCGACTTCTGCCTTTGATAGCTAATCACCCTGGTACAACCTTCTGGACATTAGTTGCAAAGCATTGGCCGCAAGTGACAGCGGCAGCTTGCTGCTTTTCAAAGTTGCTGTAAGATTGCTGTTTACTATGCATGAACTCACTAATTACATCCTTCTTACTCTAATGATGTGGCCTTCAGAGGAGTATGTGCCGAGGAAGAACATCAAATGCACACATACACATGCACACACACTTTGGCTACACACGCTCAAACACTCACAATCCTGACTGGACTAGTGTGAATGAATCTTTGGAGCCTCGAGCTAAGCAGCATGTTTGCGGAAATTGGAGACGGTGGCGCGTGGGATGGCGGTGCACATGTGTCACACCGCATGAAATCCAACCAGCCCTTTGTGGGCACCGGTGAAAATATGAGTGAGGGAAAAGCTTGCAATGGGGGCGGAATTGTGACATGTAATGTCAGTGAAATGCACAGATAGTGGGAATGTGTGAAAATGAAATGGGTAATTTATTGAGATTATATGAACAAATGCTGTTCATTCACATGCTGCCCGTGAAACATATTTTCATACAAATGAATAGCTCTTACAAGGCTTTAATTTTTAATAGTGTTGGAGGCATCGGTCCTGCCTTTTTTTTTTTTTGATACGGTTACACCACCTTTCCCCTATTGTGGGAACAATTTAAAATAAAACAGGTAATTCTTTGATGAGGTTCTGAAATTTCCACACAGCAGACAGAAATCGAAATGGTGTTAAATTGCCAGTTTTGATTAACAGAACAACAAGATCATTGTGGCATTTTTTTCAAATGATTGCATACAAATGAAAGCCAAAATATTCAGTAATGTTAAATTACCATCTGCATGTGAGTGTCTGCATGTGAGCTGTGGCTGACAGCAGGTCTTGTTGAGTGTGCTTATTGAGTTTTGCTGTTTTGCAGCACTCAACTGACAACTCAAAACTGCAAAGTGACTAATTTCCATATGCAAGGGCATAAAATTAAATATCTGTCATTTATATCAACCACAAATTTCTGCAATATAACAAAATTAGTATTCTTGTGCCAGAGAAATTGAAGTGACTACAGTAGACGGTCACACATTTTAATTAAGTATGCAACTATTGTAACCTGTATCATTCATCTTGATATGTCACTTTTACAGATTTATATGAAGCCCAGACAAAATATATAGTTTAATGTATTGATCGACTTGTTTTTCTGAGTTTGAAATGTTCAACTGTGTTTGAATATACCACATGCATCATGTGCTTGTGCTGGAGATATGTGCCAGATTATACATTGATAGGATAATTGACTAGGGTCCTTAAAGAGACAATTTATTAGATTTAGACCATTTTTCATTAAAAAGGTATAAATTAAATGATTGTATATTCCAAAAACTTGCAAATTAATGTTCTTAATGACCAAACAGTATGTTTTAAATATAATCATAGGTCAAGTTATCATTAAATTATATTTCATTGGGGGTGGCACTCCTCTGGAGGTGGCCATGTTTGTTATAGCTACAGACAATGGTAAATGCAGCACCTGCAGCACCTCCTGCTGTCTGTAATGAAAAACAGTCTAAATCTTACACGATATCTCTTTCATCAGTGATTGAAGATGATTTTATGATTTTTTTTTGTGGCAGGAATAGACATTGGCAGCTCTGCAATGTAAACGGAGATGCACTCCTCCACAACAGTGGCAAACGAAAGCTTATTACGTCGCCCATCTACTATGTGGTGTGTTTATTTTCAAGTTGGCCTTGACAGTGTTGTGATGTTGTTAAAACTTCCTTGGTAGCTATATTTTCATGATGTCAATCATACAAATAAATATATGAATATCACTTCCATGTAGGTTCTAGTTAAAACATGTAATTGCGTCGTAGGATCAGATGAAATTTTCAACAGTGCCTAAAGTTGGACACATTTCTGGGTAAATTGCTTGCAGAGTCAAGCCCGAGAAGAAATTTGAAAAACTGGCTGCCAGCTGAAACACTGTAATATGTTGAGTGCAAATCTTCCCCCTCAAGGTGTTGCAAGATTTTAAGACGTTATGCACCACATAATAATAAAAAAAAAACATTTTATCCTTGATCTCGCTCCATTCACTCTATTTCTGTACTTTTTATTGAGCACTTTTAAACCAACAAAGTGCTGTGTACACAGCACTGCACTAAGGTTAAAACACAACAGAGAATAATAAATATGATTCCACCATGTGAAAAAAATATAAAAAGCGAACTAACAAAAAAAAAAATCACTTGTGATACTAAAATATGAAACAAACAAAAAAGGGAACATCCCAGCAGTGTTAAAAGCCCCCAAATGTGTGTGTTTGAGCATAATACTTAGAAATGGGGAAGAAAGCCGTCTGTATGGGCAGAAATTAAAAATATATAAACTTCTCAAAGTTTACTCTTTGTCTTCTGAACATCTTCAGCAAAAAGCACAGAACTGTTGACCTGAGGGAGCAGGCACCGATGTAGGAACGGGAGACCACACAGGCTTTTCAAATCAAATAAAATCATCATAAAATCAATACAAGCAGGAACCAGGAACCAGGGCAATGACTTTGGCACAGATGTAAGTTACTACTTTGTTTTGTTGGGCCTGTAAAACTGAAATTTGAACCAGGTGCATTTAATTAATGTCTTCCTGAGCCTAGCAAAAATTGAATTGCAATAGTCCGTTTGTTCCCTCTGGACCGTAAAACTGTGACACACCTACAGTAATCTGCATTGCTGACATATAGAGGTGCAACAATTAGTCCACAACTGATGGATAGTCAACATGATTGATATTCCTATTTGATAATCGATTAGTCATTTAGAGACCTCAGTTATCCAAATCTTCAGAATTTCAGCCTCTCAACAGTAAATATTCTTTGATATATTTAGTCCTCTGTGAAAACATACTGACTACCTTTGTGTTAAATAAAAATCGATATTTACAAATGTCTACTTTTCCAAAGATTAACTTATTGTTTTACAAATTTTCTGACATGTTCTGGACCAAACCAGTAATCAAAAGTTCAAGAAAAACCTTAGTTTAAGGTTCTGCACTGTCAATTTGAGAAGATATTCTCTTTTTCAATAAAGGGATGGATCACCTAAATTTGATTCATTGGTTATTTGACAAAATAATAGAAGGATCAATAAATTCTTAGAGTAAGT
Organism: Hippichthys cyanospilos; assembly: GCF_059441005.1. Lineage (NCBI taxonomy): Eukaryota > Metazoa > Chordata > Actinopteri > Syngnathiformes > Syngnathidae > Hippichthys > Hippichthys cyanospilos. Next base: position 5,533,503 of record NC_142387.1, on the reverse strand, counting down.
ATTTGGCTTTTGGCCTTACTGATTTGATAAGCTACAACAGGAATGTCAACCTCATTGTTATAGTAGGCCACATTGTTTTTATAGTTCCTGTCAGAGGGCCAATATGACTGTGAAGTCAAATAATCCTTGTTTTGAAATCAGAGGCAGAAATTGGGAACAAAAAAAAACAAAAACAATGCTTAGTTTTATTTTCCCCCCAGAATTTTTAAAAGTTAAAGACAACTTGCAAATTTAGTATTTTAGCCAGAAACTTGAAGTCAAATCAGCATTTTACGGGCCACGCGAAATAATGTGGCGGGCCAAATCTGGCCCCCTTGGACCTTTCTGTTAACACCAACACGGTAATATCCAATGAGCAAGAATTTTCATCTTTTTACATATACTCGTCCTAGAATTTGAAAAAACGGCCCTGGGTGTGTGCCCTTAAGTAGATAATCTTCCACGTTTATTTAGCTTGTGCACGCAAACATTTCTTAATCTGCTCCCAAGTATCTGAAGTCTGTTTAGGATAAACTATTGACCAAAAGGCCGCAGTAATGTCTTTGCCTCCAAATGGACCCCAGGTCCATTTTGGGTGTGAATATGTATGTTTCATTCTGCCAACTCTCGGTCTGTAATCAGCTTGCATAAATCTCTTTGATGATAGCCACTGAAACATCTGCTGGGCCAATGAAATACATTCGCAGAGGCAATAAAATGTCTGGGGCAACATATGCTAATGGCCTTGCAAGTTGCTTTTCCCCCAAAATAATTGTGACAACGCCATTTCTGAGGATTGTATCAAATGGAGCCCTGCCGGTTTTGTTATTGTTCTCTCTAATGTGATATGATTATTCCTCAGAGTCTAATCAGGTCACCTAGATGAGATGTTTCGGGCTGATTTCTGCACAACTTCCCTTTAATCCCTTTTACGATGGTGTAAAATGTAATAGAACATCTCCTGAGCTTTTTCCTCCAGGTTGTATTTATTATTCACATACTGTGTGTTTTGACAATCTTGAGGTAAATTCTATCAGGACCTGCTGAAAGAATCATATTAGATAGCTGCTTATTGCAGAAAATGAATGCTGGGAACGAACACCACACTGTGTACGCTGTGCTGTATCAATGTCTATACTAGGTTGTTTGTGGTCATTCAAGTCGGGTGGTTGCCAAGGCAACACTCTTGCATCATGTCCCATGTTTCCAATGGTATTCTCCACTGACAAACGAAATTGTTTTTTTTGACATACATGATCTCTGCCGGTTGATGTCCGTCTACTATCGCTCTTTGTCTGTTCCTACTTTTAGATGGCATCCCATTGATGCCTACTTCAAGGATGATGTGTTTGAGGATACACTGGACCCTCCTGAGTCCAACATCCCACAAAAGGTTCTACCTTGAACTTTCAGTCAGATTAAGATTAGATTAGTTTCCCACTAATAACATGTTAATTAAAAGTACTAGAGTCTTAAGATTTAAAAAAAAATGTTCTATTTGCAAATAACAAATATTTCTCTGCAATTAGGTCAGTGTGGAAGAAGGCAACTAAGGCTCAATGTTGGAACTTCATTGTCCAATTCAGGGGCGTCAAACTCACTTTTGTCGTGGGCCATTTTATAGGTACAATTTACATTATTGGGCCAATATGATGAGGAAAACCAAATCAATTTTAAATTCTCTCATAGTATTCTTACTATATACAACAAATCAGTGGCTTAGTACTTATGAAATCAGGTGTAAAACATAACAATTTGTTGATTTATTATTGATTTTATTGCAACAAAACAAACACATTTTATTCATTTAAACAAACACATGTTATTCATTTAAAATTTTGGAACAGAGTACAGCAAGGGTCATGTAAATTTTCATGATTTGATTTCACGGACCACATAAAATGATACGACGGGCCGAATTTGGCCCCCGGGTCCAATTGAACACAAAATGTGCACCTAAAAGTTAAGGTTTGCCATTAAAAACAATGAAGGGAGAGCTTTTTCCCCAGAACAAGTTGGGAAAGATCGTCCGATCAATTTTCTCACCGAGGAAGTGTGTCTCAAATGGTCCAGCACTTTCGCCATGAGTCCCACTGAGCTAGGAGTCTGTGAGTGGCGTAGACCGGTGTGATAATTGGTCCTTTCTGTTGGTGTAAAAGGCGCCCGCAGAGCATGGGGAAGATAGAGAGCTTCAGAAAACATTCACAATCCCACAATGCAGAAATCCATCCTGCTGCTGGCCATGGTGTTCTGCAGAGCAGTCTTATTTCGTCGCTGTGGCTGAGGACCTCCTGCTGAGGAATAATATAAATGTCGGTGTTATCTCAAGGGAATTGTCAGTGGATGTTTGTGCAAGATCCAACGTCCAAAAATGGCATCAGCAGCTGATTTCAAAACAAGTAGCCATGTGTTGAATTCGTAAATATTGGTTTAATTGTGTGATTTATGTGAAATATGTTATTCCTTTTTTTTATTCCGCCCGCTTTTTGACGCGTTTCAACCAATTCCCAGTTCATCCGATTCACACCGTTCCAATTTCATATCATTTCTATTATTTGTGCAATGACTACTTGTATTTTTTACATTTTCATGATTCAGAATTTTCCCACAAATCCCTGTTTTCCACGCCAAAAATCCCTTTGATTTAACATTGGGTGATTTTAAATTTAATATTTACAGCTTTTACATTTCCATATTTTCAATATTTAGCTCATTTATCTCACTTTAGGGATCTTTCCCATCATTCCAGTTAGTCATACTGTACATTCCAATATTGTCCCATAATTCCATATTTTTCACCCTTTAATATTTCACAGTTCATTTTCAATGGGAGCATACCCCATTCATTCCCAATGGGAGATTTAACATTTCACATTTTGAGCTTTCCCATTTCACATTCATAATATTTAACTCTTTCATTTCACCTCATGGATCATTCCTATCATTCTAATATTTCTCATAATGGCGTATTTTCACTTCAATATTCCAATAATCTTTTCCAGTGGGAGATTTAACATTTCATATATTATGCTTTCCCAATACACAATTACAACATTTAACTCATTCATTTCACCTTAGGGACCATTTCCATCATGCCAATAATTCATAAATATTAATATTTTCCCCTAATTCTATATTTTTCACCTATAATAATTCACAATGGCATATTTAACATTTCACATTTGAAGCTTCCCTATTTCACATATACATCATTCAATTCATTCCTTTCACAATTTCATCATTATTAGTATTGACCCATTCCATTAATTCATAACTATTTTTAACATTATTACCTATAATTCCGCATTCATTCCCACTGTTCTCACCAATATTTTGCCATTACTCATCCGATTTACACCGTTCCAACTTTAATCGATTCCCCTGATTCCCCCATTCCACGAGTGTATCCATTTTCCTCTTTCCATAAATCAAAATGTTCCCACAATTTGACTTTTTCCCTTTTATCTTCTACATTATTTGGCCTATTCAAACCGTTCCAACTTTGGAATATTCAGAATACTTCACTGATTCAAGCCATTCAAACATTTCATCATTCCACCGTTCAACGCCTCTCCCATCGGCGTTCACACGCAATTTTTTCAGGAATTGCACATTTTCTAGTTGAAGATAAACTATATTCGTTATTTCATCCAACGGCCCCCTTAACTTATACATAAAAAGATAGAAAATATACAAACTCTGTTTAAAATTGAAAAAAGGGTTGGATCCCTTCAAATTTGTCAGAAGGCGAGAAAACATTTGAATAGTACTGAGCCAGTCTATCATCAATCAAATATCCACACGTAGAACTTCATCCGCATGAAGTGTCTCCTGTCATTAAGATCAGCTCCGCTTGAGTGTTGAGGAGATTGATTCCATTACCAGAAGTATGTCTTGTAGCAAAATTAAAATCATTGATTTCCTAATGCGTGCGTGGAAGAGATTTCTGTCCATTGATTGTTTGTCCCTTCCAATTTGTTGATTATTCCAAGTAGTTTGAAGAAATGGTGAGAAGCGCTGAAGGGACATCCATCACTATCAACTAAGTTGTTGCACACTTAAAACAATCAAAACATCACAGCATGCACATATTACTTATAGGACATTTTCTGGTACCTCATAAAATACATCAAATGGCATCCAAATTTAGAACTGTGCAATTAAGGTAATAATGATTACTTAATTGACACTAAGGGAGGTAGCATGTAATGCTGGGTTACAATTTCAACATGCTCTGGATGGATAAGAGGTGGAATTGTTTTCAATGGCGAATTTTAGTCATGGAACCACTTTTTTTCTTTGTAATAATTCTTCATTATTGCCATTCATGAGCAGATGTCGGCTATCTGGTATACCTGTAGCTATTTGTATTGTCATATTTGAATATGATGTCGACCTTCATGGTCAGCAAATCTGCCTCATGGTTGTTGTTGTTGTTTTTTCAGCAACTTCACAATTGTCTTTTCTTAAATGTACAGTAATTTACAGTATCCCCTGGTTTTTCGTGGTTAATAGGAACTGGAAAACCACTGCAATGGCCATTAATGGGAACTCAAAAATCCCATAAAGTAGGATCCTCCCAACATTGTACATACATAAACAATGTGCGAAGTGTGTTTAATTAAATCTTGCAAACCTTTTTGTCCCAGGCCCAGTGACGATGTACAGAGGCTGAACAGCCATTAGTCTCTTTTTGGCCACAAATATTAATTAATTTTACCGTCACGCGTGCATGAGTATACACAACCGCGTCGTCACAAAAGTTATATTTGAGTGAGTACGGGCCAGTGAAAAGTCTTCTACTCCCTGTGGCCCACTGCTGGCTAAGCCTCTGTTAATTCCACTAACCACCTTGGCCATCTTTTCTCCAGTCATCATTAATCATCTCTCTGCTCTCTTTTGCCCTTCCCCCCATCCTCTTCTTCATTTTCTTCCTTGTGAGTACATTTGCTCTTTTCTGCAGCCACGCTGTTCCAGCATTGCTGGCAGATCCTGCAATGAGAAGATAACACCAACATGCCTGATGGCCATAAAGTTGACAAAGAAGCCACCACAGGAGAATTATACAGAAAAGTCAGCGCCTATATTCTTATTTCACCGTTAACTACAAAGCACTAGGAGCAAAATACAGCTCCATCACATTAAATTTACTAACCTGATAATTTAGTAAATAGTCTCACCTTAAGCACGATAGGCCCTGCTCTGTCAAACTTTTAATGGTCAATTTAAGCAATTTTGTCTGTCATATGTTCAATAGAGAATATTTCCAAAAGCACAGCGATAACAAGCCAAATCCACAAGGGAAGGCCAAAGCCTTCATATGAATCCTTAACCTCTGAACTGGGAGGCTTCAATGTCATCCCCAATTTGCTTTCATCAAAGCTATTATTTACACTGAATGAATATGTTGGACAGTGGTGGTGAAGGAAATTGATACATTCAGATAATGGACAAAAAATATACAGTCCACAGTGTTTATGATTTTAGAGAAACGCAATATGTCGGGGCCCATCTGTGACATGAATAATTTAATTAAGTGCCATATTGCGACACTTGGGCAGGCCCACATTTCTGCTATGAATCCATATCGCTCTTTGTTCTTGTTCTGTGTTATTTTATTTCTAATATTTTGTAATGTTATAACATTTCTGGTCAGATTTGTCATATTGCTAACAAAGCTACATGATAATAAATATTGAAAAAATGCATTCAGACTCATTTTGCTGTCGTGAAAAACTTAACATTAATGATAGAAACAATATAGGTAACACTTATCTTTCCATTAAGTATAGTGAATGAATGTTTGTAATTTTCTAATGTTCTATCAAGAAAAAAATATTTCATTGCATCATTTTGAAGATCTGTTTGGATGTTTAAAGCCAACCTTAACACTATTGTGAACAAATGTATTTAATGTATTTATTGCAACTTTATTAAAAAATATATATATATAACAGTTCTTGGCATAAATAATCTTATTTAAACTTTACAATTATATGCTTATTATACAATTCTTTAGACGTCACAAATGAAGTGCACCTAACTAAGATATTCTTCTTGTCTTTAATTCTAATGAACTGAAAGTAATAGGCGTATGTCCATCTAGTCTACATATTCAATATAGTCAACCTGTCGTCTGCTGCTGCCGCATTCATCGCTGCTGTAGAAAATACTAACAACAGCAAGAAAACATTTTGCCTTGAACTTCTCTGATCTTGCAGTGTTTTTGGAGAATTTGGGTGGAAAAACAACACTACCTTCAGGCTAAAAATGTTATAAATTGCATTACTTTGATTTGTAATGAGTAAATTTTTGTGCATTACTTTTGTGACGCTTTGTGACGCATTTTATTTATATATATATATATATATATATATATATATATATATATATATATATATATATATATATATATATATATATATATATATATATATATATATATATATATATATACACACTAACACAGTGGAGGAAAACAAAAAGGCTGGGTGTCCAAGGACATAAAGAAAAAAAGGACAAAAAAGAAATCAGGAAAAGTGCAAAAGAAATATTCTGTGCAGACAGCGTCACATGTCATGCAGTGTGGATGTGGGGGGTTGCAGTTCTCATGCAGTATAAAATGTTCAGTCAAGAATGAACGAGACACCTCCAGACACATTTCTGCGTCCATGCAGAGTATAGACAGGCCTCCAGGGTTATTATCCATGTGCCTACATTGTTTTGGGGGGGAGAAAAAGCTGTGTGTGAGCTTGGACTCCTTCTTACCCATATTCTATTCAAGATAGAATTTCCTCCAGAGACAAGCATTATTTACCAGTGACATTTTCTAAAGTGACATCCTTGAGTGCCGTAAAATTGAGTGCAATGTACCAACAAAAATGGAGAACAGTACAAGCTGCAATATTTTTAGCTGAGAAAATGACAGTGTTTAAAAGTGTCGGTCCATGTGTAAAAGGTCAACAAGCCAACTAGGCATTTTACAAGGACATTTAAAGTCAGGAATCTTTATACAGTATTTGTAATCCGTTATTACTGCCAACTAACAAAGAGCAAACGTGTGTCTGTAAACTGTGGTAGTTTATGTAATATTTAGGGATGGATCTGACAAAATGTGAATCATTCGCTGTGTTTAGGGAGAGGTTTAAGAAGAATAAAAATACATTGACTTGAGAACCTACTTCAAAACTGTTATTGCTATTGTGTTTTAATCCTGATACATACCAGTAATATATATAATTAACACTACAGTTGGCCACTTTCAAACAATAGGAAAAAAACGGGCTTTAATAAACACATTTTTTTCTATTTTTAAGTGGTAAACAAGCAAGATTTTTCAAGATTTTAGAGAAATTTGGGGTTACGTTAGAATTTAAGATATGGCTGTTGCCAAAAGTGGCCGCTGTGCCCAGTAAAGGGTTAACCTAATGTCTGGATATGGCAAGTAATATTTAGAGAACAAGAGGTAGGACTCAATACATGTTTGTATTTGTTCTTACTCTTTATGTACATGTAAACTGTGTTGAACTGTGATATCTGTTTATGATGATTTCTTTCTTTTAATTTTCATTCTTTTTATTTCCCTTGGTAATGTGTTTACTGGATTTTTCGCACTATAAGGCGCACCTTCACTGAATGACCTATGTTTTTATTCCGTATATAAGGCGCACCGGATTATAAGGCGCATGGAAACAAAGCGACAGGGGTAACCTGGGCTGCAATTGCATTCTGCTATGTATCCACTCGATAGAGCTGTGCTCCAGGGAATGTCAATTCAATGATCAGAGAAGTCAGCAGTTTATGCATTCAACACATGATATGATCCATATATAAGACGCACTGGATTATAAGGCGCACCATCATCTTTAAAAAACAATTAAGTCTTTTAGGTGCGCCTTATTGTGCGGAAAATACGGTATATGTTCAATAAATCAAGTCAAAAATATAACTGCCGTTACGTTCCCCCCCTTTGCTTAAATGCATTAAAATTGAAAGTAAATTGCATTCATTGCGGTTTCAAAATGTGTGCTGTGACATTTTCATGCACGATGCTGGAGGCGAGCGACTTAGTATTCACTTTCTCAGTGCTTGCCCAAACAAAACTGGGTCTCAGTGGCCACACCATCTTGCCCCATCAGCAGTGTTTTGTCATCCCATGGTGGCTGCTGTACCCCCTGCCAAGTAACTAATGAGGTCAAATCACCAATTACACAGTCAGTTTAACCCAAGTGTGTAGGACATGGATCAGATCATCGAGGGCACGCCATCCTAAATCCAGGACACCCGTGAAGTGACATTTCACATTTTCTGTCCATTCAGAACAAGCTTGGAAAAAAAGGGGGGAACAAGAGAACAGAGCCCAGCAGAGTTGCTGGTTCACAGAAGGGGCAGATGCCCCTTCTGGGTTCAGATTAATTGCAGGGTGGATCAAGACGTGACTGACAGACAGAATGTGAACCTTTATGAATGTAGAGTTAATTCAGCATTAAGTCATCAAATTAGAGATGCACTGATCCAACTTCTTTTCACAATGAGTATGTTGAATATTCATCAATACCACTACTGATGCTTGAATTCTTCTATTTCTCACAATTTTGTGTGATAGTTTGTGATAGAACCACACACACACAAAAAATATGAAATTTTGAATCACTAAGAGGTAAGCTTCACTTACCGTATTTCTCAGAGTACAAGTCGACGTTGCTCACAAGGTGACCCCTCCCCCCCCCCCATATTTTACTGCAGTTTGGATTAATTTTACGAAAACACGATTGACTTTAAGTCTACCCCTGACTTTAGCGGTTCCATAGGTCATGAATGTCCTATGAAAACAAATGGTGTGTCGTATTAAAAGATGTAATTTCTCTACTTTTAGGCTTTTTTACATCGTATATTAAGTTACAGAAGTATTGCGTTTTCGGGGTGAGGGGGTGGGGCGGGAGCAAGACAGGACTGCGAGGCAAATACTGAAAATGATCTAGCAATAATAAAATGATTTGAAGTTGGGCTGCACAATTAATTACATTTTAATTGTGATCAAGATATTGGCTGCTATTTAGTTAAACTGATCCTCTGTGATATTAACATTTAAAAAGCCAGCTACGTACATGTCAAATCAAGCACTTTCAGTCATCCTACCACCAGGGGGCAGTATGGAGTTATATTTGCCACAAGTGCGAGCGTGCAAAAAAAAAAAAGTGTTGAGCACAGAAAATAAAACTGAGCGAGCGAAAAATATTTTGAGCAATCAATCAATCAAATTTTGTTTGTATAGCCCTGAATCAACTAAGTCTCAAAGGGCTTCACAGATGAAAAGAGGTCATGTGGAGACTGGAGAAAAAAGAAGTCAAACAGAGACATCTTTCCGGTGTAAGGTGTAAGGTACACAACAGCATCCCCTGTGAAAGCTCCCAGAAGGGGAAGGAAAAACTCAAAAACACCAATTTGGGGAAAATCGGAAACCTTCAGAAGGGACCACAGGTGGGAGGAGCCCCCTTCCAGGCCCACAGGTTGAAGTGGATTCTGCATGTACCAAATACAGACAAATAGATACACATTACAGACAAATACAGGTACACAATATAGATTACAGAAAACATATTGTGCTATATTGTGCAATGATGACTTGACAGCAGGCAAACCATTGGGCAAGAACCTTCCCACATTTGTGCCACAAAGATTACCAATCAGAGCTAGTAAAAGCACACTGATTGACAGCTTGGTATCCAATGACATCGCTTGTTGTGTTCACCCGGAACGAGCAAATAAGAGTGTGTCACATCGACTTGGGCAGGGGGAGGTGGGCTTATATCATTAAAGTACAAAAATGAACAAGGTAGTTCTGTCAAATGATACGATACAGCAATAATAATTAAAATAATAATAAAAAAAATAAAAATAATAAAAAGTATACCTTCTCCCGCCCAAATCCTACATATATATATATATATATATATATATATATATATATATATATATATATATATATATATATATATATATATATATATATATGCTATTCAAACATAGATATGTAGAAAAAATGGTCTGGCTTTGAGTAATGCAGTTAAAAATCCCTCCCACATAGAGGTTGAAAATGAAGGAAAATATCTCCACTTGGAAAAATACGGTCAGATATATCAACAAGAGAGACTGGAGGAAAAAAACACAACCTGAGTTAAAACATCCTGTATGAAGGGAGAAGCAGTTCACCTCGTCCAAATCCTTCTAGTGTGACAGGTTTGTTCAACTCCCCCAATCATGCAGCTGCCTTTCATTCAACCATCATTTCTTACACTGACCTTTTCACAAACTCTGAACAAATAATGATATTTGAATACATGAGTAATATGTGTTTAATAAGACAACCTGTATATTTTTTAATCAAAGCGTATCACCATCTACAACTGTTGAATTCCCTACCAATGCATTGAGAAAGTATCATTATGTATAGTAGCATTATGGATAATATACACAAAAAAAACGTTTTTTGTGGTGAAAAAAAATGCCTCCCATTTTCCAGAAGCATGAGAAATACTGCACTTGTGCTGGCCTCCTCAGTGAGACAATCAAGTAAAGATCGCCACTACTAACCCAACCACCTGATGGAATAGTGAACCAAGAACCATGTCAAATATCATCTAAAGAAATACTGCTTTTGGTAACCCTACATTTACCACCATAACAGCCAACATTAAAATCCATGCTTTTGCTTATCTGCTTATTTATATATGTAATTTTATATTATTATATTATGATGTTATAATTTTATAGTGTAATTTTATGTGCAATTTGAATATAAACACTGTTCTTTCAATTACACTAACATTCAATTAAAATGAATTGTACTTAGAAATAACATTTGTTGAATTTCATCCCCCCAATTATGTTCCATATGTTTACCTCTAAATATCTTTGATTGTGTTTGCAAATATATTTTATCTTATTTTTTCAAATGTTCCTATTTTCAGCAATTTTTTTCATGTGCCTTTAGGGAGAGTCAATGTTCCACGAGTGGCAGATGCACGACACTTTAAGTGTCACTGCTTCAGAGGAATGCATCGAACAAAAAATTTCACACTCAACCCAAATCAGCTATTAACAAGGACACCTGAGCACAAAAAGTCAAATTGCGTTTGGTCCACTCGATTCAGGTGCTGAGCCAGGATAAAGGCTCTCTGCTGCCAAAACTCAGCCAGCTAACGTAGCATATCGAAAGGCTCATATTCCAAGCTGGCTAGTGGTCACATTGACCCCCTTGTTGCAACAATGTTTGACTACGAGATACTGTGAAAGAACCGACCATTTCAAATATTGCTACCGAGGCTCATTGGAGCTGCATAATGGCAGTTTACGGTCAGGAAAAAAAGTTTGCAATGTCGCAGAGAGATAGTTGTAATGTTATCATCATTCTTCTTAATATTTTTTTTGTGAGGGTTTGACTAAAATAAGCCTTAATGTTTGGTTTAATAGCTAACAAGAATCTTAGTGCTATGTTAATATGGTAAATTATGTTACAAACACATTTGAACTACTTTTGTATGGTTTGTTCTTTTTTTTTTTAACCACACCTATGGCTCTGCTCTACGCATCTGTAAAAATTATACTGAATTCCTCCAAGTTTCCTCCGAATTTCCCATCATTGTCAACCCCATATTGGGAGGGAATTGACTTATAACCCCATAAGTCAAAACAGAACATTTTTTTCTACATGTCTGTGCATGAATAACATTGATGCAAAATAAGTAATACCATGTCATATATAATACTTAAAATTATTACACAGTATATACCTTTAATTAGATATAATATGCATCTGTTTCACAGTGTTTGCACAGAACATCGCAAAACTGCAATTTCATCCGGCACCGCCTAGTTGTCTCTTTGTTGTCAGCAACAAGGCTGCATTGATTTTTTTTTTTTTTTCCGAAAATGAAAAGACGGCTTGACATGTCACTTTCAGCCCTTGGACGTGTGCTTGAACAAGTCGGCAGGTAGGTTAGGGGTGTTTCAAAAATAGATGGTTTCGGTGGGGCTAACGTTAGCAGCTAGCCTACATCATTGTTATTGTGTTCAACGTACTGTTTAACACGAGTTTTCTATGCTTCATCTTAATACATACTGACCAAAATCCTTGCTGTGATCTCACAACACTCATCACTTGGGTCAAGAAAGCTTGGGATAATAACCCAAGTAAGATGATCAGCAAATCATTTCATCAAGACCATTTCAAACAAACTGTAACGAGGTTGTTTGAACAAATGACGAGAGAAAGAAGAGGACGTCCAGGATTTCAATGGGAGGAGTCAGATACTGATGAAGAGTTTTAGGGCTTTTAGACAAATTAATATTCAACGATGTAAAAAAAAAAAAAAAAAAAAATTGAAACTTCCAATCAATTCATTGTTGCAACATTAGTTTCAGCATTTGTGTCTAAAGCCACTAAATATAATATATATATATATATATATATATATATATATATATATATATATATATATATATATATATATATATATATATATATATATATTTTTTTTTTTTTTTTAAAGAAAATTCACCCAACTTGCAGTTAAAAAAAAAAAGGACGGTAGTCGAATTATAAGGTCGACTTGTACTCAGACAAATACGGTAAATAACCTTTATTCTTGACTACTCTTTAAAAAACTTAAAAAGGCTATGACAATATGAAGAAAGCTGAGGAAAGTGGTGGTGGTGGACTAAATCCCAAGTCCATTAAATCAGTCTTTGCCTCAGATTAGTCAGAGCCTAATAAATTAGTGGAAAATAGTTCTGAGATTTCCTACTCCCTCATGTGTTCACAAAGTGACCACGCCACCTGTGCAGTGTCCCTCAAACCAGACACGTGTGTGAGTGTTGCCAGGTTAACCTCAGGGGTAGCATGTAATTATGATAATGGTTTTAGGAAATAATAGGAGGTGTTATTGTGCTTTTTCCACACATTATTTTCTGCTGGCCTCTGATGTCCAATAGTGGCTTCTTATCTAGATGTTATAGCAAAACCTGCTTCCTAATAAGCATGCATCAGACACCAGGAAAGTTACTCCACTATCAGTCCATATGTGTGATTCTGCTATTCCCTTGTATGGCCAATAATGTTATTGTTTTTTCTTCAAAGTTCTGCCAAATAGCCCAATTGTGGAAATGATAGTATCTTTTGCTTTAATAGGTTTTCAGAGAAAACATGTCAGTAATGCGTGTGGTATATGTTCAAAAACTAAAATCTCAATTTTCTCAAATCATTCTGGACAATTTTGATTTTAATCAATTTTATAGGAAGAAATAAACCTGACAAACATTCATTTAAAGGTTTGGTTTATCTAAAAAAAATCTTGTAGAAAATCTTCAGACAAAAATAATGAAGACTGATTTAAAATGAGTTTTAAAATAAACCTAATAGCTTATGCATCACTTCTTTAAATATCAGTATTTGTCTATAAATAATTATAATTATCTACTAAATTATTACAATCATGTGTAGTAAATATCTTTAAGAACCCAATTTGCTCAACAACACCTGTGCTCAAGTATCTAGTAGCGACCAATCATGGCTCACAAGTTGGTCATGTGACATTATGAACTGAACTGTGATTGATTGAGATTTTAGCCTATGTGATGTAATTTTCAGTCGACAACAATGATCAATGTTTTTGAAAATACTAATTGTACATCAAATTAATTTAGTCATCAAAGTAACGCATTCTATACCAAAGATGTAATTTTAGTTTTGCAAGTCCAGACGGTTTCTTCCTTGTACTTACCTATGTTTTGTATATTTCAAGTATTAGGCAAAAGGAGTGTTGGAATAATAGTAAATATAGTGATTATGTATTTGCTACGATCAATATAGGTGCTTGCTATGAAAAATGGTTAGTTGTGAGAAGGTTCAATTTAACTGCTTGCAATGAAGAAATGCTTTGCTGTGAGAAGGTTCAATATAACTGCTTGCAATGAAGAAATGCTTTGCTGTGAGAAGGTTTCTGTGACAAGTTTGGCCAAGCTCAAACCGTAGACAGATGTCACATCACTTGTGATTAAAAACATCTTGCAGAATGTCTTGCTTCATGAAATGCTGTGCCATACAAGTACTAATCTTCCACCTCCACATGCACACACATAGATGAATAAATACACTGGGTTCCGGCCGTGCTTCTCTCTGTAGCTGCACATTTGCCCTTTTGAACTGGAACCTTCCCGTAAACTAGGCACCTTTGAACCAAATAAAAAGAGAGGGTTCAGAAAGACGGCTTCAGAACGCTCTAGAATTGCATTTGTGCAGTCCTTCTACGTTCTCCTCATGCAGGAGCAGAAATGAATTCCTTTTCTCCTTCTTTGTTGATAGTTTTTCACAAATTTCTATGAGGTGAACCTGACAAGGTGTGTCTGGTACTAAAAGAGTAAATTATAGACAAAATATTAACTTTTTGATGCTAAAAATGGCTAAAAAAAGAGGCTTTCTCTTTAAATGGCACAATTAAGAAATAAGTACCTATTGTAAATGTTCGTAAACGATAACGTAAACGATAGACTGTAATTGTTTCATGATGAAAGCATTATTACATCAACTGTAAGAATGTTTGAGATAACTTGCCACTTCAGTCAGTCCATGCGTTTTCATGCGATTCCAACGTACTCCTTGTTGCTAGTGTGCCTTTTCTGAACATACCTTTCTTCCAGCTTATGAGGCTAAAATGTTGTGATGGTTAGGTGTTAGAGAAGTACCTGTTGCTTTTGCAGGCACTAAACCACAAGATCTGAGATGTCAAACTCTGTTTTGTTTTTTTTTTTGCAGAGCTCATTGTAGTTAGGGTTTCCCTCAGAGGGCCATTATAACTGTAAACGCTCATTGCATCACTATATACTGTATATGTCACATTTAAAGAATTTGTTTAAAAATGGGAATTGTGGAACAATGATTGCAAATCCTCAATGTAAATTAAAGTGAAGCTAATTTGCAATTTTGACACTTCAGCCAAGGTTCATGAAGTGGGTGTGTATGATTTGACTTCATGGTTTGGCAGACTGGATCTTGGCCCCAAGCCTTATGTATGACACCTGGGAGCGAAACCATAACTCCAATTTATTATCAGCCCACACATACAGTGGGATTTCTTTTCTCCTTTTTTCACAATTTCTGTTTTTGTGCGTTTTCGTTGAATTGACTTTCTTTGTTTGGTTAAAAGGTTAGCGTGGCACCTGTTGGCTTTGTAAGCACCCCAGGGCCTAGAAATGTGGTTTTATTGAGCTGGTGTTACATATTAGTGTGAACAGATTGCTTTTGGGTTGTTTCTTCTTTTGTTTTCCTCCCAGAAAGGGGAAAAGCATTTGTTGTTAAAACACACACACACGCACATGCACACACACACACCTGTGGTCATAACTAGTTCATTTAATGTGTTAGTTTAAGCAGATACATAGTGTTCTGTGAATGCTAACGAGTAAAATTAGCATACAGGAAGAGAAATGGAGATTATAGAGAGCGAGAGCAATTTTCTGCAGTCCCTGTAAATATATCTGAAGATGGATATTGTCTGCTGGGTGCCAAGTCCTATTTTTGGAGCCCCTGACTCCCTCTGCCCCCTCTGATCAGCTTTGGCATCTGGTGGGAGAGCCACTGCACTCACTGGATGGCCAGAGACATATTCCAAAAATGGCCCAAAAAATATAGAATGTCTACTTGCTTTATTTGAACTCTCAGGAAATGGCAAAGGAAAGTATTTAGTGTATGAGCCTATGCATATTCCATGTCATGTATTGTAGGGGTCACCAACGTGGGCCCCTAAAGCAGGGATCTCTAACCTTTTTCTCACCATGGACCGGTCAACGCTTGAGATTTTTACTGTGGAACGATGGGTTATAAAAATGTACACAAATTACATTGATTAAATGAATTATGAATGCTATTCATTCCAATACAAATGTTAATTAGATGCAAACGAGTACTTATCAATGCAAAACCTAAGCATATGCTAACACATACCTACGGGAAATACCTGGCACAAACAAAAATGCTAACGAGCGAAATGCATACAAGGCGGCAATTTATAACATGCTGAAGTTAAGAACTAACGTTAGCTAGCATGTTATCCACATTCACATGTTGTTGGATCAACAAACAAACTCATTTTGGGTATATTATCATAAATGACAACATTCTTACGATGAAAGTCCAATTTACAGACACTTGTTGGCCACTCTGACAGTGACTGCTCTCAATTGAAGCCACACCGCCCTTCCTCAATACAGAATATAATATCAAGAGTGGCGCCAAAAAACAAAGACAAAACCAATCAAAGCACAAATGAATGAACTGTTAAAGGATTAATTAAATCAGTTCCAAAACATCATTATTTTGGGTGCGACCCATGCGGCCTTAATTGTTCCAGTTAATCCACCGACGGGCACCAGGCCACTGTTGGTTCGGGACCTGTCCCCTAAAGCAGTGGTCCCCAACCCCCAGTCCGCAGACCGGTAGTGGTCCGTGGATCGACTGGTACCGGGCCACGTGGGCTGCACGCAATGTTTTGGAGATGATTTAGTTTAATGGTACGTGCACACCGAACGCGAACGAGGCGAAAAAGCGGAGTTTTGTATTGTAGTCAATGGAGTTCGCGTGACTGGGCGCGAATGCACGTCGGGCAACGCGATGGACGCGAATGGCCGCGCGCGGTTACGAGAAGCGAAATTTCGCCTTGCGCGTGTTTTTTTTTTTTTTTTTTTTTTACTTTTTCCGTGTTTCGCGTCGCAACTGCCAATCAACTTCATGAACATTCAACAGCTCACGCAGGGGGCAGGAATGAATCATGCCGGCCGCTTTGCGGTCACTGTGAGAGCTCCAACACGGCCAGCTGGGCTTTCAATACAAAACAGAGCCAAGCAAGAGCACTCACCTGGCTTGCAGAAAGGCGGAAGTGAGAACTTGGGACAACTGGTATGTGCAGCGCGTTTACTTCACTTAACAGCTGTTGAACCGTAGTTACTGTGCTAAGCTAACGATAGCGCAGCATTGTCAGCACAATATTTAGCATGGTCTCAGCCACTGCGAGATTGCGACATTGCAAACTTTTGGCGCCGCCTCTGCCCGCTGTTGATATTACATATATTACATACCTAGTTAGAAGGATGATGTAGCTTTCAGAGCAGCCAGCAGTTTCTCCCGCTATAGCCTTAAGAGTCTTTTTTTCACTTGTCCATGCACACTCTCATACAGACCACCAGACTGCTCTGGTAACTGTTTCAGTGCTGCGGACGAGAACTTTTGTCTGGTAAAATACTTAGGTTGTGTGTCAGTGACAAGATTTTTTATCAACAATGTTTTTTTTAAATGAACGGATAGATGAAACTCATGGCCAGCGCTCCTCTTAAAATCATGCCAATTGAGCACTGTTGGAATGTAGTTCTATAAACACGCAAACTATTCTTTTGCCATCCAAAACACTTTTTTTCTGTTTTTGTCCATGTTTTATCAAAGCGAAGGACTGTTGAAATGTATCAGATGCTTCTAAAAAATATTTGATGTCAAAATCACTCCAAAAACACGTTTTCACAAAAAGCTCATTTCTCCTTTTGTCCAAAATTGCTTGGTGTCACTCAAATTACTATTTTCAAACAGTGATTACTAAAGAACAGAACAAGGTAGAATCTTACTTTCTTTTTCGCTGTAAAAAAATGGAATCCAGTCTTTCATACGGTTCCACCAATGTCTACATAATCATACAACACAATATTCTGTCAGCCTTGAAAGATGTGTCAAAATGCTTGAAATCAGCTTGCATGAGGGGTTGTCTTTTCAGATTTGCACTAAAAGAGTTAAAACTTCAAATATAAAGAACCCCAAAAACTCAATTTGTTTTCCAGGCCATTTTACTGCTCTTAACTAAACTAAAACTCCTAACTGAAAAAAATTCCACATTTTGTCTCACCTAGCCATTTTACTTTCAATATATTGAATGTTTTTATGGACTCATTAATGTTCATCCATGTTTTTTTTTTTCCGAAAATGTATGTGCTCCTCTAAAATAAATACAAAATCAGGATTTTCATATAATATATGACGGCAAGTGACAAAGTACGATGTATTTTTCTATTAGTCGTGTCAGCCAACAGTGGGCATATGAAATTAGATTTACCAACAATCAAAAACTAGCATTAGCCTCACATCTGTTGAAACGAACAAACATGAAGCGGTCTGCAGATTCTATAAGACAATTTCGGACATGGCACCCAATCGAACTTTGTTTTTAGAAATAGTTTTTGTTTTTTATCTGGACACATAGTTTTAAAAAAAAAATCAAAGGGTTCCCTGCCATCGAAGAAGTGTGTCGAGCATGATGAAATTGTTCTAATTGTGTTTACTCTTGATCTCATTTAGACATGGACTTTATGGATTCAGACTCAACTTGGACTCTGACCTTTGTGACTGGAACAGGACTTAAAAGTGGACTTCTTGACTCTCAGATTTGAATAGATTGGTGACCCCCTCGTGTATCATTCGTCTTCTCTTTCAAACCATCTGTTAAGCATCAGTATTTTGCCATCTTTTACTCGTTCATACACTTTTTTCCATCGCCTTGGCTCATTTTTCTGCTTACCTCTTCATTCTGCGCCTGCTTGAGATGACTTCTGCAGTTTACAAGGATACACGCACACACACGCGCCAGTCCCCCAACCTCAGCTCTTACACCATCCTCTTTACCGTATACATTTTGATTTGCAAGTTTTTGCTGTGCGAGTTTGAGGGTTGTGGCGCATTGGTCTTCTGTGAATGGACGTGTGCGCTAGAGGAGGAGGAATTAGAAGATGGGAACAGAGGTGGGGGGTGGTACGAGAACTCCGCTTGGTTGCGGAGACTCTCACTTGACACAGTGCAGCAGCACACTGATGCACACACTCAACATCGTTGGATTTTCTGCAGCGGCACCAAATCCACTAAGAAAAACAACTTATTTCCCCCCCCTCCCGCAGGATCTTTACGCACAACGGCGTCGACGTTCTGAGGATGCGGAGATGAGCCTCGTGCAGTTCTCCATGCTGCTGAAGCCTCTCCTCTTCCTCCTCCTCCTCTTTTCCTCCTGATGAGGGGACCAAAGAGGACGAACACAAGGCTGACTCATGTGTTCTTTTCCAAAAAGAAGATCGCAAAGGTGGAGTGATTAGAGCTGGGCTCATGACGGAACTATTAATCCTTTCAGTGCACCAAAGAGGTTTGGAAACGTTTGGATGGAATTTGGGCAAGTGTCTGCTACTAGAACTGTTTTGGGTCTTGTATGAAACCGGAGATTAGTTTTTTGTCACATTCTTCCCTATTGACTGCAATGAGGAGATTTGTTTTAAAGGATGAGTGATTTTTCAGCGTGGATATCCTCTAAAACTCACCTCTTGTTTTCTCTCCTCAAGTACTCCACATCTAAATGGAATTAGTTGAGTCTGCAGCCGTTTGTGAAAGGAACAGACATGGTACATGGACACAGCTTCCATCACGGTTAGTGAATATCTTTTTTTTTCTGTTAGTTGGACCACTTGTAAGTGACAAAATAAAAATACTCATTTGCGTGTTTTGTTTTTCCCTAAAATGCAAATCAGTTCAACACCTTTTTTGAACCAAAATCGTTTCCTTAAACTGCTGGCTAAAATGTATGAGTTGAATTTCATCCTAATGCCAGGATGTTTTCTGTGCTGAATCAACACTTTGATGAATGGGGAACTGGTAATAACAAGAACAACACATGGAGGTGACATTGTTCCATCCAAGCTATATTTCTCATTCCAGTTGTTGCAAGTCTTCTCCTACTTGGCTTGTCTGGTGCAACCAAGAGAGATACATCAGGTAACCACCTACAACATTTTTTTAAGCATCATCTTGTGCTAGTAATGAGGGGAATAGGGTTTGTGATCTTGAACAATTTGTGTTAGTTTTCACGACGATATTGCTTCTCAAAGTTACATCCTTCTGCTTTTCAGGTAGTTTTAGGTTTTCTAATGACCTTTGAAATTCGTGTTTCAGTGAAAAACAATTCTGGGGTGAAGCCAGCTGGTCAGTGTGGAACGTGGCTGAAAGAACCAGAAGGAGGTGTCTTTACTTCTCCCAATTACCCAAACAAATACCCACCAGATACAGAGTGCGTGTACATCCTTGAAGGTAAAACCTCTCGATTGTTTTAGCGATGACTCACCCCCCCAAGGTGCATAGGAGTTGAAACAAGGTGAGTTTCATTTCGCCACTATGTCTTTCAGCACCCCCAAGGCAATGCATCGAGCTCCACTTTGAGGAGCACTACTCGATCGAGTCCTCTTGGGAATGTAAATTCGACAACATCGAGGTTCGCGATGGACCTTTCGGTTTCTCCCCCATGCTCGGACGCTATTGCGGTCAACAAAGCCCGCCGGATATCAGGAGTAGCGGCCGGTACCTTTGGATAAAATTTGTCACAGATGGCGAACTGGAGGCTGTGGGATTTTCAGCCAGTTATAACTTCACGGCAGGTACTGTAAGTCCACTTGTTTCTGTTACTGCACGCCTCAAAAGTGAATAACAAATGTCATCTAGGAGCTCTGCCTGGTGTAGAATTATTGATTGCCTGTCTCTTTTCATTGGCTATATAGTATCATTGGCTGAGTGCTCTTGGGACTGGTCAGACTGTTCTCCCTCTATCTTTCTATTCCTGAAGTCTAGTTGCAAAAGAGAAGTCAGGGCAAAAAGCTTAAAACCTGGATGGGGTTGTGAAAATGTTTTGTTCCTTCAATTCACTCTTCATTGCCACATAGAAGTATAAAATTAAAAAAGCAAATGTTTTATTATTCCCAGGGGGGCCTTTGCAAAATAGATTTAAAAGCGCTTATCCTCACTAGGGTCGCAGGCTTGCCAGTGCCTATCCCAGCTGACTATGGGCAGGAGGCAGGGGACCCGCTGAGCTGGTTGCCAGCCAATTGCAGGGCACAGAGAGACGAACAATCATTCTCACACCCAATCACACCTAAGGACAATTTAATATGTCCAATACACCTGCCATGCATGTTTTTGGAATATGGGAGGAAGCAGAAGTGCCCAGAGAAAATGCACACAGGCTCGGGGAGAACACGCAAACTCAACACGGGAAGGGTGGAGCGAGGTGGATTATATCTCGGGTCCCTGAACTGTGAGGTGGATGTGCTAATATATATTGATGTGCACTTGACTGGCTTTCCAACATACCAAGGTCCAAATCCAACAGTATTTTTTAATATGGGGTAATTTAAGTGCAAAATTGTATCAATGAAGAATAGCTAAGCAGTAACCTTAAAACTCAGATCCATGCTAGTGGGAATAAAACTACCCAGGTGGAACGAGAAGAGAGCATTACCTTGAAGGTCCCTGTGAGGTTTGGTGGTTATTCCTCTCTCATGGTGGTGACATGAACCCAGTGGGTATGGATGATGGATATCACATCATACATTTGGACACAGTAGCTCATATATAGTAAGTCTTATTCTGTTTTTAGTTTGCATAGCATTCAACCTACATTAGGCACAGTTTAGCGAAAGGCTTGGGGTTGATGTTGTGCAGACACGCCACCAAAGTCATATTATCATCATCCGGGAATACATAAATGCTCTTTTGATATTGACTTGCAAAGTGAGAGTTATGTGTCAAATGACTATAAGAGACTTATGGGACTTGTCATTTCGTATCTTTGGCACAGAGTTGAGAGTCCTCTGCAGAGTTCCAATCAAATGACTACACTTCATTGCTTTTGACCAAATTTTAGGAAATGCATTACCAGTAGTTTATTAACTGACACCTTCATTTACCAAGTAATCGTCCGGTCATCAAAAAAATATGTGCGTGTGTGTCTGCGTTTCTATGTTTGTGTGTTTGAGTGTGTGGGGCAAACAAATGGGGAAAGGAAATAGAGTCGACCTCTGTGTTACAACATCCCTGACTTGCGTTATTTTAAAGTTTGTAACATGGAATACTGAGATTTTGCATCCCCTCTTTATGACATTTTCCTGTTTTGCAACTGTCATGACCCTTGGGGCTTGGCTGTATTTGTCTTGTTTTGTCTCCATCTGCAGGCATTTTTAGGCAATTACACTTATTTTCAGTTGCCGTCCCTGAAACGCATCTGAGTGAATGTTGATCAGCGTCTGACACTTACTGAAGCTTTGTTCACCATTTTAATTCACAGCTTGCCTTTGTAAGATGAATTAGGAGAAAAAGGCAGTAAGATGCCATTAACCACTTGCACTTACTCTACTACCTAAGTTATAAAAGAAACACATTAAAACAAATGTTTTCCATTGCTCTGCATCCTGCAAGCATACTTATACATAATTGTTCTCCTGAAAACTGTTTGTTTGCATCAATCGAGATAATCAATATTTACCTGCTCCATGCATCATTTAGTAGTAGGTTGTAAATTTTCTTTTTAAATCCCGTTAATGGTGTAGCGTGATCTAACATCTGTAGTATGTAAATTTTGTAGAAATATCCTCGCCTTTCGTCCATTTGCTCATTTAACAGCCCGAGCCTCTTCAGCCTTTTACTGTTTTCAGTAGTTTGATGATAAAAAAGAAAGAAGCCTTTTTCACAATTCACTTTATTTTTGTAGTAATCACCATAAGCTGTATGAATACAGTTACCTTGCAAATGTTACTTTACTGTTTAGCTGACTTTAAAATTAGATTTTAAAACTAGCCCAATTTTTTTTTGTTTGGCACATCTAGAGGTGGGCAACTTACATTTTTTTTTTTTTTTTTGCTGATCCGACACTGGTTATTCATTAGAGCCCCGCCACCTTTCCATCATTGTCGGTCTGTCATATTTTCAAGCCATACGAAATTGTAATCATCGGTCCATCAGTCTGTTTGTGTATTTTTGCCCAAACTTCCACCACCACTAGAGGGCAATATTTGACTTTTGTTTTTTTTTTTCTGGTCCCTCATTTGTCAGACGCTGCTCTACTTCTGTCTGCACTCTTACAAATTATTTTTTCTGTTTTAGTACTCACACTTAAAGTGTCTGTGATTCTACAGTTACACTGCAACTGAAACACGACACATTAATATAAGTGTAACATGATAACAAAGCCAGCCAAAGGGTTTAACCCTAGGATATAATACACCATGATGTTTAATTCAGGCACGAGAGCCCAATTAACAATCATGATCATTAGTTGACATTATCAGGCTTCACATAACTCTGGAATGGTCAATGTCGTTCTCATCTGCCCTACAACAATAGAAGACGTTTTCAGTAACATTTATCTAAATTTGTCTAAAGTTCATCTGTCACATACACTACAAGTGAAACAAAGTATTGCCGAGGTTGAATTTATTAAAAATGTCATCAATTAGTGAATTAGTGAATAAAAAAACATTGGCAAATCTTGCCAATGTGAAAAAAATGTAAATTTGGTCTGCATTCATTGGTTACTTGAAATGCATCCTAGAATGCTCTTAAAAGCAAGAAACCTGAAACCAGGATTAAGACAGGGAGCAACTGCAACTAAGTCTCTGGTAAAGTCAGGTGTCTTACAGCCATGAATGACAATTAAATGAATTAAATGAACCTAATCAATTCACTCAACTGAACACATTTCTCCACTGCTTGGTGGTACTGCAAAGTGATTATTGTCACATTTATTGAAGGCTGATTGCAGTTTGTACTCCAAAAGATGCAGCAATATAGCAGATAAACAATAAAGTCAGTTGATTTATATTTCAGTAAGGAAAAAGGGACATCTGACATAATGTCTATCTCGATGATTCCAACAACAGCTGGCAAAGTGCCCACCTCTGGGCACCTCCAACTGATGGCATTAAACTAGTCAATAAAATTCACAACCGGTTTATTGAAGAATGAAGGCAAAATGTAAATTTACTGAACTAACTCATGTGTTTAAGACTTTTGTTGAACAGTTGAGGAACATATATATATATATATATATATATATATATATATATATATATATATATATATATATATATATATATATATATATATATATATATATATATATATATATATATATATATATATATATAATGCTTGGTTACTGATGATTGGTTACTGTTTGGGCATAGGATTTGGTGGGTTGCATATTATTCTTTTGTTTTCCTTACCATAGCTCTGTATGTTGGTTGTTCTCAAGTTTTCATGTTTTTCTCGTGTTTGTGTGGTATTTTATTGGTGCTCTGATAGGTTTATTTATTTTGGATCAACCCCTTCAGATGAACCATCTCATTTTAGAGGGAGTCCAACCTGGCACATTCCAGGAAAGTGATTTGAGTCCAAGGTGTGCATGTGCCTTGTGTACCCCACTTTCGCCCAAAGTTAACTGGGATTGGCTCCAGCTCGAATATGACCCCCAACGAGGACACAAGATATAGAAATGGATGAAGACGTAATGTTATTAGTTTATTGGAATCACAGCAAGCTCTGTCTGGACTGTGAATCATTACGGAATAAAATGAATGGAATTACAGTTAGGATTACAGATGGATGAGACTATCATAAAGAGGCTGGGACCATAAGATTGGACCTTGATAGGCTCAAGCTGGAAAATTGAAAATTGAATCGAAGAAATTGACTCCTCACTCTGTAGAGGTGCTGACCACAGCAACGCCACTCCAAAGAAAGTAAAGTTACCGGTCACTTTTGCTTTTATTTCCATCGTATACCTGGTGTAATAATACGTGGATCTAAATCGAGTCAGTATGTATTCATCACTTTAATGGACAAAGCGTTATATTGCTTACTTCCTACAGTGCATTTACAACTAAGTGCATTAGAATTTATGTCTACAAGGTACAGCTGTATAATTTGCATAATCACATTTTGCAAGAGAGTTCTGTATTTTTGCAAATGAAAACAGATCTTTCTTTGCAAACTGAATTTTGTACTTCTCCTCTTAACACTGTCCTACATACATGTGGCC
Organism: Hippichthys cyanospilos; assembly: GCF_059441005.1. NCBI lineage: Eukaryota > Metazoa > Chordata > Actinopteri > Syngnathiformes > Syngnathidae > Hippichthys > Hippichthys cyanospilos. The sequence continues at coordinate 5,508,589 of NC_142387.1, read as the reverse complement.
TGGTGTAAGGAGCACAATTCCATTTACCCTGCCCCAAGGGTGGTTGGAGTACAGCTTCACAGAAAAGACTTGGATTAAATTCCTAAGTAGAAATGGACACAGAAGTCCCCACCCCCTACCCCCTGATCCTTTTTGGGATATTCTGCCAAGCTCTCACTGAAATCTGACTTGGTGTTATTCTGTGTGGGAAAAAATGGTTGGCTACATTTCGTGCTTAATGACACTGCTAAAAATATCTCAGGATTTATAATGATAATTAAAGAAAAGAGCTCTGATTGATTCGCATTCGGTCATTCAACTTGTTGCTAGGCAAGATTCATTTCTGTGAATAAAAACAGTTATTTGCATAAACCATTCAAATCCAACAAGCTGCTTGATTGACAAAGTGATGACACAATTTCCACGCTCAGAGAGCTAACAGGAACAGGAAAAGAATTAAGATGTTTATTTGTAAAAATGTGAAATTTAATCACAACTCATATACAATACCACTCAGACATGGATGATTACAGTATATTCTTGTCCCTTATACAGAATCACATCTGATTACAAAACTACTTCCGTTTGTTCCGGTGTTTTTTGTGATTACTCCTTTTTACCATTGCAGTCACATTCTTTGCAAGTTGTTTCCTTATTATTGTGAACTTCCCACCATTTTTTTTTTGGATGATTTGAGGTCCACACGGTTTGTTTCATTCCTCTATGGGGGAATTGTGTAGTACTTCATTACTAGCAGTTTATGCATGCTCCTCATGTGTAATGCAGTTTCCCCGAAGTAATGCTATCAGCTTGAATGGTTTTGGCAAAAAGACTTTTCAAAGAAAAAGCACAATGGGAAAATATTGCAGACTTGCTTCATCAACCTCACATGACACAAAAAAGATGGATAGTCGCTGACGAATAGAGAAAGTCGCTCATCTGATGACATCCTTCGCTCAGCACTGTTGCGGTTTTTAGCAAATGGAAACCGATGGGGTGAGTTAACATTGCAGGCACACCACCTGCAGCTGTGGTGTGGGGGCTCCTGTCAACCCCAAACAGAATAGTCAGTAAACACTACCTCTTTATCCTCCATTGGTTCCTGCTTTGTGGACAGCACACCTCATCCATAACATTTTCCTTGGATTGTTTTATTGCCATTACACATAATCTCATCTGCAATAAATGTGAACTACAATATAACTACTATATTTCCCTGAATACAAGTTGAGGTTTTTTATCCTAATTTTCAACCCCCATATTAGAATGTGAATTAAGTAATATCATGTCATTTACAAGTCTTAAAATGTTCTTTAATATATACTTCTCTTTCAATATAGTATGCATCCCTTTGAGAGTGTTTGCACAAAACATCGCAAATAGCCTCTTTGTTCTCAACAACGAGGCTGCGTGAATATTTTTTGGGGCAGAGTTTGACCCATTATCATCAAATCATTAAATTTTATTTGTATAGCCCTGAATCACCGAAGTCTCAAAGGGCTTCACAGGTGAAAATGTCATATCGAGACTTCTTTTGCAAAAAATAAGTCGTACAGAGACTTCTTTTGATCATTAGTACACAACAGCATTCCCTGCTCAAAGCTCCCAGAAGGGGAAGGAAAAACTCAAAAACTCAATTTGGGGAAAATCAGAAACCTTCAGAAGGGACTACAGGTGGGAGGAGTCCCCTTCCAGACTCAACAGGTTGAAGTGGATGCTGCGTGTACCAAATACAGACAAATACAAATAAACATATTGTGCCAAATTAGGCAGAAAACGTCAAGTGTAAAGACGTCTTGACAGCAGGTGAAGCCATTGGGCAGGAACCTCCCCACAGTCCGGTCAGGCGGTCCATCCCAATAACAACAAAAAATCCTGCAATGGTCAATCAGCGCGGGGCCGAATGAGGGCGTTGAAATCATCATCACCATCTCAACATCTTGCCCCCTCTCTGAGTTGGGAGAAGGTGGCAGGAAAAAGAAGAAGAAAGCTGCTCCTATATGAAAAGGTAAATACTGCTTGACTTGTCTCCTTCAGCCCGTGGATGTATGCTTGAAGTCAGCATGCATGTCAGCAGGTGGGAGGGGAGAAACAGCGGAGGGCAAACTTCCATGTTCTTATCTCACAGCAGTCATCACTTCGGTAAAAAACATCCCAAGTAAGATAATCAGCAAATCATCTCCGAAGACCTCCATTTCAAACAAATTGGACGGGTCCACAGATGACTTCCCAAGGAGGAAGAACAGGATATCCGTGAGTTAATGTAAGGAGCTATTTGGCATGTCAGATAGTGAGGATGGCTTTTAGATAAATTAATATACAGCTGTGTCAAAAAAATAAATAAATCATTGAAACTTCAAATCGTTTTATTGTTGCAACATTAGTTTGCATTAGCGTATATTGCCTTGCAGTCTTGCCCCCCCCACCACTCAATATATGATATAGATATGCCTCTAAAAGTACTGTAATTTCATCATTTTAATAAAACACACAATGTGTTTTAATTGTAAAGCCATGATATATGTAGCCATTAAAGTCAGTGGTATACTTGCGTTTTTGTAAAATTTGCTCAAATCGAAGTAAAAATGGGGGCAGGGTTGTCGAGATCAACTTGTACTCAGAGAAATGTGGTAATTCAAAAGTGGCTTTCCATCCTGTTGGTATCACAGAAGCACATTACAAAATAATGAAGCATGCACCGCTTCAAGCACTGAATCTGGTGGTTGATCAAAGTCAATTAGTTTCACACAGCATTGTGAACTTCTATGAGATAATTTCATGGAAACTATATATACATATTAATATGCTGGTGGACACAGTACAGTGGAAACCACATAGTGTAGATAAAGCGCTATTTGATCGCACTCCATTTACCATTTATGATTAAATTGGGTTTCCCATTTTATATATGTGATGTTCAGAAATGGGCATTTTTTTTTTTTGTTGGTCAGCCAAATAACTGTGCTTCTGTCATCCCTTTTATCAATACCTCAAACATCCTAACAAGGTAGCAAACCTATGACAAAGCACATTAAAACCCTAATTCATACCTTCCTGAAGCACCGTACCATGACTGATTCAGAAAGCAGTTCTCTGATTTAGTGGTTAGACTGCGTGTCAACTAAACTGATTTCAGCTTCAATATCCATGATGAGAACGAGTCGTGCAACTATTTACGACAATACAACCACCAAGTGGAATAATGTTTCATTTTATTTTTGTTTCTTTAATCAAAACGCCAGTCTGACATCACAATAACTGTGGTTTCCTTGCAAAGATTTTGATGCTGGATTCTCTTTTGCTCCCCTAAAAAAAGGGGGATTGCATTTAACATGATGCATGTATGTAAATTAAATGTTTTATGACAGTGATTACCGTATTTTCCGCACTATAAGGCGCACCTAAAAGCCTTAATTTTTTTTAAAAACTGATGGTGCGCCTTTTAATCAGGTGCGCCTTATATATGGATCAATATTGAGATTGGGATTCATAGATGTGGAATGAACTGATAAAGTAAGATTTACCTGTTTCTTTTGTGTGTTTACAGTTGAACAAGGTTGGTCATATTGACATTGAGTTATTATGCTATTGAGAGTTTAGAGTTATTATTTGAGTTATTCTTATGAGTATGAGTATGAGATCTTACTATGAGTATTAATATATTGTGATTGAAAAAAAAATGAAATTTGTCATATGGAAAACGTTTTAGAATATGTCATTAATTGAGGATGCGCCTTATAGTGCAGAAAATGCGATACTGATTGATTACTCCTCGACACAAATTGATTTATTACTCCTCAAAACAAAGACTGCAATGGGAGTGCACAACTCAAAGTGAACCATAAAAGGCACTGAAAACCCGATGGAGTCCCCCGCACAGCTTGTGTCATTTTGAAGATCCACTGCAGTATTAGCAACGGCAACGACATAATTTCCCTAATTTATTCACACTGACTCTCACTTATTTTTCAACACCAGCATCATCTATGTGCTCTGAGTGGAAACACATTTTTCTAAAACAGGATATATCCACACCAAGAAATGAAACCGCCTCACTTTGGAAAAACTTTGCAAAAACCAATATCAATGTTGTAATTCTCTTATTGATCCACAAGCACTAATACAAACACAAGCACGTTCCCTTTTTAAGTGATCTTATCACTTGTTTTTTTTGGGAGTAATTAGCTTGTGGTGCATTTTAGTCAACTCTTGATGGCGTCATAGAGTAAATGAATCCTAATGAAGTGTTGATAAACATGCCAGCAGTTGACTGAAAGTTTTGATGTTTTATGTGGCTTAATCTCACCATCTCTACTAAACACACACCACAATGCCTAGCGTGCAAGCAACAACATGTAAGTACATTGGTTTAATGCATTCTTCTGGTACTAGACTTCAATAAGCAATCACGTCCACTAGGGACCATTATTGTGTTGCAGATGGTGTTCAACTTCTGGAGTAATTGATTTAAAAAAAAAAAAAAAACACATTTACAGAGATGTTACACAGAATAAATTTTGACATTTGACCACATCTCATTCATCATATACACTACAAGTAAAGAGCAATGGCTCTCTGAATTTGTTTACTAGATAATGACTTTTTGGGAGAAATGTTAAAACTTGTATCTTGTATTTAATGGCTAAGAGCTACTTAGACTGAGATTGCCACTGTGATTTGACCCTTGCATACTGGAATGCCGTCACTTTCCTGGCATTCTAGGATTGCGCAACTTTGTGCAAGAAATTTATACATTCAAATCATATTTAAAGCAAAATAAGACAAACTTCTAATACTTAAATCTAAACTTTTTTTTTTTTTTGCAAAAGTCCTCTACGTTGAGCAAGTTTGTGTGCAGTATGCATGGTCTCAATTACATGAGTTACTTAGTTTTGCAATGTTTTTTTTAGTAATCATGTACTCTATTATCCATCCATCCATCCATCTGTAGCCGCTTATCCTCACTAGGGTTGCTGTCTTGTTGGTGGCTATCCCAACAGTCCTTTGGCGGTAGTCAAGGGACACCGTGGACTGGTTGCCAGTTAATTGCTGTGTACTCTAATAATGGAATGAAAAACAATGTCATATGTTGCTCGCTCCTGAATGTCATCATTTTGAAACCTCTGAATCTGAGTTTGAAACCTCTCAAGTCTGCAACATGGCGGAGCTATCACTACAAATTTCCACCTACATGCTTGTTTATTTGGGATAATATGTTCATCAAATATGAGCTATGAGAAGAAAATGAAACCTGAAGATGAAAATATAACTATTCTCATTACAAAGGCAGCCTCCTTGCCCAATAATATAAGCAGTGCATATTGAGTGACTTGTAAATCCTGCAATGTTGATGTGTTACTGATTTCATTGGGAAAATAAAACAATTTAACCATCAAAATTGTTTCCAAATTTGATTTAATTTATTTGGCCAAATGTATTTGAATATAAGATCAAATCTTGTCACAGCCAGGTCACACCAGATGGTAATTCATCTTCTGATGCAAAGATTTTAAATCAAATTTTCTATTGTTTGATCCTACATCAAGAAACACACACACACACACACACACACACACACACACACACACACACACACACACACACACACACACACATATATATATATATATACAGTATATATATATATATATATATATATATATATATATATAGTCTGTGTGCTGTCTATGTGGACAGTTATGAGACAGCAGTTCACAACAGTGAGTCAACCTTACCTTTTTTTTTTTTTAGCACAGCTGCATTAATACTTTATCTGACTCTTTCCCATCATGCTCCCATATCACACCTCACTCCCTTGCTCTCGGCTGTTAAAACGCAGTCTCGAATGTTCACTACCTTATCAGATGACGAGTCTTCACTCCTGGGAAATCCAGTCATCATTTATCACCCTTATGGAACTTAACTCACCATCCAGAATTAGATGCCTAATATTTATTTCCTTTGGCTCTTTGAGTTGCTCCCCACCAATTATCCTTCACATCAGTCAGAGGTTTAGCCCGCCACCTTCCTCTGTGATGGTTTGTTAGCCAGGCCTGCTGTTCAGCCACAGATGTTGTGTGTTTGTGGTATTATTATTTTTTTTTTCCCAGTAGTGGACTGATGCCGCTGTTGTAGCTTCAGGTAATGTAAACCAATGTGGTTGCTGGGGTTTATTTGTGCTCTTGTTTGTGTGTATCTTGGGTAAAAAGCTGTGTATCTACCACATGCACATCTCATATATATCAGTCTGTACATCGGGATGTGTGTACACGCGTGTGTGTTTGTGTGTATATGTTTGTTGACTTTGTGCGCTTGCACAATCTGTCACAGATTTTGGCTGCTGTCCTTTGCTAACCCAAATGGCCACAATGGAGCCACCTACTATTTATCCATGTAGCATTTGCGACATTGCACAGTGCACACACTTTCTGTTTGCCCTTTGTTCTCACAACTACATTTGAAATGAGCTTGTTGGTGTATTTAGTTGTTTTGTTTTTTTTTCTAGCAGGCATAACATCTCTGAGCCCAGTGTTGGTTGTGTTTTCATTAACTTATCACTATGGTGGATCTTCACGCTCTCATTTTGCTAAGTCTCACTTTTATATTGTGACTTTATTAAGCAGCATTGAGACAGAGATGTGTGTGTTGCTTCTCAAGCATTGGACTTAAGTGGATAAACATGACTTTTTTTTTTTCCTGCTGTGGCATAATTCCCTTCCAAGATAATTTACAGAAAAAGTAACAGAGTTGATAAATGTTTGGTTTTCATTATCCACACTTTGCTCCCCCATTTTCTTCCATCCCAGTTTTGGCAGCAGCATGGACTCCACATTGCCAGCTTATCATCTAAGAGCAAATGTCCGATTCCTGAGGGACCTTAATCACATTTGGCATCCGGCTAATCCAATAGGTAATGGCCAGTTTTTGTCTTGCGGCAGGGAGCATGATGCTAGTATTTGTGGCCACACCATGATGGGATTATTATTAAATGCGAGTCATTTACCACATTTCAGATTGATAAAACAGGAAAAGGAAGCCAAAATACTGGTTTTTCACATGTCACTTCATTGAGAATTTTGTATCTGTTTTGAATGAAATTCTAACTAAATATTCCCTTGGGGGAAAATTAACACAAAATCAACCAGTTGCATGCAAATGTATTCCAATATTTGTTTATATGTAAATTTTACTCAATTTAAATGTATTCATTTATTATGTTTAATGTATCATTAGGGTTAGGCATCCTACCTTAATAAATATTTTCTCAAGAATATGCTATAGTAATAGTAGAATTCATGGTAAAAGTAGGATTTATTGTTTATTATGACAATGAAAGTTGTGTTGAGTTCAAATTCATATATCCCATGTGTTTAAAAGCTACATTTAAATGAAAGGGTGTGTAGTGCAGATTTAAACCACATCGTGTTTGGTTATGCATACAAATAAATTGGAGTCACATCAAAAATAATGTAAGGCTCACGAATGCCAGTCATCAGTCAGCTAGGCTAATATGCGTTCATTAGGTCACAAGACCACAGCACACTGATGTGGAGGTTAGTCCACAGGTTTTGGTTCAAAGTTCAGACCTTCGCATGCTGAATTTTGACCCGGAAAACAAGACTATTTTTCAAATTCTGAGAAATCCTGCTTGGTGGTTGTCACCTGTCACTTCTAAACAGCCCAAACAAGAAAGGCCATATCCATTTGAGTGCTTATTGTTGGTTGTCAGGAAGCTGCCTGTCACTTTTGCTCTCCTGGAGGTGTAAAACAGATTGTGCACTGTTTATGTTTTGGACCTTTTTGCCTTGGAAGTGTTGCAGTGGCACCTTGACCTTCGGTGACAATCGGTCCTCTTCCCCTTTAAGGGTCTTTCCATCTGGGATTATTGAGGCACAGAAGCACATGTTTGTTACGGCCCTGGTCCCAATGAGTGTACATAGTCAATTAAGAGTAGGATGACTGAAATCTTTATGGTAAATTGCCGAGCACACACACCCGTTAAAAAAGGCAGCAAAGTCAATCACATGAGATGTTTCTCTCTCTCTCTCTCTCTCTCTCTCTCTCTCTCTCTCTCTCTCTCTCTCTCTCTCTCCCTCTCTCTCTCACTCTCTCTCTCTCTCTCTCACTCTCTCTTGCCAACAGCCGGTCCAAGCAGTACAGCCGAGCTGGCTTTTCATTTTCCATTTGGCAAGCACGATTAATCACAGTGCCGCTATACAATGCACGTGGCCACACAGCGATTGCTGCTGCTTCTTATTATTCCCCTATGCTGGAAAATGTACATGTAGGAGTAGAGCTGAAAGAAACGAACAAAAACCAGCCACGGTAGCGCAACGTGCACATGCTAGAGGGAATTATCTGCTTGGCATAAGAGATCAAAATGAAAGAATGAAATGACTTGTGGAATAGCAGGATTTCTGTCTTGATAGCTGATGAAAGGATGTGCCTTGCTCCATGTCTCCCTCAGGGCTTTTATTTGAATAATCATCTCGCTGACGTGGGCTTTTCTCGCCACCGTCTATAAAGGAACACCAATTGGCTGATTGGCTTCTGTTTTCTAATAGGCTTCTCTGACCATAACATGCAAAACAGAGCTGCAGTTCCGAGCCAACTAACAGCCTCTAACAGTGTGTGGTGTGTTCAAAACAACCTCCCATGAAAGGCACATTCCTGGAAAGCGCTTTCCGCTCTCTTTGCTTGCTTTTCAAATGGAGACTTGCTGACTTTATCTTGTTTTGCACTGTGAATGTTTATTCAAAATATATATTTTAATGGCTGATCATTCATCGCATTGAACAAATTCCACAACCAATATTTAGTGTAATATATAATTTACATTAGTGGCTATTCTTTTTAGCAGGGGTTCTCAATCGTTTTGGCGTCTGGGACTTTCAAAGGGACCCTTATTTCAAATGGTTGCGTAAACAAAACAAAACAAAACATTAACAATAATTTAAGCCAAACAAAAGTGCATTTTTTATTCAGCTACATATTGAATTTGACAAGTGTATGTGTTACTTTTCAGCTATACTGAAGTTTTGAAAACAAAAATAGCAAATGTCATGCCTCTTTATAACAAATCCACCAAAAAGTTTGCTGCCAATTATTTAGTCAAAAACAGCATTATAAGATAAAATGCTGTTTTATCTCTGATGGCTTCATCGCCTCGTTAGCAAGCAATTGTAGACAAATTTGACAAATTTCAAAATTATTACATTTTGAAAAAAAAAAATATAAAACCAGTCGAATTGATTACTTTATTGAAGAGTCATGTTTACTTTTACAATTTTACATTAAATAAAATGAACACATATATATATATATATATATATATATATATATATATATATATATATATATATATATATATATATATATATATATATATATATATATATATATATGTATGTATGTATGTATGTATGTATATATAATGTTATGTCCTTCCTAGATATTACAATGGCTTTTATCTAAGTGCACAGACAGCAAACACCAAATGATTGTAACTTTTCTTTAATTTACTTGTGCCAGTAGTACAGCTCTCACTCATTTATGCTGTAAAACCGTAATGAAAAAAAATACACCAAATTTAACTCCAGTAATTCCCATATCCAAATATTATATTACTTACTAAATGTGCACAAATTGCATGGATTAATTCAATCATATAACTGAATTGCAAATTATATTCATTTCAATACAAAATGTTAATTCGATGCAAGTATGATTATCAATGCAAATGCAAAATTTGCATATGCTAACATTTACCAAAAGGAATACCTAGTACAAACGAAAATGCTAATGAGCTAAACACATACAAGGCAACACACATATAATATGCTGAAGATAAAAATAAATATTAGCAAGCATGTTATCCACAGTCACTAGTTGGCCCAACAAACAAATCATTTTGGAAATATTAGCATAAATGACACTTTTCCAAAGAAGAAAACACAACTCATATACACCCATGGGCCAAATCTCACAAAGAGAAGGAATAACTAACTCACCGACAGCAACGGTCTTCCCCGCCACAAAATGCACAATCAACAGTGGCCAGAGATAGCGCCAAAAAACAAAGACTAGACCCAACAAAGCACAAATCTGTAACTGCCAAACTAAATCAGTTCCAAAACACCCGAATTATTTCACAGACACCCTGCAGCTAATGATCCCCGGAGTTCCGTGGACCCCACTTTAGAAACCACTGCTTTGTAGCTAAGTTACAGTAACCAGTGTTAAATATTGACTGTACAGTTAAAGTGGGTTTGCACACAAATGTTTGACATTAAATCATTTTCAATCAAGTGAAATAGACCTCAGCGCATGTCAAACTTCACAGAACAGATTTTGTTTGACACTTTTTGTGTGTCTGAATAATTTATTCGACACATGGATGGTGTGTTGCAAATTTCACCAAAAATGTTTAGCTGAGGAATCATTTCCAATGTAGTTGCTACTTTTTTTCCCATTCAGAAGAATTCGTTAAGAAGCATCCAAATTCACACTTCTTCTTGTCAAAAATGTTTTGTAGGGTCATCATTTACCTGATATATACAGGCAAGTATCCTTTTCTCATAGCGCTAAAAGTGGAATTCCGTTGAGATGTGGATCAACCGGCTCGTATGTTTTTGCCTTGAATCTTAAAAGATGAACTACTTGAGATAAATTATTTGTATGTTTTTTCATACTTGGTCAATAAAGCCAATGCTGATTCTCATTCAGGTGACAAATGTGGCTCTCTTGGTGGTACTTTAATGTAGTCACTGCCACCTTTTCTGCCACTATTTCAATATATTGCCTGTGTTTTATTCTGTTTCTGTTGCTTGTTCCCACAAAAATATTTGTACAAAAACAAAGTCATCATCTGCCAAAAAGGCCATCCTCTCAGCTATGACACATCCCGGCGCATTAATCTCCTCAACCCCGCAACTGACTTGGAGGGTCATCATTCACTGAAATAAAGACTGAACAAATGAATCTGGGGTTTAAATGTATTTAAGCCACCCCTAAAAACCTCCTTTGTCCGCCTAAATTAGACGTGAGCTGTGATGTGGAAACCAGTCAAAGTCCCCGATTTCTATCGTACCCTGCTTTTAAGGAGAGGCTTTGGGAAAACTTGCTCGCAGAGAAAATGTTTTAGAATAGAGCATGTGAAGAGGGGTAGCTTTGATTCATCTTAAATATTAATTTATAGAGGTTTTTAGCCTCCAAGCTGGGTTTCTTTTGATATGCTGTTTGTCAAGCCGTTGTACTTCTGTTGGGGTATAAACTGTTGGGAGTGCCTTAAAGCAAATGTATTTATTTCTAACCAATAAGATGTCATGCATAGAGTTGATGCACACGGACCTCGTTGGTCTTTGTGTGTTTTAAATATGTCACTCTTCCACTTATTTTGATGTGCTTCACCGCTGTTAATTTGTTATGCTTGGATTTTTCTCACTTGATCAGTATTAACTGGATTCCATTCTTTTTGGATCTATAAACCGTAATTCTCTGTGTACAAGTCGACCTCGTGTATGTCGACTGCCCCTTTTTTGCGACACTTCAGGGGGATTTTGCATGTTAGTGGTTGCACAAATGACTGTCCAATTAAAAGACATGGTGTGTCTTATTAAAATGACAAAATTACGGTACAGTGAGCCCTCCTTTTTTGCAGTTAATGGGGACCGACTGACAAGTGAATAACCGCAAAGGACTGTCATCCCATTTTTTTTAAAATGTGAAGTCCTGGTGCTATACACATTTAAGACAAATATTACTGCAGAACATAAATGTACTTAGGTAAATCTTTTATGAACTTAGGGTTAGGGTTATATTTCTGAAACAATTAAGTCAATAATTTTTATTGAAAGGATTTTTGCATGTTTGTTTCATTTAAAATCTCGAGTTGCCTCTGAAATCACTCAAGTACCCCCAGGGGTGGTAGGACGGCCATTTGAGAGCCACTGCACTAGAGCACTGGCATCGGCATGCATTTTCGAGCACTCCTCTAGTTGCTGGTACCACTGTCACAATTACTGTAAAAGATTTTATTGTCGCTATAATTTCCTAAATTAAGAAAAATGGTCTTGCTCTTACTTCGAAATCATCTTTTATCTTGTTATGAGAAAAAAATAAGAATGTTTTAAGCAAAGAAATCTTCATAAGAAAATGCTAAATTTGATATCTTGAAATAAGCATTTTTTCTTAAGATTTTTTTGGCTTCACGAGATATTTACCCTTTTAAGCAAAAGAATAGAATAATTTGCATATAAGCATTTTTTACTTGCTTAAAATTGCTTTTTTGCAGTGTAGTGTCAACAAGCAGCCAAAAAAAAATCAGACATGAGGAAGAATCAGTTTGGAATCAGCTATGCCTACGGCCTTTTATACGATTCTATGGATAATAGATTTTATCATGGGTGTAGTATTATTATCATTAACACAAAGTTAACGACTCATAATTTTTGTTTTCAATGTATTGTAGTGTTGACTTCTGAATGAAGTCTCGCTATTCTTTGCTTTGTTGTATTAACATTAAAAGTGAGTGGGTTTTGTCTTTTTCCATTTCATTTCATGTCAAGTTTCCATCGACATTGAAAATACTAATATGTTCAGCAGAATTCAAGATATATTTATTTTTACTTCACATTTCTGGTTGTTTTGCGCTTCCTCCTCACTTTCATTATCCCGCACTAACAAAGCATGCAAGGTTTCATTACCTCCAGCTGAATCGACCTCTTTTTCCTACTAATACCCCTTCTGATATCTGATTAAAACTCTCACAGCAGTGTATTTGAGGCACATCCACACTGTCGACCAGACCCAAAAAGCCAATTTGAGAAAATTAAAAATCTCTTGAAAGGATGTGCTTATCTCCCTCGTTTTCCAGCAGACATCTTTATGTAACCCAACTGATGCATGACTGCTTCAATTAAGGGCCGATCCCTAAGTTGGTATAAATACTCTTTTCAATTTAGAAAGTAGCGATCGCTGAATGGGCCCTTGTGTTTGAGTAGGACCATCTCAGGGAATCATTCATCCCTCTTTTGATTTGGATGATGCTCACTGCAACTTCAACTGCACATTTCAAAGAGTCACCTGCTCGTGTGTACGCCGAGATAATCATCACTCCATTTTAACGGTGTCTAAAATCGGAATGTGTTTCAATCTTTTTTGCACGAGATCCTAGATGTCTTATTACGTTATCTTCTCCATCCAATTCCCCGCTTGTTTACCCTAGGCTGTGTTGAGCTACCTTGTTATTATGCCGTCACACTCGTCCGTCTAATGTGTTGAAGGTGAAATACGCCGGTGAGATGAAAAAAAATCACATAACATGTACAAATTCAAATTTGGTTCAAAGCACTTTTGTTACATCAAAATTTCGACAGTATCTATCAGTCCTCTTGCGGGTTTGCTCTACTTACTAATGATTAACTGTTCAAAAGTGTGAAAAGTGTGCTGCAATAAAACAACATTTAAGGAGAAAATATGCTGTTTCTTTGCGGTTTTGTGGGTGAATGATTGTGCACATTTTGATTTTAGAGTACCGGTACATATAGTTTGAATTGACCACATCTTGAATGAGGAAAAAATCTGAGCTGTGAAATGGTATTAAGAAAAAATCACATCTGTCATCTGGGTTGGTGCAAGGGTTGATTTTTTTTTTTTTTGCTGAGCAGTTCGAGCATTTTTTTCTGCAGGTTAATCTGAGGGACCTTAAGTAATGTTTTGTTTTGATTTTTTACTGAACAATTTTCAACAACATATGATGTTATTTAAATATTAATATTAATTTTACAAATATTATTACAGTTATCATGTCACGTAAAAGGCTTAAAATGTTTACCATGTATAAGAGGCACCCTTCATTTGGGGTCAAATTTTTTTAAGTTATCATGTTAAGTTAACATGTATAAGGCGCACCAACACATTGGCAACGATATAAAAACTATCGCAAAACAGAATAAATTTCATCTTTTGTGAACTCCTCATATTTTCTTGTTTTCATATCCATAAGTTATATATTAGTTTCGGCTTAAGATAAGTGTGTTTCACATTTTCCACATTTTAAGCAGTCCACGGACTGTAATGTCGAATGCGTTCAAAGCTGTTGGTTTTCCTTTTCCTTTCAAAATGGTTTGAGTCCATTTTACCATACGTATCCAAAGTTGAGCAGCATCCATGTTCCACCTTGTTTGTGATTGTGTAGATATGCCAAAAGACCACAATTAATAAATAAGTCAAATGGCTATCCTTTCCGTGTTCTCTATCTCTTGAGTGTACATAATCCTCTCGGTTTTAATAATATACCTGTGTGTGAACAAGGATGGACTCGGATGGTGGTTCAGTCTGCTTGCTTCTTTTATTTAAAATAATGCCGTAACAATCTCAGCTAACACGAGCTGCTGTAAACTGCAACAGGCACTTGATGCTAACAGCCAACTGACGTCCACCCGTTACGGTCATTATTGTCAGTAAGAATACAGTCGATATATAAATGCACATCTGTGGTTCAAAACTCGCCCTATATGGCTGACGGATCAGTCTTCTTATAATGGTTTAAAAAAAAAGAGTATATATATTTGTATGGTTTTTTTTTGTAAGTTATCGATTATAGGATGCACCCATACTTTTGGCCTTAATTTTTGGGAATGACTTTTAGACAAATTAATATTCAGCTATGTCAAAAAATAAAGCATTGAAACTTCAAATCATTTTATTGTTGCTACATCATTTGAAGCATTTGCCTCTACGTGCATGCATAAATTGCGTCACAGTCCTGTGCCCCCCCGCAACAATATGTTTATGGCTATAAGATGTAGAAATACCTCTAAAAGTAGAGTAATTATTGCATTTTAATAACACACACCATGTGTTGTAATTGGGCAGCCATGATCTGTGTAACCAATAAAGTCAGGGTAGACTTATCATTGCGTTTTTGTAAAAGTCACCCAAATTGCAGTAAAACTTGCGCTCAGAGAAATACGGCAATCCTCAAATTAGCGAATCCATGTGTTTACATGAGGCTCAACATTTGTCTGAAAAGCAGTGATGTGAAAGTGCTTATTTCAAGCCTATAATGATTTTTGGTGGGTTAGGTTTAGGATTGGAAGTTGTTTGAAATGCATGCACACGTTGTCCATACCTGACAAATAAGTTAACGTCATGAGCTTGGAATCGCAACAATGCCATGGATTTGTAAAAATAAATTATAGAATTGCTTAGCTGCAGAAGCGTCTATCTAACACATCCAACACACCCTTACAAGCACAAATCTGTTGAAAAGTCGTAATCCTCCTCCCCATTTCCATTACATTTATGACTCACAAAATAATTCATTCTGTATATTCATCTATATTCATGCTTTTGATAGCTGTGGACAAACTTCAATCCATCATAAAGCGCGTCTTTTTATGCACGTGTCCATTAAGATGCTGTGCTGTTTTTATGGACCTTTCATGTCAGCAGTAAATGACGTTCTATCCCTATCGAAACACTTTCAGTTGTAAAGCCATGGAAAAAAGAATTCATTATTAGGATTGCACTCCACATTCTCCGTGGGTCACTGAAAGAGTGATTTACATAAAAGTTGATCCTGCCTCAGTTTGATTGGCACACTGAGCGATCGCCTACCTGGCTTTGGACACTAAGTCCAAATAGGTGTTCATGATATGATGAGCTTACCGCCTTTGTGTATGACATGCAACAACCATCTCATACTGTTATGTAAAATTAGGTACAACACATATTAAGCTATTTTTTACCATATGAAATGAAGTATCGCAAGATTTCTTTTGTAGACATTACAATTGTACAGTACAATTGTAATACAGTCATCACACAAACGCGCTTTATTTGCCTGTGCTTTATTATAGTTCTAGGATCTATCTGTCTGGGAATGATTATATTTCTATGTTTATTATTGGGGATTGTATTGGTGTAGAACATCATTGTATCATTTTGAGGGTTCTTTTTAATATTTTCATCAATTGGCTTTTGCAGCTGTACGACAGGGACAAATCCTGAAAAATACTACTTAATATGATCCAAGGCACACAAAGCACCACTGTAAATAGCAATGGCAATGTCAAGCTAAACTCCTTTTTTTTTATGCAATTCTTGGGTCTATTAACTCCTGACTGTGCTCCACTACAAAGCTGTCACAGACAGAAAAGGCTATGAATCATCGCCGTAGGATAATTTCTTGCACAAAGCTACTTTGTCATGACATCAACAGTTTCACACATACACACACCTTGATATGTGTCCTCAGATCAACATTAAACATTTAGTCATTTATGTCAAATACAGAGTGCCAATTACTTTCCATCACCTGAGCCCGTCTGTCGTTTGGCCAATCTTTTTATCTATTTTCTATCCTCTCTGTCTCTTCTGTGATCATCTCACTGCATGAGCCACTTGTGATGCTGTTTGAGTATTGTTACACGTATAACTAGGCTGCAGTTTTCACTGTATTCCTCCAGGTTCTTTATTTTTAATTAATTTGAAAAAAAGCGAAAAAAAATTCAAATTGTGTTATCCTACAAGTTGAGCTCCAGTTCATGCTGAAGATTTTTCTGCAGCTGACAGTTTAATACACACAGTTTATGATGTTATAAAAATGTGAAGAACAGCTAATCTAGTAAAAGTGCAGACAACCCACACACAGCGTCGTCGTAGCAATTTTACAGATATTTACTGATACAATGCACTTGTCAGTCGCTTAACCCTTGAAGTGCCAAAGTAATGTAACATGTTATTTAGTACGTATGGTGTTTTTATTTATTTACATTTGTTTTCTGTTTTGAATGGATATATTTGTTAATGCATTTGATTGACGTGTGCAAGAGAGAGAGGTGCAGCAGAGCAAGAGTGACGCGTGATGTGGATAATAGCGAGAGTGACGTGGATTGAATTGGAGTTGAGGAAAAGAATAAAGAGAGACTTGACTACACACTGGTCCTGTTGTATTGGGCTATTTAGCATTTAGCTTTAGTATTTAGCTATTTAGACAGCAGAATTAGGGCACAGGGCTTTACCCAGACAAGAAGCCCCCTTCCCCTTCTCAAGTTTACAGTAGCAATGTTGCACCAAGTAATTTTCACACTATTACTTTATTGCTCACCATTTTCAACCCATAACCTTTTCAAATAGTAATACAAAAATGGAATTTTATTTTGAATAAGTGTATTCAAGTCATTTTTTCATAATTATTGTTTATTATTTAGTGTTGTTTAGTGAATCAAAAAAGAGCTAAACAACAATTACACGATATCAAATGAAAATTGCACCCATCAACTTTGAAACTGATTGGGTTACTGGTTCGGTTATTGTTTTAAATCAAATGTTTGTAAATGTCTTCATTTGTTTAAACATAAAAGTATATCGTATGTTTCCATGAAAGACTACAAAAATCAATGAATGATTACAGTCGAGAGGCTGAATTTTAAACCATTTGATCTCAAACGATGGCTCTAATGGCTCTACTTGATTATTAAAATAGTTGTCCATTAAATTGATAATCGATTAATTGTAAATTAATCAATTAACTTTGATTGCTGATCAAAATTTGAAGACATGTTTTCTTTCCAGGAAAAGGGTACTCGTTCAGAACATTAGAAGAGATTAATACTTACAAGTTAATTGTTAGAAACGCACAACAGTCGTGCATGGTATAATCAAATATATGAAGATGTTTTTGCCCCCAGAAGTGGTTCTTGTTTTTGAGCAAGAGGTCCGACCTGTTGTGTAATATTCTAGCTGAGAGCTTAACCAGTATTAATCTTGTCATTTGGCTCATCGTGCTGTGTCCAGCATAAATGGTATTTATTTCACTTATTTCCACAGAAGTGCTAGATTTAACCCATGAAACAATGCATGCGCTTAAAGGATAATGAGTGATTGTATCGAGAGTAAGAAGTGTTAGAGGGTGACTTTGAGGTCACATCTTGCTATCTTTATATACCAATGCTCAACACCTACAGACTTGTTGCGTATAATAAAGCATGTTGTGGTGTCCTTGCAGGGAAACGCCAAGGGCTAGCGTTTGGCGAGCATCCGTTTTGTGTTAGTGTGGCAGGCCAACGTCCTCCTGCCAAGTAGGTCTGATCCATGCTTAAAGCTGCAAATGCAAGAGGCCTCCAATTGATTTGAGATAAATGAGGACACTTGCATGCTACGTGATGATACACTCCACATTACTGCTGTAAAACTGCAAACTTACTATTTTTACACCTCTACTACTATTGTTTGAAGGTCAGGTGGCAAAAATAAATACTTTGTTTGTTCCACTAACTTAGTAGTTGGCAGGTTATTTCTGCAATCCCCTTTGAGGAAGAGGATTTCTGAAAGATTGACAATCAGATACAGATTAGAGATTTGTAACATTAATGATAGATTGGATTACTGAGAGTACTGACAGTTAGTCAAACCAAGCAGGTTCATTTGACATTTTGAAGTGATGGATTCAAGCAGAGAGATGAAGGAGGAGAGTCAAACAGAAGCTGTCCATCTTTGGAATGAAACGGTGAAAGGATGACAGAACATGAGGTAGGCTGACACTTTGATAGTCTCTCTCGCTCCCTCTCGCACATGATCAAAACGCATCTACAGTATTCTAAAGTAGAATACAAACAAGACAAGTGCAATACTGTGGGTTTTTTTTGTTTTTTTTTTACAAAAAAGGGTCAAAGATTAAATACTTGACAAAAGTCCTGCTTCTGGATGCAAAGGTTGGCTACATGTCCCGAAAGCACTCCTACCTTAATTGAACAATATAAAAACAACAAAAATAAAATGATATCATACAGTGGATTTGGCAGACAGACTAGGTTTGTATTGTTTTGAGGGGATTTAAGCAACCAAATCTTTTGCTGTAATCATCCGGATTATGAAGAAAAATCAATTCTGAGTTGTTGTGCTTTACAAAGAGCACAAGCATTTATACATGTTGCATTGTGGCACTGTGTCATGTACAGTTTGCACACAGTAGAGGATAATACTTTGTTGCTCATTGTACTAGATGTGTGTACAACCTCGCATTATAGGTACTGTATATTGTACTAAATCACAAAAATAAAGAACAGCATGGCACGCCAGTCAAACTGTAGCCAATCAGTTTTATACTATACAATTCAAACTGAACTGTATTTTTCCATGTTTTTAGAATAAATTGAAGATCAACCTGGACATAATAAAAAACTAGGGTTGTGCAGCATTTGAATTTGAACAATTCAAATTCTGATTAGGGTTGGGGGAGGACTCACTAGAGTTGTTGTTTATGCTATATGTACTTCTCTGTTTTTTAACTTCCTTTTTCAACTTCATTTTTTTTTTAATTATGGTTTACTCAAAGGACTATTTTTAACCGGTAGCAATATCAATATTATCATGAAAGAAAATACAGTACTGCAGCAGTTAAAGGATGCTGCTTATTCCAGATGGAGGGCTTGACTAGTATTGATGTTTTTTTAAAAACAAAAAATCGTATATGGAAAAGCCACATTTAAGAGGAAAGCCTGTGCACAGATCTTTTTGCTTTTGGTTGTTGATTTTGACATGTGCTTTTCTGTCAATGTTTTGTGTTGGTAAAATGCTGCCAAATATAGTGAAAATTTCAAAATTGTCTTGTTTCGTGGACTCAATCTCCTGAGACATCTTGTCTCATGTAATTTATGTCTGAAAATTAATATTAGATCTACCTACCTGATGTTTTGGAGGGTTTTGGTTGCAAAAGAACAATCAAAATTAGGAGTTTGATCAAGTAAAATATATCATTTATCTCTTTGAAATCGCGTGCACCTCTAATCACACATCACATTACATAGGTGATGTAATTTAATTGTGTTACGTAAAATCCCATGTATTGAACATGTTCATGTGCTCGTAATATATACCAAGCACTGTAGAAAATAGTTGAAGGGACGAATTCCTGATTTTCCTGATTTAAGAAAAAAAAGACTCCAAGTGATTGTGCTGCAGGTGAAAAATGCTGAGGCAGTGACAGAGGTTTGTTTTTTATCGGCTGTCATTGGTTATCATTTTGGAACAAATATTGCCTTTCTACACACAGAGATTAAAATCACTTTTTTTATTAAAAGAAAGAAAGAAGACATGTAAGTTCAGTGTCATACAAGGGTCAGGTAGTTGGTAGTTTTGCACTTTTTCAATAAAGATTACCTCAAACGGATCTAGGACCATTAGATGAAAAAAAAAGAAAACAGGATATGAATGAGGTCCAAAATGAGCTTTCCTTGACACCTCCAAGAATCCAAGCCCGGATTCGCTATATTTCATGGCCATCCTAAGCACAAGGTACACATATAGATTAGCCCTCAAGGGCACTCTCACAGTGAGCCCATTGCTTGAGATTGATTATGGATTCAGTTTAGTGGCTGCTCCTACTTGAAGTCAGGATACCAACAGAAGGGGGACAAAGATGCTTTATTTGTGCCTTTATAGGCGCAGGCATGATGAAGACGTGCCAAAATGGAACATCTGGAAACGGCCTAGCATGCATGCAAATCGACTCCGTGCAAATTTTCAGGTTTCCTACCGCTATTCATCCACTGTCCTGTGTCTTGAGATTGAGCTGGATTTATGACCCATATTTTATTTGTCATTTTGAAAGAAACCCTTTATAGATGCTTTGTTATTTTTTTACAGTTATTTTCTGCCCTGTTGTGAAGTTTGATTATTGATCATGATGAGCACGTCTCAGCTTCTCAGTAACAACTGTCATGCTGAGGGCTCCTTGAACATGAATATATTGTGACTGGGGCGTGAGAAGGAAAGAAGGATGTATTAATGCCCAGTGTGGCGCATCCTCATGTTTGCCGCTGTGCCAGCGAGGACTTAATCAAGTGTCAGTGCACAGAGCTCTAGTGTATTTACGTGTCTCCATCAATTAGGGCTTTTGAAGCAATCTCAAAGTCACCAGCATGTTTGATTGTGTCGCTGGATTGTGCAACTGCACCTTAAGGTTGAACAAACGGTTGAATCAGTCAGCGCATTCCATACCTTATTTGTCACAGAGCAAGGCTGTATGTTGTAAGAGTGCGCGGCAGCTTTCGAATTGCTGCTATCTTGATACCATGGTATTGATTTCAGGCTGCTGGTGCTTCAGTTAAGAGAGATATCAATCCAGGTAGATGAAAGCAGAGTAATGATGGGTCCTATAGCAATAGATCTTCTTGGCTGTTAGACTCAGATACTGAACACACAGTTCCGTTTTTTGGATAAACATGTGTGCTATTCGAATAGATTTTCATGATAGAAAAACTGGGCACAAGATTCTTCTAATTGTTAAAATGTTTTTTGCCCATTTGGGGGTTTCTACAAAAACAACCTCCATAAGGTTTGGACTTGCATTTCCCAGTGGCCAAAAGGTTCAAACTGTAATCAAAAAGTATGAAAAGAAGGGATCAGTAGACCATGTGCACAGTTAAAAGCTGAATATGCCAAAGTGTTGAAAATGTTTTTTAAAAAACATCGAAATGTATTATGTAACATTCAAATGATTAATGTATCATTTTAAAGGGAATTACCGTAATTCTCCAAACATAAGATGCACCTGTGTATAAGACACACCTTTAATTTTGGGGTCAAATTCTGGTGTTTTCCATATTACTGTGTATAAGATGCACACACACTTTGGCAACGTTAATAAAAACTAAAGCAAAACATAAAAAATCTCATTTTTTGTTAACTCTTCATATTTTCTTATGTTTATATCCGTAAGTTATACATTTGTTACGTGCTAAGTTAAGTGTATGTCAGATTTCTCACGTTGTGAGCAGTTAGTAAACGCCTCACCAGTGTTGAAGGCGTTGGAAGCTGTTGTTTTTTCCTTTTCCTTGCGGAGCAATTTGAGTTCATTTCACCATAAATAAAAAGTGTGTGTGCGTGTGTGTCACCTCTTCTTGGAGACAGCTATGTTGTGAATTTTGATGAATTGTGATCAAAAGGGTCCTGCTGGAAATTAAGCTGCTCCAAACCAATAAGTATAAAGCTACCAATAATAGCGTTAGATATAATGCATCAGGTCTCCACCTTGGAATTTTACTTGACTGTGATTTAAGACATAATAGAGAGTGAGTTCAAATTTATTTTCTCTCTTGTTCATCCTTCTGCCATGATTGCATTACAGAGCTTATTTATGGAGGAAGCAATTTATACAATCCTGTTTAACTTAGTGAATTGGTTGTTTTTCTCAAGTTCAGTCAAATTTATGCAATAATTGTTTTTGCTTGACACAGAATGAATGATGAACAAAATGGCCAGAATCACTTGGCACCACCTTCACG
Organism: Hippichthys cyanospilos; assembly: GCF_059441005.1. Lineage (NCBI taxonomy): Eukaryota > Metazoa > Chordata > Actinopteri > Syngnathiformes > Syngnathidae > Hippichthys > Hippichthys cyanospilos. Next base: position 5,486,318 of record NC_142387.1, on the reverse strand, counting down.
ATAACTCTCACTCTAAAGACAATTTTCTGACTGGCACACAATTCCTCAAAACATAATTTTCTGACTGGCACGCAATTCCTCAATCTTCCAATCAAGATCATTTGGGTAAATTAAACAGGCTAACTGTTTAGGAAATAGACTGCGGAACTGGAAACAGCACTGCTTACTCATTAAAAAGTAAACTAGGAAAGTTTATTTTAACCTTGCAAGATTAAATGTGGTATCGTCTCCTGTCTGTGCTATTTTGAGTAATGATTGACACATCACTTTACTATTTATATTTTACAATCAGCACTAGCGCTAGCATTATGATTTTTTTTTTATTTAGAATTGATTATATCATTGTTTCTTTAATTTAATCATCAAATAATCTGATAAAATTTCATTTTGCATTAACATGCATTGCAAATCAATTTTCTCCCAATTACTATTTATTAACAATTACTGTTTATTTAGTATTGTTTAGTGTAAAGCAATGGCACATAAGAGGGATTGGTGTTGTGCTCACTATACATTTTGAAATCAAAATCCGCTTCGGTCATCATTTTCCAAAGTAAAAATACGTTTTGATTAAACACAAAACAATAAGACTATTGTCAAATCAGAGAATAATTACTGCTGAGAAGCTGTAATTAGAAAATTTGGCCAATTTCACATTAAACGATAGCTGTAATCCATCATTCGATTTTTAAATAGTGGTAAGTTAATTTGATGGTTGATTACTTGCCAGTTACAGTGAACCACCGGGATATGACATCCCTGGCTTACGTTTTTTTCACGTTACGAAGTGGAATAGTTTTTTCATCGCCTCTTTACGGCATTTTTCCCGCTTTACCGCATCAACAACTGTCATGACCTGTGGATTTGACTGTGCTGTTTTGCCTCCCTCTTCAGGCGTTTTTAGAAAATTGCTCTCATTTTCTGTTTGCGTCAAACTGCCCGCGCTGCAATGCGTCACTAAGATGCTGGTCTGATATTGGTCGGCATCATGGTGTCACTAAGAGGCCACCACGGTGTATTATAGTACTTAATTTCATCTTTAATTATTTAGCCATGGGTCCCAAGACTGCTAGTGATGTTATAGGTAGAAGTAAGAAGATGATTAGTATGGAAACAAAGCTGGAGATGATCAAGAAATACGAAAAAGGCTAGGCTAGGCTACGGTAGGCTAGCCTCGCTAGGGTTTATAGTCCACTGTAATTAGTTCATTTTGGCAGTGCTGAAAATACTCACTTCAGTGGCATCTTTTCATGGTTCCGATGGTCCACTTTACTAAGCCTGGTGGTATTAGAGGCTGTTGGAATCGCCATAAGACATTTGTTATGTTTTATAATAGTAACTTGGAAATAGTCTGTTTGAAAATAATCACAATAACACTAATGTAAGGGAATTAAAAATACAACATGTGAACTTAAAAAAACAGTAATCACAATTAGAGAGAATTAGAGTTTCAGCAGGATACAACATATGATCTGATGTCTGTCTTAAAAGGAAAACACAATATGGATCATGACATTATAAGGTCAACAATCGTAATTGTGAGGCATGTTCTCTCTATGCTGGCATGTTCCCCCTCTTTTTTCTGTGAGTATAGGGCAAAGGTGTGAATATCAATTCGGATGTTTGTGTACTCCGATTGGCTAACAATCAGTCGTGGGTGTAGTCCACTTCCTTGACTCAAGGCAGCGGTTGCTTAAGTTGTGCTATGATAAATGTCGATGTGGCTGTAACTCTATTTCCCACAGCTTGCATTACATAAAAATGTACTTGTGGCTTATAGCTCCTCTGGTGGTCACAGAACAGCAGTGCATGCCATTTGTCTGAAGTTGCTTGAATGTTTTCTCGTATTTTACCTCACATTCTTAAATCGGACTTAAAATATACATTGTTAAATCAATGCCCCTTAAGTATTACTTTACCAAAGTAGCAATCAAGATATTTGACGTTCCCAAAATCTATGCATGAGTGCATTGGCTGCGAGCTAAAATGGATTTGGCTGCAGTTTATCACTCCAGCTGGTCAAATTGATCCAGATAGTTGACACAGACATGTTTGAGCCTCTGATTCGTCCCCTGGTCCTGGAAAATTGAAAAGCGGAGTCTGTTTCCCCTCTTCTTCTGGTGACAGTGAGATGAAAGGCAATCTTGAGGAAGCAATCAAGGCTCAGCCATTGTTTGCGGAAATGTCCTTTATTGTCGCATTGTCTCCCTCAGTTACACTGCCACATACTTGTGCGCTGTAATAAGTGGCCCAGCGGTGATGTTGTGTTGATTTATTGCATGGCTTCCCAAATAGAAGTTGGATGGAATGTGTCTGTCACTTAGACAGAAGCACCTGTGATGCAGCGAAGACGCTAAGTGCTCCTCGAGGATGTTGGTCCCCAAGACACCTTTTCTCTTGCCTACTGAAAAAAAATGTCATTCTGCCATACATTACTCCCCGACGCAGTGTAACAATACTTACAAGCGGAATGTGTATAGTGGTGGTTCTTGGTCTGCTTCCTGCCCTTGGTCGTGTTTCCCAAGAGCTTTCAAGGTGGCATAAGAAGTGTACGTTTAAGGACTTGATCAATGGACTAGTTGGAGAAACACACCTAAAGTAGATCACACACACACACACACACACACACACACACATAAACCAATCGTCAACACATCGCCGTAAGTAATGGCTGACGAAGTGGAATGTGAGTCTTCCCACTGTCCTCCAAAACCACAAAAAGCTCACATTTTGTGTGCACTATAGTAATCATCAGAAGTGGGCAACTTACATTTTTTTTGCTGGTCCGAAATTCATCAGAGCCCCTTCCCTTTTCTGTCATCATTCGCCCATCAATTTTTGAAGCCAGGCAAAATTTTAATCGTCAGGCCATCAGTGTAATTTTGTCCAACCTTAGACCACCACTAGAGGGTGACATTTGACTTTTTTTCTGGTCCGTAATTCATCAGGCACTGGTCTACTTCTGGCTGTACCCATACTTCTATTTCTACTACATCTAGATAGGTGGCTCCCCGGTAGACCACGGGCAACGTATTGAGCAACCCTGATTTAAAGGTTCCCCACTGGCTGTGTTTACTTCTACTGTGTTGGGCTATGTTGCCATGTTATGTATTGTGGACAAATATTTTTTGTTCCTTTGACAATATCTTCTTTTGGCAATATGTGTTTACTTTTATAGTCCTTCTAAATGAAAATAATTAATATAAGTGTTTCTTTACTTCATTCTTTTGCACTGATTTCAACCGATTTCCGATCAGGTGGTCATGATCTGGAAATCCCAACTAATGATAACACTAACTACAGCGGGCCCCTGTGTTACGAGATTAATCCATTCCGCGGTTGGGCACGTAAGGCGAATTCACCGTATTCTGGGCAATCCAAACCTATGTTAAATAGCTAATGCGTTTAGAATACCAGGTAAAAACATCCAAATTGTACATACATATTAACAATTAGTACAAAAATAGTATAGTAAGTGATACGCATATCTAGTATACATGTTTACAATCGGAAAACATCATAAATGAAAAATATAGAAAGGATTTATTTACCTTTGAGTGGCACTTGTTATGCCCATATTCCCTAGTAAGGGCAGCCTAGGCTAGGCTAGCTTCGTATTTCTTGATTATCCCCAGCTTCGTTTCCATATAAATCATTTTCGTACTTCTCTCTTAAACATCCTTAGCAATCTTGGGATCCATGGCTAACCCATTCAAGTTTGAATTAAGCAGTAAAATACACTATAAATATGGTTTTGTAATCACTCGCGATAGAACAAAGCTTTTCCATTCAGCCATATTGAAACGAGTGAGGCCGACCAATAGCTGACCAGCATCTTTGTGAGGAGACGCACACCAAGGCAGTTAGAATGCAACAGAAAATAAGTGCAATTACCTAAAAACGCCTGCAGATGGAGACAAAACAACACAAATACAGCCAACCCCCTAGGGCCACGACAGTTGTTTTCCTCACAAAGCCGGGAAAATATTGTAAAGAAGGGATGAAAAAACTTAGTATTCCACATCGCAGCCAGAGTTGCTGTAACACAGGGGTCCACTTTACTATATTTACACATTCAGAAGGCACCCAAACAAAAACTGAGATTATGATAGATTGAATTTATTGCACTTAAATATTGTAATATTGCATTTCAAACTCAATTCAACTCAACTTTGTATCTAATCAAACTGCCAATTTCATTTTTTTTCACATGACTGATTCAAGTCATGCAATCTTATTTTGTCACAACAAATACTTCAGTGAAAATTAAAAAAAAACATTTTTTTTAAATCACCAACCATTAAGCATGTCCCGATCACATTTTTTGCACCTGAGTCCAACTACAACTATTCACCTTAACAAATGTGGAACAGTATCATAGCCGCTTCTCTTATAAAGATCAATAATGCATCACCTGAAGCGTAAGTTCACACACAAGGGCAGCGATCAAATTCTATGACACGCCGCCCTCCAAGCTGATTCAAAACTCCCACTGGTGCATTTGGGGCTCAAGGGTGTGTTACCGTTATGATCGTTTCAATACAGTCCAAGGTCAAGCCCTGCATCCATGCAAGTGTGAAGAACAATGGCTTTAGTTCCCCTTGGTGAATACCTAAAACAATGTAACTGCAATGTCACCAGCTGTGGTTTGTCTCTTGTATTTTCATGTGTTTCAATGTGTAATTGATAGTCAATGGCACTCTTAGTGCAACATTGTGTCTCCTAATCACTGTTAGTCAATAACAAACTGGCCATGACACCCATTAAGTCCAATCAGTCTGCAATAGATCCTCATCCGAAACCAATTCCATACAACCTGTTCAGTAGGGTTCTCATCCATCAAAGCCTATATTAAAATGTTTAATCGGAGTTAAGTTATGTTTCCAGTCATACATCAGGCAAATTGGCACAATTCATAACAGAGGTGTTTAGCGTTTGTCAGCATACAAAGAAAATCTGATATATGATAGGGAAATGTTTATCTTTTTTTATGATTACTTTAAGCAAGCAAATAATTGTGTACATTAAAGATGAGGCAAAACAGGATTATTTTCACTCTTCTAACACTGCCTCCATTATCCGGTTTTTCAAAATTTTTCGATAGCATTGAGTGCCAAGTCAAAATGCATTTTTTTGTATATGCCGTGGGCCGCCGAATTGTGGATAGTGGATCGCAAATGGCCCTCGGGCCTTAGTTTGGACACCAGAGCAGCGCTAAGACGGTTGTGGATCAGCTACAAATCAGAAAGCTTGATAAATACTTATTTACAACTTTAAACCAAATCTCCCCTAAAAATTCTATGTTTGGTTATTTCTGTGGAACTTTGTTCAAAGTAAATGTTAATATGTAAATATTTAGCTTCACACCCTCAGTAAGAGATTTCATATTGTATAAGCAGTCTGGGGAAATATTTCCAAATTAGAATGGATGTGGTTGGATGAACGAAGGGACAGTCATAAGGAAATAAAAATATTCTTACTACTGTATATTAGTGGAAATCTATGACTGTCTCACGAGTCACTTCCAATTTTGGGGTGTCTGATTCGATTGAGCTGATTCTCAATTTTTGATTCAAAACAATTTTCGATTCGAATCAATTCCATTCAATTAAAAATAATTTCTGCCTCAAAGTTGCAAAAATTCATCGTGGTACTTCGTTTTAATTTACATTTTATTAAATTTTGATTTGTAAGGAATGTGCACTTTTCACCAAAACAAGTAGAAAACTGCTATTCTTTGGAGCCAGCTATGATTTTTGTAGCTTTTATAGAATAAAACATTATGAAACAAGTGCAAATGTATAGCTAAAAAAGGTAGCACAAGATACATTCTCATTTCACAGCTCCAAAATATTATGCGGAAAATCTGTTGCCCAAATGAAAACTATTAATATTTTTCAGTATATTTATGACAAAACAAATGTTAAAAGATGCACACGTTTCATGCTTTGCCCATACTCCTAATTTAACTGCTAAATTCAGAGTATGGGCAAAGCATGAAATGTGTGCAACTGCAAGCATATTGGGAGCATTATCAGTCACAGTTGTAACATGTTATTTAGTTTAGACAGTTTTTTTTTTATTCATTTACATGTATGCAAATATTGTGTTTGTGGTTTTGTCATTTGGAATGAGCATTCATTGTTTTCATTTCATTTTGTTTTCTTTTATATTGTGTACATGCTGAAGTTTTGTGTTGCGTTGATTGCAGACAATTTGCTTTCTCTTCTTCTTGAATAGTTGTTCTTGGTTAGTGCATTTAATTAACATGCGTGCGTGACACTTTTAATGCTTACACAATCAGCAGATCTTTGACGGTCCTACTCCAGCAGCAAAGTGAAATTCTTGGCTTTTGTGCATCACATTAGTTTTCAAAACACGAAAAGACTGACTTGTTTTCAAAGAGGACGGTTCAATTTCCTCCATTGCTTGTGCATCCACTTGTGCGTCGTGCGTGCCAGCTTGCAGAAGCCGATAGGAAGCGTATCGATTTCATTTTAAAAATAATACCGATATAGGAGCATATTATATTGATTGGAGTAAATGAGAATCACGATTCCTATAAGAATAGATTTTGGGGGGGCACGACCCTTGTGTCCATGTTCTTTTCTTCATGAAAGAGTGCAGATCTAAACTACAACTACTTAACATTCTAATGTCTACAAATGCTAATGTTTTTTTACCCTGCTCCTATAAAGGATGACATTGTGCAGATGTTTTGAATGGATGATGTGCATAGTTTGGAGGTTTAACTGTTTTTCTACCAGCCCAGTAAAAATGGATCTTTGACGTCTATAAACGTCAATGGCAGTGAATGAATTAAGAACTTTATGCATGCAGTTCTTCTTACCTGTGCGTTTTCCTCCTCAATGTCTCATGTTCCCTTGATGTCTGCTGAACTTCACACGAGGTCCTACCTGCCGTGATTAATGATAGCACTTTATTAGCTTGATCAACCACTTAAGCACACATTATTAATCAGATGCTTATTTAAATGTCACAGCGGAGCCGCTGAGAGGAAATGGGGCCACAGGGAAATTGAGTTCTGTGTGTATCAGAGAGATTGCTGGGATATTACAACACACTGCCAACCCTGAGACTCATTCACACTTTGTATTTTTTACTTTCATTCATTCAGATGTGGAGCTTTGGCGCTTTTCAATTCCCAGTTAGAGTGCCTCATTAATAAAACATTGTGTTTTGCCTGTGATACTACTAAACCACTGGGAAGGCGTGCTTATTAGGAATTTACTTTGCTGCCTGCTTACTTAAAAATATGAACACGTCGCAAAGCTAGTTAATCAGTGCCTAATAATAATTTAAATGTCTGGCTGCTAACATGAATAAACTCTGCAATGCTGTGAGCGTTGTAAACATGGTGTTGCGCTGCAAGCTGTTTATTTTCAACTGGAGGCTTTACACAGTGCTTTTGAATATTTCTACATTTACCATATTTCCCTGTAAATGCATGTTAGCCTCTGCTTATATGTGCTTGTATGGCAACATGGCAATCTGTCTTCCTGGCGTTTAAGAGAGCATTTCCACTGTTTCAAGGGGTAAATACGGTAAGCTCCAGAAGATTACACTCTTAGCTGAGGTTTATGAGGAGAGCAGAGGGTGTGGCAATGTGTGGATGTGCTCTGAATTCCACACAAGTGGAGGGAAGGAGCTGTATGCAGGGATGCATGAATAGAATGGTATAGTACACACACACACACGTACACACGCAGTCCAGATGTCAGAACATGCGGTGGTGCTGAAAGAGAAAAATCTGGTTTACTGTGCATGCCCTTTTTGCACTGAAAATGTTTTTGTTTGTCGTTCTTTCAGGTCCGGTTTTTGAAGTATAATGTGCATCTAATTTCTAACAGTTTGGCAAAGTAAAGGTCAGAAGGGGTACAATGTTTCCGCTAAGCTAGCAATGGTGGCTCGCTACTGCTAAATCCTCACTGCCGCTGCTAGGGTTGAGCTATATAGCATTTTGGCAACAACAACAACAAAAGTTTTCTTTTAAAGGAACTGTATCATGGGATTTAAAACAATCCACGGTTGAATATATGAAAAATGATTAAATCATACCTTCGACTCATGGCGATTTAATTGCTTATGAAATATGAAGGGGATTTTTTTTTTGATTGCAACATTTCTAACCAGCAAGTGAAATGTGTCTTGTTGGTTGAAACCACGCCTCTCACCGTGTGGCTGTCCGGTCCCGTGCATAACGCCCTTCTGAAGCTGATCAGCCACAAAACAATATTGAAAAAAAAGCATAAACTTGGGTGTGTAAACCTTTATGTATGACTGTGATGTTACAATATTGAGAAGGTCAAAATACATGTAAATGAGTAATTAGGTTAGTAGCAGAAAAAATAGCCCAGTAGCATTCTTTATACAGCATAAATGTGCTATATAAATTCATCCACTGGACATGATTCTTTCATATACAATAAAGCCAATGTGTACTTACAGATATGGCCTCTCCATAGGGTGCAATTGTGGAAATTGTGCCAGCTTTCATTTGGAATGTCATGACAATTACACTTGTATTGGCAAAGATTTACAATACATAATCACAAATGCCTGCTGGTTGTCCAGCTGTGTGCTCCTAAACACACATTTTTGCGAGTTTGTCATGTTTTACGCTGACATTTTTTACAGATAAATGAAAGGTTGTTTACTTGGCCGACTCGGTGCAAAATATCTCCAAAAGGAGAAAAAAAGTAAAGCACTAATTGGATAATGTGGATGTGCCTTTAGTCTGCACAGGCAGTCCAAGGCAGTGCTGAGGCGAGGCGTTCGAGAACATAGAGATGCAAAAATGGGTGGGGCTGGCGCTAAAAATGTACTAAAGATATATATTTTTTCTTCCTACTTGTATTTTTAACTGACTTATTTTATGGTTATTTTGTAGTTGTGAATTTAATCTCAATGTGATCCTATTTTTAACAATATGTGATCATTTCCTGTGAGATCTGCGCATGCTGCCTCTGCCATGCTTAGTGTAGTTCTGTGATTGTTTCAGCAATCCCTCAGTTTGCAGTATTGCTCCCTGAGGGTAGGCTGTTTACAGCTTTAGCCACTCTTTTGTTACCTTATTCCCTTCAAAGTGTGTGCTATTTGGGGAACATGATATGTATTTAGGGGTGGGAATCCTTGACTGTCTCACAATTTGATTGAAATCCTTTTTTGAGTTCCCCAATTTGTTTCAGAATCGAGTTTTGATTAAAAAGGATTTTCTATTCAAAATTATTCGATTTCATTCAATTAAAAATGATTTCTGCTTCAATTTCTCGATGTGCAAGTAATTATTGTAGTACTTCAGTCTGCTTTGCAAGATAGAATAACAAAGGGAGACAACGTTTCATTTTTGTTTTTACATTTATTATGTTTTGATTCATAACATGCCTTTTTCCACAAATATAGCAGCATCTGGACAACTGCTACTCTTTGAGGCTAGCTATAAATTGTGAGGCTTTTATATTACATAAAATAAAATGAAACAAAAATTTCAACAAAGGTACAAGAAGGTACATTATCATTTCACATTTCAGTACAAAAATATTGTGTGAAAACCTGTTGCCCAGATGTAAAATATTAATATTCCTAAGTACTTTTATTCCAAACAAGATATGAAAATAAGTAGCTAAATTGAGAGTATGGGCAAAGCATGAAACGTTTATTAATCGTGCCAGTTTGTTAATCTCTGAGTATATTGGGAGCCATGAAATTACTTTCAGGCCATTTTGCTACAGCTTCAGTCTCTGTTTGAAGCTTTCAAGTCTAAAACAAAGATGAAAATTTAAAACGTATGACATGTTCAATTTAATGAATGGTAATATTCTTCATCTGTTTCAAATTTTCTTTGAGAGTCCAAAGTACCCCATCTCTGGTGAGCTATTTTTAGAAAAGACCATTGAGAAGGATGGGGGAAAAAAATCAATAGGTGTCTAATTCGGTTCAAAGTGGCTGCTTGTTGATTCCATTTTGCGAGCAACCAATCATATTGTGCCTCGATTAGACCCCCCCCCCCCCCCCCCCCAAAAAAAAAAAAAAAAAAAGAAACAAGAGCTTACTAGTGAAGGAAACCTTGCTTTTTAAAACTACAGTATAAATTTAACCTAGTTGTTGGCCTATGGTTGTATACATTACGTTTAACTAAGTCTAGTAGCTTTTATTTGTTTTCCAATTTTATTTTGGCACGCATTGTTGCTATGTTCGGCCACTGCACGTATCTTACATAAACCATCAATCAATAGAATCCATCGAGTCAATCAAAATGGAAAGAGAGGCAGAGGAATTGATTGATGGTGAAATGGAGGCCTCCTGATTGAAATTCAGCAGCCCTCTTCTTAAAAGGTCATGGGGGGCACGAGGGACATTTATAAGCACAGTATCCTCTTTGGAGCGACCTCTCTTGCCATGTAAGAATAGCAGTGCGCTGGTTCACATGCATGTATTCCACCGAGGTGCCTTGGCCTTGTGACGGCAGAGGGTTAAGTGATGCCAGCAACCAATCATAAATCTCTGCAGCAAGCAGCGCACATGACCTGAAGGTCGCTGTTTCATTAACTGTCGTCCTCTTTGATTTTCTCATCATTCATGCGCGTCTTCCTCCCAGCTGCATGCACCCACACATCTCGGAGGAGGCTAATAGACTTCGAGAAGAGCAACCTCACACATATAAACAAATAGAGCCGCAAACTCATCATTTAGCTCTATCTTCACATGCCACTTTTTTAAGTACAGTTAGATTTTCTAAAACAATACTTTCCAACTGTTTTTCATACTGCTATAACTTGTAACATTGTATAACGTGTATGAGGCAAGTGATTCACTCATCCATCCCAGCTAATAATTTAAGGACAATTTTTAATCTAAAAATGTCTAATCGTTGAAATTTCTGCTTCCCAGCAGTAAATATTCTCAAATTTCTGTAGCCCTTCATGACCACAGATTATTTTCATATTGAATCAAAATAAAACATTTTATGTTCATATTTTACATTTCCAGTGATCCAGGAATCATTTACAAGTCCACAGGAGCAATAATATTTATTTTTGGATTATTTTGAGCATATAAATTTACTTAAGTTTTGTTTGGAGTCATGCGAAGTACTTCCTGTGTGATGTCATTGCCAAAGTGCTAACGACATGCTAACACGGTTAACGTCAGATGTATTTATCAGCCCAAAGTGGTATGTTACATGTGTTTTCTCTCGTTATGAGAGACAATATATATATTTTTTTTTCGTAACGAGGCGTTTGTAAGTAGGGATAGTCCTGTACTTTGAAAAAGAGAAATATTTCCAGAGATGGGCGTTTTTGCAGGTCAGACAATTGTCAGTGCCCAGTGCTGGTCTGTTGCTCAGTGAAGTTAATTCATTATAGTGTCATTGACTATAAAGCAATTTCAGTTTATAGTTAATGGAAGCAAGCAACATGATAATCAAATAGGCGAAACACTTGGCTTGTGTTTTTATCAGTAAAAAGGGGGCATTGGACTGACAGAATGTCTATCCCAGCGATTACAACAATGGATGAAAAACACATTTTCGACATTCTTATTCTGTTGTTTTTTGGAGCGTTTCCATCATTCATCAGTCTTTCGGCAAAACGAGTGTACATCGATGACGGGCCAATAGACTGTCCATCGGTGCTGAAGGACTGCCCACCGCTGAACATTTCTGCCTATTAGAGTAATTGAATCAGAATGTTTTTATATTTTCTTCGCTGTTAATTTGAAATAATGTCCTGGATTGTGATAAATGGGTGGAAATTCAAATATTTTTTGGCTCCAATCATCCATCCATCCATTTTCTTTAACCGCTTATCCTCATTAGGGTTGCTGGCCTGCTGCTGCTGCCTATTGCCACTGTCTATGGGAACATCCTGAACCGGTTGCCAGCCAATTGCAGGGCACACAGAGACAAACAACCATTCACGCACCCAATCACACCCAGAGACAATTTAGAGTGTGTAATTCACCTGCCATGCTCATTTTTTGGAATGAGGGAGGAACCCGGGGTGCCAGGAGAGAACCCACACGGGCTCGAGGAGAACCTGCAAACTCCAGGTGGATTTGAACTCGGGTCCCTGAAGTGTGAGGCGGACGTACTCACCACTCTTCTGTCATGCTAGCCACTTTAAACTACAATGAACAATTCTTTCAATTACTGCTTGTGCATTATGGTGGTTGTGTCCATTTTTTCTATGTTCCGATGGTGGGAGTAGCTTTCACACCTCGGGGTGTAGTCCCAGATTTGAAGTCAGGCCAAGAATATCTACTCTTTGATTTTTCTCAGTTTGCTTCAGTCACTTCTTTTTTAGCTAGCCCCTCATGTGCAGCACACACAATGTTCATGTTCAAACATATCGTTACAGTCATTGTGACTCATGTCTTTAAAAAAAAGATTGAGCATACACAGACAAAGCCCATGACATTTGGCAAAGTTGTTCCTACTGTGCAATCAATCCTTTCTTCCACAGTGACCTCGGCTGGTCGTTACAAGCGTCTCAAGCCACATTTAATGCCTTTCTGTGTGCGTGGGTGTGTGCACATGAGAGCTAACCACAAGCTCTAAGTCAATGGACTGGGGATACAGTGGATTTGTTCTTATTCCTGCTATTAGAAGGTTACAGTGTGATAAAGTACCATTGTTGTAAAGTCAAATATTCATAGCTTGGATCCTTCGCATGAAATACAATTCCCAGATACCAGACAAGTGTGCACCCTAGTGAGCAGCAAAGGGATGACATCAGAGGATTCTGGGATAGATTCCAACTTATCCCCTACCCTAATGAGGATAAGAGCTTTAGAAAATAGATGGATTGATGGATACTGTATACACAGAGGATGCACAGCGGCAGTGGTCAAAGTTTGTCTCAGGTGAAGTCTTGCTGAGGCTGAAGAAAATCAGGTGGTCGTTCAGGTCGGCCAAGGTTCTTGATTTAATTTTTTGCAACATTATACAAAATGTTGCTTCAAAACTTCAACGTCAAGGTGACTTTCAAGACTTTTCCAGATACTGTACTTCTCTAATCTCTGAGGCTGAGGAATGTATGGGTTTGGCCCACTTTGAATGCGGACCACTATATTTTTCTGTAATACCTCTAACACTAACCCCCTCCCCCCCCTTTTTTTTTCTTTTGTTAAACTAGAACGTTGCGGAAAGAGGTATGAATTTACAATGAGCAGCAGTTTGTCATTTTGCAGGAGAACACAGATTGTGAGTCTGGCCCCTCTCTCAGCATCTCAGGTCCAAAATCGGTGACCTTGCAAGTGTTCTGGATAAATGAAAAAAAAAAATCTCATAAATCAAAATCAGGTAGAAAGTTAACCAAAAAGAGGAAGCAAAATCTTGTAGGGAGTTCTTGTAGGAAGTTCACCCAAAAACTTTTATGGATGCAAAGGATAACCTACTCGGTTTGTGTTTGTTATAATATTGGCCTGTAATTGGCCTGCATCAACTTTTATTTGGGGTCACCGTTTCTTTGAAATTGATTTTGATAAGCCATGTAATGTCGGGGGAAATCCTTCATTTTACTGTTGCAATGTCTTCAACAGTGTCTTCTTTCTCAAGATCCCACTTTTGTGATTATGCATTCAAGTTGAATCCCTCTTCTGCTCTCTCCTCAGATCCAGACTTTGCAGACTTGGGAGTACCACCGCCTCTCCCCTGTAGGTAGTCTCTCTCTCTCTCTCTCTCTCTCTCTCTCTCTCTCTCTCTCTCTCTCATAATGAACAGTGATATTATAATATTATACTAATGATCATATTCAGTAATAAGTTAAGTAACAAAGTACTTTCAAAATGAAGTACACTAATCTGTCAATAATGTTTTTTTTTTTAAGATAACTAGCACCACTGATGACATTTTCATGCCAGTAATGTTGTGTGTTTCACTTGTTGACCTGACGAGGTTGCTGTCACTGGCGTGTGCGCACGTGTGTGTGCACTCGCGTGTGTTTCAGCATGTCAATACGACATGGTCGGTCCGGAAGGTATCGTCGAGTCTCATCAGATCACCAGAGACGGGAAGGCTGGCGCCAACGAAGCGGTCGACTGCAAATGGTACATCCGGGCACCACCGCGCTCCAAGGTGAGCCAGCTGCCCTCGTAAATACCTTTACTTCACGGGCATGCCATCCAATCGCCACCAATTTCACGAGGTACAGTTGTTGTCACGAACCAGATCAGTTCCTGTCATCTACAATATAACCATAACCAGAATATAAACTATAGATGAGTTCTTTTCCAAGGTTGAGCAATCAGTCCAGCCATCTGTTTTCTATCCTGTAAATCTCAGTTAAACATCATTAAAACCGTGGTGTGAAACTACGCTGCTAATCCAGATAACTTTGTAATATTTCTCATTTTCATGTTGCCGATAAGATGCCATTAAAAATCCACTCAATGAAGTGCACTTCTACTTATGTGTAACCCAAAATGATGAACATCAGTCTTGTCATCTTTTAAAGGTTGTTTTTTCCCTATCCTATCCTCGCTTGTATTCATCAGGAAGGGCTTACTGTGAGGATCATACAAAGTTTTTTTTTTCTCATTCATTTTTATTCATCTTCCCACCAAATGCACTAAGAAAGAGGGTCAGAGGGTTGCATCAGGAAACCTTGATATTACATGTGGGCTGTCTGCATCTGTCAGCAGTCTCCCAAAGTAGCTTTTCATGACTACAGGGGGACCTTGCCTCTGTGAGGGTCAAAAGGCGTTCTTGTCGGGTCAGTTACTTCTTTTTGCAAAATTAAATCATCTGGATCCAGATACATTTTTTAAGAAGAATATACAGTGATCCCTTTCTTCTTCGCACCTCCCCTATCACGCCCTCAGTGCAGTGCAGATTTTTTTCCATGAAACAAACAAAAAAAAGCTATATTGCAGAGACACGCTGTGAAGGTTCCCTGAATGCCAGACAGATGGGGTGACTGTAAATGCACATGCCACGGGAACTCCTCGGACATTGAACTACTGCAGTACACATATTAAATCTTAAATTATTAAACCTTATACTGTACAGTAACTGTACTGTTATGCCATTTGGTTTTCATGTCTTGTCTTAATGTAGTCAGGATCACTGTGAGCCGCAGTTGCCCTACATCTAACTAGAGTCAAGCAAGTAGCTAACCAAAAATGATTAAAAAGCAGAGATGACGCTTGAAATTCCAATTTATTACAAAAGGTAAGAGGATCCGCAAGCTTTCTTTCCACTTTGCTGGTCCCTTTCAGCCGCTCGTTTGTGATTGACTACTGTTCTCAGCTGACTGGCCAGGCAATCTGTCTGTCAGCAGAAGGGGCAAACCCTTGTCCTCACTGGGCAATTGTTGCGCCGGGAGCCAATCACATGTCTTGTAGGAGTGCCCCTGTCTTCCAGGATTGCGCCTTGAGCTGATTGACAGATTGGCTGGCCATTGGCATATATATTTTAACAATGACTGAAAAAAAAACAAAGGAAAAAACTGAATTATTAGAATGGACAAAGTCTATTTATTCTTTGTCTAAAGCCACACATCATTGACATCTGTGAGCACACAGATGTCTTTGTTTTTGTTTGTTTTTGTTTTTTTTTAAGCAGCACGTCCACGTTATTTTTTTTTTATTTCAAGCATGCCCTTGACTGTGTCAATCTGTCCCCAGCATTTGAGAATACTCATTCAGATGGCACTAATGTAGTAGGAATACAGAGGTGGCACTTTACCACATGTGCCAGCACAGAATAGCCTACTGGTGGGCAACAAATACCAAGGAAAAATGCTATTGTTATAATATATAAATTACAGTGAAACCTCGAGATGCGGTCGCTTCTGTGCCTTCATATTACAAAAATGACTGAGCATATGAAAGAAACACAACGAAATGAAACAACACAAACCTTGGAATCTCAAAATTCCCATTTAAATTAAACACAACATTAGATTCTACTTCTCAGTAAGGCTGCTCGGATATTATTGCAGTTAGGGTTGAGCACTGTGCGGAAGCCCGAGAGAGCGGATTGATTTAAAAAAAAAATTAAAATAAGATGTTTCAAAACCGATGTATGACTTATTAGAAACCGAACATCTTATTCCAAGACACGTATTTTGTCAATATATCTATATTATCGCCCAGCACTAGTTGAGAACAGTCCTTTTTTTTTTTTTTTTTTTTTGTCGCTGCGGAGGAAGTTCTCCGAGTCTCACACACGAAAGAGACCAGAAAGGATGAAAGAAGAAAGCTTTGGGATCCTCTCTGTATTATTTGCTATACTCCATGTATTGCCTCACAGCCTCACAGCAAGCCTTGCTTTACTATATCAAAAAATACACAAAGAATCCAAATAATGTAACGGCACTGTTTTCATTCATTGTTTGTGTGTGTCCTATCCAACTGCATTTCCAATCAATATCAGTTCCCATGCAAATAAAAAATAATTACTACAAATAACCAAAGAGTGAGTATATCAAACTCCCACTGCATAATAAAAGTGTTGCAAAGTAATAAAGCATTCACGATTATGATGACCATATAGCCGAATAGGATGCATTCAAATAAAAACATTAAAAACAAAACTTTACTGTATTGCAGCATGATAACTGGTGCCACTGTGACATATGGCTTCATCTGCTACTTAGCTCCTTTTCAACTTTTTCCCCAGGCCACATATACACCCTTGTTTACTCGCGAGAATGTTCTTTTATATTGTGCACTACACAATCATCAAGTAGCGCACTTAGTACAATACAATACAAAATTCAGATTCTAGTTTTCAGTGGTTAAAGACCCTCACAATATGACACTGAGAGACATTTACATCATTTCTCTTCTCACATTGCTAATATTGTACTGATATACTATTACCACAGTTTTGGCAGAAAGAACAGCAATGGCAGATAATGACATCCAATCCTAGAAGCTTTAATCATCTGCATCGAAGGACTTCGGAGAGATCAAGGGACACCCGAAATTCAATGTGGGAATAGAATGGATGAGTAAAATTAATATGATTTAATGAAGCATGTTTTTTTTCAGAGGAGCACAAGAGTGATGCAAAGGGATTTGTCGTAGTCTTCCTCTTAAAAACATGCAATATGCAGTTTAATAAAAAGAGCATTATGTACTTCTGCATTGATTAAAAAAATCAATAAATAAAACTTTGTCCTGTTTAAATGTATGTGTGCTAGTTCCCAGAGCAGAATAGAATAGAGAATAGCTGCTGTTAAAGGTAATCTCACACTCCTGATGAATTATACCCCTGAAGGCACAATCATGTACTTCCCGATCAATAATTTGCTCGATTTGATCACCTTTTGTGATTGTTAACTGAATAGTTATTCAGTAGCTATAATGTGTTCCAGCTCACCTGCAATCCTAATGTGCCAATATAAAAAAAAAAAACGCTAGTGAGCCAGTTATAGACCTACTCCGCTCTTTCTCCAAATAGTTCTAGCTGTCAGTCATCTCATTTTGCCCTCCGCTTCTGACACCGAGTGCATTTCTACATGCATGTCATTCATCAGAAATATGGATGTTGGTTGTGACTGTAATGAACAGCCGGGATTCACCATTACATGGGGCATTTAGCAAAAGTGTGAACAAATTCTTCCACCAGTCAGTGATGGATTTTGCTTCATTACTGGCTGCAGTGGAATCAATAAGCAGGCAGCCTATTTTCCTGCTGGAACCAATCTCTCGCCTTGCAAATTGGTGATTGTATCTATTTGATCCATTGCCGTCATTTGGGTTTGTGATGCAATCTGAACCTAATTTTTCCTCATCTATTGTCCTTTTTAATCCACTGGCATGTTTCTTCTTGAAAAAAAAAGTAATTCCCTTACTTATTTGTGACGTGTTTTCATAAAAAGTAGGCGTATGTTGAGGATTTTAGTTTAGAGTTGGTGACAAAAAGGCAAATTTGGGGCTGAAATGTCCGTTTTTGAATTTCTACAAAAACAAGCTCCTTCAGGTATCGCCTTTCATTTCCAAATAGCCAAGAGGTTAAAATTATAATCAACATGTATGAAAATATAAGTTGAGTAGACAATGTGCACCATTGCTAAGGAGTTCTTTAATCTGACAAGCTAGCCAGTGCGTCCCTTGGTAGTTGCCACAGAATTACCCATAGTTCCTAGTCTTGAACATTTCTCAAATACGTTGACAAATGAATGGACGAATCGACCAATAAAAACCATAAACACCATGATGTGACCCTTTAGCACAAAGCCAGTTGGGCAAATAGCAGTACCAACGCTGTACCATGGTTCTACATTATGCATACTGTAAAAACAAGCAAATATTCAAAATGTAATTCATCATCATTTCTGGGGTGTCTTTTTTTAATGACTTTATTCCTGCTTTTAATTGAATGATTTCATTCACGCATTACAACAGTTGTGTTAGGACAGTATTCAATGTTTTGTTTAGATGAGCGAGCCCCTCCCACACGGAGGGAATGGTGCGTCATATAAAAAATAAACATAAAAATGGTAAATGTTTTGAAATGCCATATGAGTAATTTTCTATTCTAATGTTTTTTGAGTAATCATAGATTCTAAAATGTAAGGTCAAACGTTTATATTTTGATTGTTCTTCAATGCCATCATTCTCGTGATGTTTACTTCCTGTTGATGACACATCACCCACACGTACGTGGCAAATAAGTCTGTGACATGCTCGAGCTATGACCACAAAGGCCACTTTTATGCTTGTTTATTTAGGAATTATTTATTTATTTATGTATTTGAACATAAAATGTACCTGTAAATTAAATAGGAGGTATGAGGAGAAGATTAAACATGAACCTTTAAGTCCTGCAATGTTGACATGTTACTCATGGCATCTAAATAGAAATGTGTTAAACCATTAAAATGTCATCAAAATTTTTATTTTCTTTTGGTGGTCAAATGCTATTGAGGTGCAATATCCTTGACAAAACTTTCTGGTCAACGCAAGGGCACACCTAATGGCAAATCATGTTTTCATTGACACAAAAAACAAATCAGATCACACACACAGATCTGTTGAGAAGTTTACCTTCCTCAGATTTTAAAGTCCCAGATTATCTTCTTACCTGCTGTTGGAATTTACTCTCCACCGGTCATTTAACACTTCCTGAGCAGTTTGGGATGGTATCTTTTATCTAAGTTACTGGTTGCTGCAGGCATTTGAAAGATGAATGCACCCAAACTTTAAGCACCTTTTAGTTTTTGAACTGGCAACCTTCAAACTGCTGTAAATGTTGTCTTTTTTTTTTGAGCTAACACCATGTATCCCATGTTATATTAAAGAGAATTAAGTGTAGAAATACTGCATATCAATGTCTCAAGTTTTCATTTTCAGAGACAACGCTTCACTAATTTATTTAATATTAGCACCATCAGTATAGAAAATAAGTTGGATAACACCATATCTGTCATTGTCACGCTGACACATTAAGGGTGGTGCCTTAATGGTGTAAAAGTAAAATAATATCCTTGACACCCGCCGTCATCGCATTCATAAATACACACGAAAAATCATTTTGAGACGTGGAGCTCTTTTTGGCTCTTTGTAGAAAATCACCATTTGATATGAGCATTCACGTTATTGTAGGATTGAACACAGCTGACTATGAAGATAGTGTAGGATGAATACTCTTCGGATAATTGATTATAGCATTTATTTATTGATTGATTTGTGCCTACATTTTCTTTATGGACTCTAACTACCGTGAATGTATTCAGGAATTATACTAAATATTCTACATTTGTTCCCTATGATGTGAATTTTTGATGTATGATGTGAATATAGGTCTTTTTCTTATTATCTATGAATAATTTACTTAATGCACTATTTCTACAATATTGTATTTTCCACTGTCACCTCCTAATCATAAGTTAATAATAAAAAGTAAACCACAACAATATTAAAATTAAATAGTTGTTCTGTACTCATGCTATTAGTGGCATCTTTTTTTGACCATCATTTCACTTGAAGGGCTCGACCACCCTGCTGAGAAACCAACGTGCTCCGACTCTCAGATCCATAATGCTAAAACTTCAACAACATTAAAATGTGATATCCTTAAAAATCCACACGGCATCTTTACCCAAAGGGGAGAGAAAATGTCTTTTGAAGCTCTTCCATCATCCATTTCTGCCTTCAAGGACTAATAGCAATTTAATTCCCCATACTCCGTGCCGTTGTTTTAGAAATGTACACGCCATCGGCAAGACAGATACGTAATGTATGGATGGATGCAACTTTGCATTGAAAAACACCTCGCATTACTTTGGCCTGTAGAAACTAAAGTGCATCCAGAACAAGAGCTTTGTCAAAGATAATAATGCACTGCTTGGATTGACACCATCAGCAGAGAGGAATTAATTCAACAACATGAAGGCAGCATTTTTAAATAACCGCAACTCTTGTATTGGGTCTCTTGAGAGTGACAGTACAATCTTACTGTATCAGCAACATCTCTGCAATGTTTTTTTTCTTTTAATTGTTTGAAATCCATCTTGGTCATCATGTTAGTGAAACCATGCTGATATTGCAGGCTCCATTAAAAATCCCCATCTGCAGCTTTCATCTTCGAGCATTTAAAGTGTCACATTCTCCTGTCACACTTGGTGAGAGGCCCTAGTCATTAACCGTAATGATGGCGACTCCGGCGTGCAGCCAAGTGCAACCACAGATGTGATTGGGCGATCTTGTCTTGATGAACGAGCCTCAGAGGCTGATGTAGGAAGATGGTGTCATTGGGTTCGCCAGTCATATTTGAGTTTTTAAGTCATTTGCTGCTGAAAAGGTGAGAGTGAGCGACTCAATTTTTACCTTTTTGTGTGGTTAGTGAGTGTAAGAGTGTATGTGACAGATTTTTCCACCTTGGTGGAGGTCTGCACTCTACTGCCTGCCATTCTAATTCATAATTGTTATTCGTTGACTGCTTTAGGTTAATAGTTTGTCCGTCCCAGATTTGACAGAGGCTCTAATAGGCATCACGCCTCAATTATTTGCTAGGAGCATCATCAACTTCAGTTGAATGAATGAAATAGCTCATCCTAAATAGACACAACTTGTTTGACCCCCTCAGAAAACAAAAATGGAGCAGTAATTACCTTACTGTGGCATCTGATACAACCACGCAAAACTATATCTTGATTATATCTACACATAGCATTTGTAAAGCCAAAATGTATTGTAGAAACATCTGTAGCGAAATGTTAATATTTAGAGAGCTATATTATGAGCATTCGATGTAATGACTTTGTTCAGCCCTATTGTCTTTGAGATGCTCTGTTCACCATCATAATTGTATGTCTCACATTAGAGAATTTCTGCCTATCATTTTCTGATCTGCGTATTATTATTTCTTCCTTTCTGAAACTAGATCTACCTACGTTTCCTTGACTATGAGATGGCCAACTCCAATGAATGCAAGCGCAATTTCGTAGCCGTGTATGACGGTGGCAGGTAAGACTGTTTGACGTAGAGTTTTATCATGGTTTTGTAGAGCCTATGTAATTGCCATCTAATCACATTATCTTAAGATAAAGGCTCTCAGTATGTGTGTTTTCTGCTGAGATGAAGAATGTAATAATATTTGATGTCAAGATAAGATAAGTGGCTCTTATCGGTTACTGACTTTTATTGCGCAAAGCACTTTAAAATGTTGCACCACCCACCTTTAATTGCCTTAGGGTCTATTATATTTGATGTGCATTTTAGTTTTTTATAATGACAGAAATTATTCATGATAAAAATAAAGTACAAACGCCGATAGGGAAATTAAGCCAATTATTGTAATTATAATTGTTGACTGTTATCTGTTGAGAAGGCTGCATGCCATCAGTTTTCTTTCAACAACTCATTTTAGAAATAACTTTCCGAAATTTGCTCGTACCACTTTTTTTTTCATGAGCAAAGCTTTTTTCCTAAACCTTCAATCAGCTTTACTTTACTCAAGATAATATATCTTAAAGTCAGATAAAGAATGATTAAAGTGTGGGCTTAAAGACTATGTTGTGTTTTATCTGGAGATCCACAGTTTTCAGCTGTGATTACAAGATAACAAACTAGAAGGGCACTCGCAAGGAAAACCACCGGCAAAGCTGAATTTTGTTGTTGAGATTTCCATAATATTCACTGACAAAATGTTGAAAGTAATGTTTTTTTTTGTTGTTTTTTTTGTGAAGGGTTTGCTTGTTTAATTATTTTATTTTTAACCAAATTCTTAACTTCTTACCCGAGTTCGGTAGAGGACCTGAAGAGCAAGTTCTGTTCCACTGTGGCCAATGACCTCATGCTGGTGTCGACACTCGGTGTCATTCGGATGTGGGCAGATGAGGCCAGCCGAAAAAGCCGCTTCCGCATCCTTTTCACGACCTACCAAGAACGTAAGACTCTATAAAATGGAAACTTGGTTTTTTTTTCATTTAAAAAAAAAAAAACATATTGAGGAAAGACAGGCTGTGAAGGTTTTCTGCATGCCAAACAAAGACGAGTTGACTGTCAACGCACATGCCACAGGTACTCATACAAGATGCATGATTGGCTTCCGGCGCAACATAGAGGGCAGCAGTGGATAACAACTCCTGCCCTTATTGGTTGATGTTCAAGCTGGGAGCCAATCCATGTCTTGTAGGAGTGCCCAGGAGCTGAATGACTGATACTGAGTGAACTTAAAACACGAGTGAAAGAGCACGGCAGAAGAAGCTCGGTGAGGAGGACTAAAGAGATTGAAAACTCTTCCCTGTTATCAACACATTTGTTAAGTTATTGGCGTCACTGAAACGGGGGCAAAAAGGGGCAAAACAATAGTACAATATTTTACAGTACATATAGAGTATTCTATTTATTTTATTTGATTTTTTTTGTTATTATTTGCACCATGTTCCGACTCACACAGAAATTCAGGTTACGTCTTGAGAACGGATCCAAGTCATAAGTCGAGGACCGCCTGTATATATCTTGTGTGAGTGTGTTTATTGTTGTTTACTTATTGTTATTAGACATATTAAGAATTAGTCATCCTGTTCAATTCAAATTCTCTGCCAGTTTGTGCATCTCTCAAGGTCAAATGATGACATTTCTTGTCGTATTACCCTAGAGGCATTTGATAGGTTTCAATGTGAAAGTAGTTTCAGTAGTTTTACGGGTCTGATGTTACCGTCAAAAACCGGTGTTTCATTTAGTTTTGTTATTCGTATGGCCACACAAACAAAATAAAATATTTGATGCCTGATGTGTGAAGTATTATAGGTAGTACTGCCCATCGGTGATTGTGACTTTATGAATTGACCGTTTAGCAGTTGTGATGGTCTTCTCATTACAGAGGAAAATGTGAGCTATTGTGTGTTTGTGTGTGTGCAGAATTGTAATGTGTCTGTAGTGTATTTTGATCATCATATTTTTATCATTGTTGGGATGGCTCTTAGAAAATATTCTATTTATGTATTATTACATCAAGCTCATTAAATAGCTAATCGAATCCAGACATACCATAATGGGATAATTTAAAAGTCTGCATTTGAAGCGGTCTTACTGCACATGAGATCATTTAAAAAGGAGGCGATGATGTTGAGAAATCAGTGTCACCAGTTTTTGACACCTTTTCACTAAGTCGATCCTAGAGGCACTGTTGTCACGGCAACACCTCTGCCTTAAGGCCTCAGTATTTTGAGCAGCATCACCAACTACCGATTGGTAGATGGACAGCTATATCTAAAAGTGACTCAATTTAGTCTTCTACTTTTCATATTTTTTATGTTAAAACAATGTCATTGGACCAGCACAAAATAAAATAAATAATGTGGTGGCAAATGTACATCAGTAGCAGTTCATTCATTTATTCAGTGACTTGTCTTCACAGTGTTACATGATGTAGGCGTGAATATGGTCATACAGAAATGATCATGATTCATGAATAATAAGTGGGCACATTTAGACAAGTTGATAGAATACCTTGTATCACCATCCAGTTGATCTTAAATGACAAAAAATATGAACTAAAAATATTTCTTGAGACTACCTTAGGTATAAATCTTATGTTCCGCCAATCTACTTGCACAGTGAAAAATAAAAGTATGTACCCGCAATAAGGTGGTTTTGGAGATTTGCCGGCTCCACTGATATGCTTCTGTGAGATTCAAAGTATTCCCACATGCAAACATGAAACCATTATTATCTCTGTATGTTCTCAACTGCCAGTGACATACACAGCATGAAATAGTTTGTGTAAAAAAACACGCTTGAAACATCTTGACTACAACATATTGTTCTGAAAAGGGTCTTCTGTGTGGATGGCATTCATAATTATACATCATTTGCACGTTCACATAGTAACAAGTGACAAAACATAATATTGAACAATTGTTAAAGGCAATGTCGACAGTGTACTCATTTCTCGTTTGCGGAATTTATTCAATGATGGCATCAAAAAACCCTAACTAAGCCTCAATATTCATCATAAGAAACTGTCCGGTATCAAAAACATGGAATCGGTAACAGTGTTAAAGCTAATCTGAACAGCAGTTGTAGTCATTTAGTAATGCACTTATAATCAGCAAAATAGTCCTCTTTAAATTGGGTAATAACATATTAAGGAAAATGACTGTGTAACATTTTTAACCCACACAGCTATGTCAATGAGCATTGCTGCCAAGATCTTGTTTGTGTTTCCAAAAGCTCTTTCTGCAGAAACTCTTGAATAATTATCACCAATAATTTTATCGTTAATATGTGCCTCTGCTATCGACGGAGACACATTTATGTGTGGATAAAAGGGCACTGTTATGAAGATCACTCACGAGTCTCACCAAGATCCGGCTTTACAAGAAGTGGTAAAAAGCAAAGAGACTGCCCCTCCTCAACTGGTTGATAACAGAGAGCTATCTAGCTTTTTGATAGAGTCTCAGAGCTAGGTATTTTATTTGATGTTTGAATATTTGAGATATATTTGAGTATTCACAGATATTCATAGGTCAGAGACTAAATACCCTAAGATTGCTCATAATTTGTAAAAATATGAAAATTTAATAGCTTTTTCCTCCCAAAAAATATAAATAGGCGAAGAAGTATTAGTGGCAATAGTTTGGTTGGTTTCTTAAGATAGAAACATATGTACGGTATTCACTTTTCAATGAGACATGATTAGGTTCAGAGGTGTGGCAATTGATAGACCTATATTTACAATAATGGAAGCATACCAGGGGCACTTCCAATTGTTTTTTTTTTTCTTTTTCAACATTTATTTATAAAGCACACCCAAATCAGTCAAACAATCAATCATTTTATTTGCATATTATTTTTTTATACTAGATATCCCTCTGTTTGTTTGGTTTTTTTAAACGGTTACCTATATATTTTTCTGTAAGGCAAATAGTTCGGGATTTTACACCAGAAAATGATAACCCTGCACTAAACAACATCTCAAATTCATCTCTACCATCAGATCTAAAACAAAAGCAGTCTGTAGTAAGCTCACTATTTTTTTTAATCAATTACTTTGGAATAATTCATGCATGTGATATTTTCACATTTTCTACCTTGGCACGAATCCAAAAGTGGAAGAAACCATAATCTGCTTTTAAAAATTATTGATCTTCAGTCACTACTGTGTTATGAAGGGAGGTGTTGCTAGTTTGTTTGCATATTCACAAAAGCTCTACAGCAGTGGTCTTAAACGTGTGGCCAGGGGCCCGAATCAGGCCCGCAAGGGGTTTTAATCCATCCCCTGAGGACGTTTAATCCAGTCCGCAAAATGATTCTGTGAAGCATTGAAAAAAATGAATTGGACGGAACCAATCAGTTGTCTACAATACCGTAATGCCCTTGCAGGTGTTAAACAACACTGAGTCATGGTACTCTCCAATCATTTCTTTTATTGAAAGAAACAGAAAAAAACTGTTACCAGGTGTGTCGTCTCAAGTTGATGTCAGCCACAACTCACAGAGTACTCGATAACAACGGACTCAATCCTCCTTCGCAGGTTTTCTCTTGCCTAACAACGGAGGTTATAATATGCAAAAATTCTTACTTTTACAAAGCGAAGATTAGCACTGCAACTTACAAGTCAACCTGGTCACTTGTGCCAAATAGCTTGCTGATCGTCAAGTAGCTCGCTGATTGCTTAAGCAAGAGTAAGTGAACATTCATGTTAGCATTAGCATCCAATCGCCCTGAATAGATTCCCAATGGGCGGGTATCACCGTCTGGGCAATTGCTGAAAATTTAGCATTGATCCTCATTGTATTTTATCTTTAATTTCTTTTTAAATTTACTTTATTTATAGCTGAGGTGTTATCACATATCGCCAGTGTACAGTACATGACATAATGTCATGACTTCTTCATTGTTATTTTTTAACGTATAGCATTGTTTGGGTGACAGCAAGTGTCCAGAATGAGACACTAGAGCGCCATTTTGTTCACTTGGAATCCGTGCAAAAACGTTTTACTCTACAACCACTGATTTGGAGGCATTTTCATTCCTCTGGATATTTGTCTCATTGTATTTAATTGTTTATTTATTATGTGTTTCACACAAAGTATATTATAGTATTTTTTTTTTACAAATGGAAAAAAGATCAGAGAACATTTCCACTCATTTCATCCAATTTAAGGAAAAATGCTAGCTTGTGATACATAGGGGACGGAGTTTCCTGTATTTTTTTTTTCTAATTTACTTTTTGACAATGTATTTACAGTTGACCTCTGCTATTTGGGGGTTAATTGGGACTGGGCCAGAGTGAAGAACAAAAATATACACATAAATAACACTAATTGTTTTGAAGATACAGTATATAGAATTATTTTGAGGATAGATTTTCCTCCATGCGACCCCTAAGACAAAATGAGTGACACCCCTGCTCTACAGCATGTAAAAGAAACATATTAGGAGCAAATTTTGTATTTATTATATACAGCGGGCCTGTTAAAAATGGAGGGTTGCAAATGGCCCCTGGGCAATTGTTTGGACACCCTTGTGATAGAGCGTTGCCATGTTGATCCATATCTGGATTAAAAAAAAAACAAAAAAACAATTCTAGACAAGAGGATTTTTTTAAAGTAATTTTTACATTTAATACACGGTGGGACAAAATGAGAAGGTCACCTTGGTTTTATGTCAGGCTGCGCCATAATAATGTCACCTGTAACATTAGCACACTGATTTTATGACCATGGCAACTTGATGGGTTATTCCGCCCTCGCGCTGACATCATAGGCAAGCAGAGTCATGAGATGGTGGTCTTATGATTATGGCAAGGCCGTTCTAAGGAGGAGGCAAGGGTGAGAGATTTGCTGAGAAGTTGATTACTGGTGATGAGAAAAGAGTTCCAGACAAAAATTTGGATGATGACAAAAAGCTTATATGACACAATCCACACTCAAGTAAAAGAGATTTGGAAGATGACGGCGGGGGGGGGAACAAAAAAAAATAAAACAAACAACAGATGGATTTTGGGGATGCAGACTTCTTTGAAAAACCCAAATGACTTTCCATAAACTGATTTGCACACTTTTAAGCAGCTTATAGATTTGGTGCTGTCAATAATGAAGGGACTGAAGTGAAAAAAAGAATGTTTTTTGGAGAGCGTGAGCAAGTGACAATTTTTCATTTTAGCTTTTTAATCTCTTCACTTTCTGTCCAAGTGTTCATCTTTGGTGTTCCATATCTTCTTTCAGCTCCATGTGATCCAGATGCCTTCTTCTGTCACAGTAACATGTGCATAAACAACACACTGGTATGCAACGGTCAGCAGAATTGTGTGTACCCCTGGGATGAGAATCAATGTAAAGGTGAGATGTGTTAATACATCTTGGTGATGTTATACCTGATGGCGGTAATGTGACAGACAACGGCAGATCTACAAAAGGATGAGCTGCACCGCTGTGGGATTGGCCACAGTTGACTTCAAATCTGCCTAATCAAAACATGAGAGGTCTCCCACTCCTCTGATTGTTCATATGCACTCTTAGAGCTGTACCAGTAGTATTATCAAAAAGTACCATGGAAATGATTCAAAGGTTTTAATGCGTGCTTTTCACATATTTATGAATGAAATATGTCATTTTGGATCAGCCGTCTACTGCGGAGGCCACGTAATCTGAATAGATGTAAGGTTTAGGTCAACTTTCTGCTACTAAATTGCCACCACGCCAAATTGACACTCCAAAATAGAACATAACCGATCAATTACTGGTTTAGTGTGACTGAGTTAGGGGACCAACCAATAATTTTGAAATAGATATATCTATTTTTCACCATTGAATAACATATTATTGTTTTAATGTTCATGATGTTCTTGTAAACCGGAGTTTTCATACTTTATTGAGTAAAGCATCATATTTTACATTACACTTTATCATCATAAAAATGCTGCAAAAGTACCGTATACAGAGCATACTTTAAAATTTAGTGTAAAATGTGGACATGTTGAGTTGAAGAAAAAGGTGTTATTCTGTTAAATGTGTACAACCTGATACACACTAATTTTAATTTCTTCCATCTATTTACAGTTAGGGAGTAATTACAATTTTCTGCAGTAAAACTTTTTTTTTTTTTGTCTATAATTAATTTGACCACCAATTTAAAATAACTAGCTAAACCTATTTTTCATCAGGTGCATAGCCAGAAATTTTTCAATATGCAAGTGTTTTTCTTCTTCATGCCATCCTCAAAATGTTCTCCAAGGTATTGGCTTGGCCAGACAGTTGGTCACCTCATAGCTCCGCCCCATGTACAAAAAATATCTTTTTTTTTTTTTCCTCTAACTGTCAATTGTTCACAACTAAAGCAACAACCAATCACAGCTCAGCTTGAGAATGTCACATGCACGACAAACCCTGAAAAAATATGAGCTGTCGTTTCCTGAGTCCTGAGCCCAGGTGATGTCGTTTTCAGTCAATATCAAATGGCAAAATGAGTGTTTAATAGGTATTAATAGGATGTGAAAAGCAACTTAGTTATCATTTATAGTTATTACTAGTAATTCATAGACAAAATATGAACTTTTTAGTGCTGTAAGTGGCTAATTAAATATCCCTTTAACTGTTCTGCCTTTGACTGTACATCGCCGGTATTGATAGATGAACAAAAATTATGGTTTAAACAGCAATTTTCTGTTGAATCAAATGTTCGGAATCACTCTTACTATGTTTCTGTTGGTGCACAGAGAAGACGAAAGCCAACATCCTGGACAACCTGAACAACACAAACGGGACCATTATTGGCGTTACCTGCTGCATTGTTCTCCTCCTCCTCATCATCTCCATTATCGTTCAAATCAAGCAGCCTCGCAAAAAGTACATCTTACGGCGTGAGGACTTTGACCCCACCATGTTTCAAGAGGTCTTCGAGCCGCCTCACTACGAGCTGTGCACTTTACGGAGCGCCGCCACCGCCGCCGCCTCAGCAGACCTCGTGGACCTGGCGGAAGACTTTGAGAACTACCACGCCCTCCGTCGTGCCTCCTCACGCTGCATCCACGACCACCACTGTGGCTCCTCCTCCAATCCGGGCTCGGCCCACATATCCCAGTTGTCCCTCAGCGGGCGAGGGAGCCGCGGCAACCTGAGCGCGCGGGACGCGGCGGCCGCCGGCCTCCTCGCCGACCTCCCGCAGCCTCCCATGTCCGTGCGGCCCTTGCTGCCCAGCGCGGCAAACCGGAGGAGCATCTTGGTCATGAAGCACAGCTACTCGCAAGAGGGGGCGGACAACGGATGCGACCTGGACGACGACCTGGAAGAAGTTCCAACCACCAGCCACCGGCTTTCACGCCACGAAAAGGCAGTACAGCGGTCAGTATCCATAGATTTTTGATGAGGGAAGAGCACCAGCTCTACTTTACTTGTGGAATATTCCGGTTTTACTTTGGATTATCCTCCTTTGTTCATCTTTTTTCTTACTCTGCTATTCTTAAATAGTCTTTTTTTTTTCTTACGTAACACTTCTTTAAAATATTTAAATCTTTTCTTGCCCTTGCCTACTCGTCCTACTTTACTCACAAAAAGGGATATTGGGCCTGAAGTTGAATTTCAGAGTGACCCTAAAATGCACTTTAACCTTTAGAGTTTCAACTTTTGAATGAGCATGTCCAACTGTTTTATGTTTCATTACATTTCATACAATACACTAACAAGGAGCTGAACATTAAAATGGCCAGTTCATGAATAAACCAATTGACTGTTATGGGGCATGTCAACTCAAAAATGTTCTTTACAGTTATATGTGCTATGCAACCTTATTCTAGTTACAATTGAAATTTGGGTTTAGGATTTTGCTTTGTCACCAATATAAATTCCTATGTGTTTGTTTAGTCTCCATTAAAAGGTAATTGATAAAAACATTTTAAATCGTTCTATGTAATTAAGAAAACACATAGTCTTAATTACGATTATATACTATACAAAAGCAAATCTGGGCCTCTTTCCTCAACTGGCAGCTCTAACTTGCGAATGAGTCAGACGAAAAAGATCCCTCGACACAACAGCCCAACATTTTATACTCAAGCTCATCTACTACCTGTTCACCCATGGGGAGAGTTGGAAATGTTGTTGGGACAGCTGAAGAGACTTGATGTGATGCTGGCAGCCTGTATTCGTGAGCCAAGTTCCCAACACTTCCAAGCAGCCAAAACATGTTTATAACAGATAAAAAGATCACCTGTTTGGGGGAGTTCTTTTGAGGTTAAGCAATCATGATAAGGCACTAACATTCTACTGTTTTAACATTAATGAATATGCGTGTCGTTCGCGCCACACATGGATAAAGCAGAAAAATAGCCAAATTGAATGTGAACTGAACGCCAAACAGAAGCTTTCAATAGCTCAACAGGTTTCAATCTTAAGAATAACGTTTGAGCACGTAGTAAAGCTCAAATGTGGGCCATTCAGGGCCAATTTATTGGAAAATGTCATTTTGGTAAACTTCTGCAACTGCTAGTGACCTCTGCTGGCAAAAACAAGCATGGCAGTTAATTTGAAAACGAAACACCTTTGCATTGGTCTTAATGCACACACGAACGATGTAGGATCCTGGTATAAAATCAAGATTAATTTACTACAAATAAATATTTTTATATTATTTATTATTTACGTATTTGTTGTTGTGGTTATGTGGCAGTTAATCTCTTAAAAAAAAACATTGTGACGCACCAATTTATAATTGCAATATATGGATTTGGAGTCACAGGTCATTAGCTTTTTGACAGCAATCTTACTCCATAATGAAGTAGATGAAAATAAAACCAAAAAATACAATTAAATTTACTGTAATGAAAGTAGAATAAATTCAGCACATACAAGTAATCATACATTGAACTAATCCAGAAATGATCAAATTTAATGTAATTTGACAGAAGTAAAATACATGTGTTGGACTCATGCTTATGAAATCGTGCATCACTATTGTGTTTGTGGAATATGAATTAAGCAGCGATCTCAACTTATTTTTTTCCATCTCTAGGTGGCCACTTTGCCTCTTGTTGAGCCTTCAGCTAGTAATGGATGAACAAGGCCTCATGAAGCACTTGTGATATTTTTTTACTCCTTTAGATCACACTGTTGGTTCAAATAGCCAGGGGAAAATTACATTTCCACTGCACTCATGTTTATTTTTACATCAAAAGCACCATGTAGAAAAGTAAAAAAAAATATCACAAGTGCTTCAATGAAGCTTCATTTTCCCATCACTGAGATGATAAAAAAAAGCTGGATTTTGCTCCTTAATTCATATCCCTCAAACACAATAGAATCCAGAATGTTGTGTTTAGAGTAATGAGGGAATATTGAACATATTGTAAAAAAAAAAAAGTTTTGGGTTGACATCCTCCTTCACAGAATCAGTGCCTCAAGTCAAAATGAAATAGCAGTATTTTTTTAAGCTATAGAAAATCACACATTATGTTTGACATTTACTAAAAAAAAAAAAAAAACAACAATATTTTTTGTTAGTTATTCCTTATTTGATTCATTCCTATTTATTACACAACAATTTTGCATGCAGAGTTTGAACGCACCAGCACATATTGCAATGTTACATGTCTATGCGAAGTGAAATTAAAGTACCGAGGCCTGACATTTCAGGTTCTGCCTCATTGGCTCTTTGAGCAAACATGAATCAGAGTACAACACAACTAGGGTCTAAAAGACAATCTCAAGGTAAGCCCTCTGAATGCAGACGTTTTTATGATGTGTATTGTTGTGTTTTGTCATTTCCACAGTTTGCTTTTGATGAATGTTACATTAGTGTTTTTTTTTATTTTTTTTATTTTAATAAGATGGTCTTCTTGCTTGCAGCCATCTTTGCCCTTTTAGCGTATTGGCTTGAACATGAGACGCTCAAGTTTTCTGCATGTTTAGAGCCTTTTTTTCTTTTGTACTGAACAAACAGTAGCCTGTGTATGTTTGAGTTTTGCATGGGCTTTTTCAAAGTGTTGAAAGTTCCATTTTTGCTAGGCAGCATTTTGTTAAAAAAAAAAAAAAAAAAGAAAAAAGCTTGCAAGCTGTAGGGTTTACAGTGACATTCAGTGACACCATTATGTTCTCTCTCATACCCTGTCAATGACTGTATATTAATTAAGACCACTGTATCTAACTTTCCACTTTTGTAGTATACAGTATAGATAGATAGATAGATAGATAGATAGATAGATAGATAGATAGATAGATAGATAGATAGATAGATAGATAGATAGATAGATAGATAGATAGATAGATAGATAGATAGATAGATAGATAGATAGGTAGATAGATAGAAATGAATATATTTTGGCTTGAAATGACACGCAAGATTGGAAAACAACTTTTCAGACATCCCGTTGTTGATCCAATTTCTATATTACTTAATCTAGAAGGACTGAAATTGCGCGTTGAACTTGTTTCCATTCATTCAGAGAAAAACCATAGTGACAGACAACTATTCATGTTCACACTATTACTGTATGAGATCCTGTGTATTATTATTAAGTGATGCTCCAAGTAAACCAGGCCGAAGCATTCATAAAAAAATAAGGGATATAGTCGCTCAAACTATGTTTAGTATTATTATTGTAAGTTTTTGCATTTTTTAAATTAACATTGCACTAAAATAAAGGATTTTTTTTAAACTGGTTTAGTAATTATTACATTTACTCATTCACTGCCAGCCCAGTAAAAAAAAAAATGTATATTTGATGTATCTACTCACTAAAAGGTTTAATCCCCGCCGAGTAAAAAATCGATCTTGAACTTCTAAAGCTGTCAATGGCAGTGAATGAGTTCAAATGTATTGCACATACTGTACATGCCACTAGAGAGAACTCTGCACTTCAATTTCAAGCTCTTCACCTAAGTAGATCATTCTCAAAGCTACCAAAGGTCCTTTAGAATCATACAGAATATTAGGTTTTCTGAAAAAATAAATAATGTCCAGAATGCAAATCTACCATACAAACTCCAAATACTTTTTATGAACATCTAAGTCAACTTCAAACTGTATTTTGCAACTTTTTGTGTCATTTCTAGTCAGAATATTGTCAGACTTGAGTTATTATACTTATGCATACAATTATTTTGTAGCTTTGCATGTGATTTGTTGTGTCATGAAGTATGTGTAAGTAGTTTACATGTGTAATATTTAATGTTCCCAGTACATTTTATTCTCACTAGACACTTCATAAAGTACACCAGCACAATCTAATCTATATCATATTAACCATCCTGAAACAATACGTATCAGATCTGAAATCCAAACTATTTATTCGACTTAAAGAGGTAAAGAAAGGCACCTAATTCATTCCCAAATGTTGTTTTCCATCAGATTGTGCATGTGTGCCTGCCGTTGTTTAATATCCGTAAGAGAAGGTGCGCGTGTGTGTTTATGTTTGTGTATTCATGTGTGCACGCTTATGTTCTCCATTGTGACATATTGTCTCCATCATGTAGACTTCTTGAGAGTAGTGCAATCCGGTGTGAGCGCAAGCTGGCACCCCAAACATGTGACAAAGTGGAGCGGACATTAACACCAGCAGGATGCTGAGGCTGAAGGGACACTTTGACACAAAGATATCTAAAAGTGCGCAAAGAATGAGCACAAAGAACCAGATGAAAATACTTCGTTGTAAATTTTTGAAGGAATTTCATCCCATTATTTGTTATAGTCTAGAAAACAATTGTCTTCTACATATTCTGACTAAATTTAGAGTGATATTTACCTGTCGTTGAGGACAAACTTTATATGATCTAAAATTTAGCATGCATGATCCAAATCAGTAGATTTATAGTTTCCTTAATAAAAAAAAAGAATACGACTAACACACATCAAGGTAATAGGAATTATTTTGACAATACCAACAGATCAATGCAAGGCACTTTTGCATGCTTCTTTATCATTATTTATGATATGAATTTTCCAGCCCCACATATACTAACACATTAGAAAGTCCAGAATGAGGAAATGAATAGCATTGCATGGTAATAGCTGGAAATAATTACATTAAAAGGCCAAAACTAAATCATCTTTTCCCTTTGACTCTCTTTTCTTCCATATTTATGTTGTCTGTATCCTAGCAATCGCCATAGGAAGCTTAATGTCTTTGTATTCCACCATACCTTTCTACTCAGACAAAATAAAAATGTTTTTTAAACGTTTTTCAAACGAGACTTAAGGGCTGGTTTTATTGATGCTTTGTATCAGTATTAATATTCAATAACAATAAAGCACCTTTTTTGTTGTTTTGTTCAATTTGTCTCAGTAAATCTGTCATGCATGCCTCCCATGTCTCACAGACATTAAATGTGTTTCTTGTTTGCTTTATGGAATACGCTATCAAAGTGAGAGTTGAAGTTTTTCTTTTAATCCTTTGGCAATTCACATTGACTTTAATCAAAAGTTTAACCTTTCCGGTTGTTGGGATTATGAGTTTAAACAACAGCCACGGGCAGGGATCATCTATAGTAAAATTAGTTTTGGAGTTTAAAACCTCCATCGTACTTAATGCTTTACACACATGCGAGCAAATCTACATGTGCTTAAGATTCACATAAAAGGCATGCTTCATTTTCTGCCATGTGTGATTGTATACTGTATACATTTTTCCTATGCATATGTAATTTGACGCTTAGTAAATTGAAAATCTGTAATAACTCACTATAGTTCACTCCTAGCAACTGGTCCAGGGTGCAATCCAATTCTTGCCCTAAGTCACTGCTTCTTAAATAGTGGGGCGGGCCCCCCTGGGGTTGCCTGAGGTGATGCTAGGGGGTGCGCGGATGACCACTGGGGAAAGGCTTTGTTTTTGTCAGGTGAAGTGTAATTGCAATAAAATAAGAATTTTTAACCCGTTTTTTTTGTTTTGTTTTTGTTTTGTTTTGTTTTGTTTTGTTTTTTAGTTTCAGGCACTTTGGTGGACTTGGTTATTTTTTTCTTTTTTAGACTAAGCTGTAACCCGTATAAACACTGTAAAAAAATAATTAACAGTTGTTGAACGTTGATTTATATTGCTTTTTTCTTTTGTTAATGTTAAAAAGGATACAGGATTAGGTATACTTATACCATTTTTATAGATAATACTTGTACGTATAGTCAGCGTGTCGAGTGTGTGTCTGTGTGGGGGGGCTCCCTTTCCCAGGGGGGGCTTGGCAAAATATAATTGAGAAGCACAGCCCTAAGTCAACTTCAACTGACCTTTGACCTTATTACGACAAGCATTATGGAAAATGAATGGATGGTTGCTTCCACTCAAATAGACTGTGCCCCAGTTTTTTGGTCATCCACTTTGAGGAGACTCTTCATTTCCTCAGACAGGTTAGCTGCAAGATGATTCGTTTTGTAATCACAGCACTTCACTTTTTTCCACGTTACAGCCTCATTCCAAGCTATGTAATCATTCTCTTACCTCAAAATTACACAAAACCCCATTATGTGATTTTTTTTTTTTTTTACATTTTCTGAATTCATTAAAAAATATAACACTAAGAACTGACATTTACATAAGTATTCATAGCCTTTGTTTTAGTATTGTTTTAGTAGGAGAAAGTTGCGCATAGCCATTTTCAGGTCTCTCACGAGATGTTCAATTGGATTCAAGCCTGGGGTCTGGCTAGAACACTCCAGGACATTCACAGAGTGTTTCTGAAACCAATCCTTTGAGATCTTGGCTGTGTGCTTCGGGTCGTTGTCCTGCTGAAAAATGAACCTTTTTCCCTGTCTGAGGACAAGCACGCTCTGGAGCAGGTTTCCATTTGGAATATAACTGTATATTGCTGCGTATTTTTTTCCTTCTATCCTGACTAGTCTTCCACAACCATCAGCTGAAAAAAATCCCCGTAGCATAATACTGCCACAACCATGCTTCACTGTTGGTATGGTATTGGCTTGGTGATGACCGCTGCCTGGTTTCCGACAAACATGATGCAAGGCATCACACCAAAGACTTCAGTCTTCGTCTCATCAGACCAGAGAATTTTGTTTCTTATGGTGTGAGAGTCATTCAGGTCCCTTTTACTTTTTTTTTTCTTTTACTAAGGAGTGGCTTTTGTCTGGCCCCTCCACCAAACAGGCCTCATTGATGGATTGCTGCAGAGGTGGTTGTTCTTCTAGAACGCTCTCCTCACTTCACAGAGGAATTCTGCAGCCAACCCTGACAGAGTGACCATTGGGTTATTGGTCACCTTCCTGACTAGGGCCTTTCTTCAGTTGCTCAGTTTAGATGACCAACCAGCTCTATGAATGAAGGATGCTGGTGGTTCCATACATCTTCCATTTACAAATAATGAAAGCCACTCATCGGGACCTTCAATGCAGCAGAAATGTTTCTGTATCCTTCCCCAGATTTGTGCATCAAGACAATCCTGTCTTGCAGGTCTACACACAATTCCTTTGACTTCATGCTTGGTGTTAGTGCTCTGACTTGCATGATCAACTGTGGGACCTTATATAGACAGTCATAAAGAGCTATTGTGTGTAGAATTTTCAGGTAAGAGATTATTTTAATAGAATTTGTAATTAGGGTGTAAGATGACAAAATAGGGAAAGAGGAAAATGCTGCAAATACTTTTCGAATGCACTGTACCAAATGTTTGATGGTAGATCTAGTTGATCATAATATACTATAGCTACAGAACAGGATTGGCATAGGTAAAGCTGTTGTTTACTCAATGTGCTATTAATTGACCAGTGTTGCATTAGGTATTCAAAACAAAAAAGAAAATGGAATTATGTCCTCCATCATATCCGTAACCAAAGGGGAACAAAAAAAAATCTAGAAAAACTGAGTGTCTTGAAAGCTTTTGTGCATTGTGCACTTTATTTTGTACTTTACTGTCTTTTAACTTTTTTTTAATTTATGCACACACTACACTCTCTCTTCCACTCGGTTTCACTTTCTTTGTCTCTAGCATTCAAACATTCAAATTCAAACAGCCTGCCAGTAAATATATAGATTAAAATAAATAAGTCTCACCCAATTTATCAAAAGCAGGCCTGACAATAAATAAATAAATGAAAAAACATGTAAAGCCCAGAAAAGAAGGGAGAGGAAGTAATGGTGTTTTCATTTCTCTACAGATACATCAGACAGATGCATCATTCTTCTGCATCTTGCCAAGTTTGACAACATTTGGCGGTCTCTCTCCTTTGTGAAACTTCACTGAACTAATATGCCTAAGTAATTTTGAGTGATGTTATTAATGGGTGTGGGTGGGTCTGTGATGTAAGCATCAAGTGGTTTCTTTGCTTCGGACCACACAGGTGGTTTGTTCCTGAACCAGTGGACCACATCTGGCAAGGATGAACTAGCCATGGAACATTGATAAATGACTGAAACCAGAGAATACCTTTAATGTAAAGTTATTCATCAAGGGAAAAAAAAATTAAGAATCAGGTTCTTAAAAATCATTTTCATGCTTCAATTAAATGTGTCATTTTGATTCCTAGGGAGGGTGCTGTCTAATACCTTAACATTACAAGACTTGAGGTTGAGAGGTTGATGTGTGGAAATGAAGTGTTGAATTTCATTAATGACCCTTTATTTACTTGGCATTTGTTCTGGGCATTATAATCCGTTAGTTTGTCACTCTTTATCATTACATTGTGTTTTTATTTAATAGTCATTTGATAATATAAAAGAAATGCTGGACAGATTATTTAAATAAACAAATGTTTACTGATTTATTGTGATGAGTCATCAATTCATTTAAGTAACAATGTAGCCTTTTATAGTGTTCTCCTTTTTATATATGATCCTTGGGAATCAGCAATCCAATACAGCATACACACTATAAATAAACCATAAACACAGGAACTCACTCTATGGGAAGAAGCAAAATTATTATTTTTTTTTCGTTTATCAGTCTCCCAAAAATTCTTCTTGAAAAAAATGTCACCGTTGCCCATCACATCCTTGCATCTCACTCTTCAGCCATGACCAGGTGCAAACTGTACAACAGGCACTAAATATTACATCCAGTACACATTAGGAACATTAATGTGATGATTTTGTCGTTGTTTCTTTTGTGTTTCCATTCTTTTATATCATTAAAAATACAATAGTTTTTTGTGGGCAAAACAATTGAAAAAAAAAACAGTAATTTTGCCTCAAACAGAATATTTGGGAAAGACAAGGCACCCGTTTCACCAGTAGGACTCATACTTCCATGATTCCTAGCGTGAGTGATGTGACGTAAAATGTATGCGTCAATGATTAGGTTGACACACTTTATCCCAAATAGAAGGTATACGCACACTTAAATTAGTAGAATTTTTGTTTATCGTTTAGATTAAGATATTTAATTGTAATAATGGCGTATGTTCAACTATCGAAACTGCTTTGTCGGAGTTTAAAGCCAACATCGATGCAGTTTGCACAATTGTCAGCGCGCAATATGTTCATCCACATTTCGAGACTGACCTTCCACAAGAGGCTGCAAAATCCTGCGTGCTGTTTGTTGCAGTCATGCAGAAGTATTACTCTTGACTTCAGAGCAAGAAACAAAAGCGAGGAGCGAGACGGTGGTCAGAAATCACTTTACAAATACCCGAGTGGAAGCCCAACGCCATCAGCTACAC
Organism: Hippichthys cyanospilos; assembly: GCF_059441005.1. Lineage (NCBI taxonomy): Eukaryota > Metazoa > Chordata > Actinopteri > Syngnathiformes > Syngnathidae > Hippichthys > Hippichthys cyanospilos. The sequence goes on along the minus strand of NC_142387.1, from coordinate 5,447,303 downwards.
GCAAAGGTAAACTACATTTTTGACAGATTGTCTAGTGAAGCTTTGAAACTCTCAGTTATCTTTTCTAAAGATGTATTTGTTTTTCAGTGAAAGAAGCTGGCCGAGATTTCACCTACTTGATTGTTGTACTTATAGGTCTTGGAGTGACAGGTAAGTGGAACAAATAAATCCTGTCACAAGCAGATGCTTTGCAGCTCATCTTTTTGTTCGGTCAGTATTTAGGAAGCAATTTTTGCGTGTGTTTCAGGTGGTCTCCTCTATGTAGTCTTCCAAGAATTGTTTTCTTCTTCCAGTCCAAATAAAGTATACGGAAAAGCTTTCAACAAAGTCAGATTAGACCCAGAGGTACCCAAAACGTTGTCATTTTATATAACTGATATATGTATTACCACATGTCAAAGTTTGCTTCATTACCAGTCGAAAGGTGGGATACAACCAATTTATGTTGTTGCTGTTTTAAAATGTAGGTAATTGGCGCATTCGGAGAACCAATCAAGTGTTATGGTGAGACGACTCGTCGAGGAAGAAGACAGCAAGTCAGGTTGGGAATGTCATCACTAAATTGATTGTGTTCACTGAATACTATTTTCATAGTGTTCAATAAATGTCAATTTATGTTTCCACTGTAGTCATATGGAGTATCTAAAGGATGGACTGAAGCACATGAGACTAAAGTTTTACATTGAAGGTTCCGAACCAGGACTGAAAGGCACAGTGCACTCTGAGTCTAAAGAGGTTTGTATTACTTAGTGAGAATCCATTCAATATCAAAACGTTTTATTCTGACTAGGGAGAAGCATTCAATTTGAATATCATGCAGAAATTAATTTAATTTCGTAATTCAATTAAAAAATGTCATGGATTCATTAAACATTTTTTGAAGGCTTATTACGAGTTACAGTTGCATGAACATTTTATATTTCTACGTAAAATCGCCATTAAATGTGGTCTCATCTTTTTCAAAACCACACAGCGTCTGCTTTGTCTAACACTACAGAACAATTTAAAGGTTTTCATAATTTTATGAGAGTAACATGCAAACAGTAAAATGAGAAGGAATAAGTAACCGAACCTTCTGCCCAAGGAGACATTGAGAGCAATTAATAATTTATATTCATGTTTTTTATTGATTTTTTTTCTAATCATTTAAGTCATGGTGTGTCCAATCAATGAAAAGTCGCTTAAAGCGTCCTTACCCGCTATAAACACAGAACTAGTAAGAATTATGTCTTGATGAAAAATATCTGAAGTGTTTCATATCTTGATCAAAAGAGCTCTCTAAAAACCAGCGATTTGTTGACTTGTGTAAAGATGACAAAACCATCACCAGAAGTCTGGATTTTTCTCAATCCATTTTTAGAGAAATTATCCACAAATAGAGTTTGGCATTTGTCACCTTGTGCCTAAGGATTGGCCTTCCATCAAAAAGAATGCTAATAGTTCAACAAAGAATACCCGAGAGGTACAAAAAAAAGTACCCAAGCTAACTGCTAAAGAGTTGCATAAATCATTGGCACACTCTAATGTCTCTGTACATTATGTAAAACACTGGCAAATAGTGTTCATTGGTGGACTACACTGAGAAAGCTAGTGCTGTCAAAAAACATGCTGCATGTTGGATATTTTTATTTAAAAAAAAAAAGGCACTGAGACACCCCACAGAACCTTTGGCGAAATATTTTGTGGACAGATTGAACTAAAGTTAAATTGTTTGGGATTACTACAATGCCATGTGCAGAGGAAAAATGGAACACCTCACCAACACTTCATTCCCTCCCTAATGCATGGTGGAAGGAGCAGAATAGTTTGGGTCTGTTTTGCTTTCTCATGTCCTGGACAACTTGCTATTACTTATGGACTCATGAATTCAAAGGTTCATCAGGATATTTCATAGGAGAACCTGAGGCCATCCCTAAGACAGTCGAAGCTAAAAAGAAAATGGATGCTTCAACGGGACAATGATCCAAAACAGAAGTAAATCAACTACATAGTGGTTTCGGAAGAACCAAATACATGTCACAGAGTAGTCAAGTAAAAGTCCTGACTTGAACCCCATTGAGATGATGTGGCACGACTAACAAGTTGAAGCATTTTTTGATTCATTGATTGATTCTGATCGATGTGCCAAACTCATCTGCAACTACTTTAATAGGAAGCGTCTGGCTGAGGTAATCGCTGCTAATGGGTGACCAAACAGCAATTAAATGTGATAGTTCAGTTAATAACATGCAAACAGTGTGGGAGGAATAAGCCCTCCCACACTGTTTGCATGTTATTGTTAAAAATATAATAACCTACAGCTATCGGAGTGTTTCAATCGTAAGCAGACTTATTTTTCATCTTTGCGTTTTTGGAAAAGATGAGATCACATTTAATGGTGATCTTTATGCAGAAATGTCAGATGTTTCAAAAGTTTCAGACACTTTTTCTTGCCACTGTAAGTTCTATGTTATTCTTGCAAGCACCACCCTTTTATTTGTAAAATACCATGAAATGTTTCACTGTTAGTAAATCTGAGGTTTACTTTATTCAGTTGAATTGCTGCAGCTGAAGTGATCCATGATGTCTGTTAATTGATTTATTGAGATGCACCTGTACCTAATTTATGGCCCATAATAGACCACACTATTTGGAATGTTATTTTTGTTTTGTAGCATAGATTGCATTCTTTTTTTTAATCAATGAAATCTTTTTCAGAACCCTGAAACTGGAAAATATGAATTTCGCTACATTTTCGTGGACATAGACACTTACCCAAGGAGGACCATCATTGTTGAAGATAACCGATGAAAACGTTATCAAACAAGAAAATGAGAGGACTTCTCTGAAGGTTTTCACTGTCTGATAATTGATAATGTATGTTTATTTTTGATATGTGTTGAAAATGTGAACATAGCTGATGACACAAATGTAACATTAATGATTAAAAGTGTTTGCATGAGCTTTAAGAGTAACATGATTTACACTGAAAAATAAAGTAATATCTTGTAAATTCGGAATCAGCTTTTTTTGTTCTATTTTGAGTGCACTATCTTAAGTCACTGACGCTTGAAATTCTTGTATTCCAAAATTGGCCACATGATGGCGACAAAGCGTCTGCTTATGTAAACGGCAAATGGATTTAACACTTATATACCGTTCTCATGGGAAAACTTGTTGGTCTCCTGAAAATACAGTTTGGTGTTTATAATCGTTTAATATGCTGCCATAACGTCAGGAATTGGGTTATGAGTTGATCAAAAGCATCTTATACAACTTACTAATGTACATTTTTATGTTCATCCAGCGACATCATGTAGCACCCTCGTGATTGTTAACCGTCACTTTAAGATCATTCTCTAAAACGTCTTAGTTTCAACCCAAAATGTTATCTCCCTAGCGGGTATTTGTGCATTTAATACGATTTAAAATGAATGAACAGCCGAGATTGTTTTCATCTTTAAACGAAGTTATTCACGCACGTTCCTGTGGTGGAAACGAGTATTTTCCCATTATCCATGAAGGCAACAACTGAAACCCCGCCCACTTGAGTGGGCGGTGTTGGAAGTGGGCACGGGGATGTGTTGGATTCACACACAATGCTAAAGCAATACTACAAGAAGAGTTAGTTATTCAAAACCGTACATATTTTGTCGAGTGAGTATAAGTGTTCTTGCGGGACAGTAGTGAAAATGCGAAGGAATTAGGCCATTTTCAGGTGTTTTTTGTCGGAATGGTTGGGTAAACATAGGTTGTTAGTGTTTGTGGCCTGTTTTCGTAGCCTCTGCTGCTCCCTGGGGCTTCCCTAGCATCACATCAGCACACAAGACGCAGGAAACGATGGCCCACCGTGTGGTTAACTTTCATGCCATGAAGCTGCATTAAAGTAAGTCCATCCGATTTGTTCTAAACAAACGTTTGCTGGGCAGCTACCTTATGCTGCTAGCTTGTCGTTCCCAACAGCTGTTTTTAATTTTTACTTTTAAGCGTCGAACCTTTATACTGTATTTTTCACATATTTTTCTAAATTAATATATTATTTAATAACAATCAACTTGAAGAATGCACAGTGGTGTTTGTCTAGGTCTGTCTACAAAATGCGTGGTGAGTTCCAGAAGGATTGGCTAGGATTCAGTAGTTTTGTGTGCTGTTGAATCAGGAAAGGTGTCCAAACCACGGATCGAGGACCAATTGTGGCCCGTTGTGAAATTTATTGACCTTTGTCGTACTTTAAAATTCACAATCTCCACAACCCACGTCTTTGGCCAACTTTGTACAACTTTTTACACTGGCTGGTTAGCGGGTGAAGAGAAGGTCCTCCTCATCTTTCACTCTCTTGTCTTCTACAAGATTTCATTTCAAAGTGATCTGGTGAGGGGATGTCACAGTAGTGAATAGTATGAATTGTGATTGCACTGAGAAGGTCAGAAGTTCCCTGGACAACATTGCCAGCTCTTGCTACTTGAGCGAGTGAGAAATATTGTCATACACACAACTCATCCTTGTCAACATGCTGTCAAATTTTTGCCTTCTGGTTGAATGCTACAGTGCTCATAAAAATCAGACAAAAGCCCCTTTCAAATCAAGAAGCCCAGTTCCTGGTAGCAGGTGTATCTAGTCCAAGGATCTTGAGTGTGGTCCATGAGTTTGCGTTCACACCCAGCGAAGCAGAGGGGGAAAAAAAGCTAATAAGCTGGATGATGAACAAAAGACCTTTATTGTGACACACTGCGCGACAGTGTAGCCAAATCTATTTTTTCTTTGTATTCAGCTGTTAGTTTTATACTAATAAATTGATAGACCTTATTCAAGCCGTGCAATCTATTGACAAAGCTTCCATATCGCCAATGGAACCAGCGCTTTCGTGCTTTGAGAGAGTGCTTTGAACCTCATAAATATACAAGGACTATGAAGAACTGTCTGAAACGATCCTGGGGAAGAGACATAAAGCCACTAAAGTTGGCACTCAGTCCATGGATTCTTTTCAAAGTTTTGCATCGTAAAGCACATGCCGCAAAATACAGAGCTTGCTGAAGCTGGCACATGCTTTATGATGCAAAGTTATGTCGATGTTGAGTATTTTATATATATATATATATATATATATATATATATATATATATATATATATAGTTTTTTTTCTAAGACTCCGTGTCACAAAAGTGCTGCCAAAGGTGAGCGTTCTGTCAGCAACTCACTTTTTCTTGTATTTGAAGCAAATTGGCATTGAATGTCATCGTCCTTGTAAATACTCAGAAAATGCTCAGATTACCCATCCACTTATAAATTTTCTGTCATTCCATTATTTCAAAATATTAACCAGCAACAGTAGTGCAAACAACTGCTGACTCGTAACGATTTATAAATACAGTTTTGGGAACCCCCATTTTGAGAAATGCAAATCAAACTCTCTCGGCGGAATGTTTTGTTTTATTCTGTATTTCACGCTTCAAAACTGTGAATTTCATAGAAAATAGCATGAAAAATTAGCCAACACTGCTTCATTGTCTTTGACGCTGCTTCTTGGTTTTTCATCCTTTTCCGTTCCCTTGAAAAATGTGCTTTTCACCACGTGGTCCCCACATATTGGCCGTGCCCATTTATTCGGTCAATTCATATGCACCAACCAAAGCTGTGCTCATTTAATTGCATACCTGCTGTACAATAGAAATAAATTCTGTTCTATTATTTTCTATCTTAATCAGATTGCTCTTAGTTTGGTTGTGAACATGAAAAGACAAAGGAAAAAAAAGTGCCGTTTATGAACCTTTCTGAAGTTGGTTACATATTGACTTTGGATCTACTCATGATTTAAAAATCTATACTGTCACTTTAACCCACTGCTTCTCAAATGCAGATGACCCCAGGGGAAATGCTTTGTTTATGTCATGTGAAGTGTAATTGCAATAAAATAAGAGTGCCCCCCTTGGGCACTTTGATGCACTTGCTTTTTTTCTGTTTTAGACTAAGCTGTAACCAGTACAAACGCTGTAAAAAATAATTAACAGTTGTTGAAAGTGGATGTATATTGTTATTTTCTTTCTTTTTTTTATGTCAAAATATGTCAATACAGGTTTCTGTTTACTTATGAAATTTTTATAGATAATAATCTTATTCGTAGTCAGGAATGTAATTGAGAAGCACTGGTTTTAAACTAAGCTGTAACCTGTATAAATACTGTCAGAAACAACTAAACAAAAAAAACAATTGTTGAATATTGATTTATATTGCTTTTCTCTTGTTAATTTAAAAAAAGAATAGATTTAAGTATACTTATATAATTTTTAGAAATTATAATCTTACATAGGGTCATCATAGGGTGTGTGTGGGGGTTACTATGTGTTAGTTAGTGATAGTTTTTGAATGTGACAAACACTACATAAATGTAATTTTTCTTGCTTTATTTGGCCTAACTAGTGGTATCTCCATATAGAAATTGAGTACATCTTTCATCAGTTGTGAAAGCCAATGCCCAATGATTGAAACGTCACCAAGATGGAGCTGTACTGGTATATGTATGTATAAATACTAATTTGAACAGACAATTACAATATTGATCACGATTGATCATAATTGTGACCTTTGTCTTCCTCCTCCTCATGACAGAGTTGTCATCGTGTTCATCATCATCAAGATTTTCTTCTATGTGTGCTGGTACCGCTCGAGACAGAGGCAGCTTGCCGCGTACCTGAGCAATCCTCGTAATGCCCAGATCGTCATTGTTGGAGGGAGAGCGTACCTCCATCAAATGTGCGAAAGACAGAGTGTAAGTCCCAACTCCATTTATCCCATTGATTTTAAATACACAAATGCTTTTACACATCTGGGCTATGTTTTCATGGTAAATGCCAGGAATTGATGACCTCAGTGGCTTTCACAGTGTAATTACTCAGTCTGCCTTACAACGCTGATAAAACGATTAATTTTTTTTTGGTGGTTGCTACTCTCTTTAGCTAAGCGCATTTTGCAAATTCACTATGTCTGAGGAACAACATTTACCACCGCTATGTGTGTGACTCGTTTAAGGCATTTCCTGTTTGTCCTAAGCTCCATCTACATTAGTTATTAGGGGTTTGCCCAAAAAAAAAAAAAAACAATTCACACAACAATCGTGATTCTCATTTACTACAATTACAATCGATTTAAAATTTCCCAAAATCGAAATTTTAGATAAAAAGAAATCAATCCGCTTCTTGTTAGCTTCCATACTACGTTGGACGTCGCCCGTTCAAGAAAGTCTAGCCTGCACAACAGGATGCACAAAATCAAACATTGGAGGAAACTGAACTGCCTCGTGCTCACTGAAAGCGGCCTCGTCACATTTTGCTAACATGTGCGCTGCACAAAAGCCCCACGACCGTGACTGTAAATGCAACGGGTGATTGTATAAGCATTAAAAATGGTGTATCCCTATTGCCGGTCCCAATCACGTTTTATTATCATGTATGTTTCTGCCGCCTTTTTCTTAACTTGATCAGCGACCTAAATAGCGCTCAATCGTTTTTTTGTTTTTTGTTTTTTTTCTTCCTCTTTCCCTCCTCACAGACAGCTCTCCTCACTCTAATGCACTTTTCTCTCTCGCCCGCACACGTGAATTAATTGCGCTAACCAGGAACAAATATTGAAATGGAACAGAAAGCAAACAAAACATCAGCAGCATGTTCACAAAACAAAATAAAATACAAAATTGTACAAACTCCAAATTGATACACAAACACATATTACTCACATACATGTAAATGAATGAAAATACTGTCTATGCTAAATAATGTTTCATGCTTTGCTCGTACTCTCCATTTAGCTGCTCACTTGAGAAATCTTTTTTTTGTCATTAAGGAACTGATTTGGCAATACTTTTTCACATTTTGGTAGTGCAATGTCCTGTGAAATGACAATATATCTTGTTCTACCTTTTTATGACATATATATAGACTTTATTTTTGTCTCATTTAATTTTATACTGTTAACAGCTGTATAATTTAACAGCTATATTATTTTGTCTTACAAAGCTGACCGAAGCAGAAATGTTTTAATTGAATTGAATCAAATTGTTTTGAATCAAAAATCGATTCTGAATTGTATTAGGGTCCCAAAAATCAAAGTCAAACCAAATTTTGGACAAAGATTATGATTATCAACAGTTTTAAGTCAAGTGATACAGTGATCCCCCCTACTTCGCGGTTAATGGGGGCTGTCAACCCCCCGCGAAGTCTGAAACCCGCGAAGTAGGGTATCAGTTCCTAGATTTCTATGTACGCCCCAATATAGCCGCAGTAACCATAAACAATCCTTTTTTTTTTGTATTTTTTGCCTATTTTATTTCCTTTCTCCTAATATTTGACATTACATTATCCTTATTAACATTATTGTATATTAATTAAATAACTAATATTACTTAGTTTGTTGAGAAGTTGTTCTCAGGACTGGTTATCTGCACCAAGACTCCAGTGAAAGAGTACACAAGTCATCACGTTGAACTTCACATTTATTTTGGCTCATGTATGGTGTATCATGTAGTATCTGTTGAATAATAAATCAACAACAATCTTAAAGTCAGTCAACTAACATAAAAACACTTAATCTATGATTTTACTGTATTTTTAGCCGGCATTAGAGGGTTAGCAACAACTAACAACAAATACTAACTATAAAGTGCAACCTCTACACAAACGAACACATAAACAGAATAAACACTCATCGCTTACTAAACATAGGCAGTAGCGTGCGTTATCAACATAAATGATAATAAACTATAAATATGAGCTTAAGTTGTCATTCACTACATCACCGTAACCAGCCGAATGACGCACAGAGAACGTAAAACAGGAAACGGAAATGCAACGCGACCCGACAAATTAAAAAGCATGCATTTCAAAATAAGATTAAAAAACGTCACAAACTCTAACGCTTGAAGAATTCTTAACATACAGTAGTTATTAACTAATATTACTTTATTTGGTTATTTGGTTAATACAGTATTGTATAATGTACTTTTTTGCTTTTTTCAATTTTTGTACATTTTTGCACATTTTTTAAATGATTATTTTATTTTGAAATGTTTTTATTTTTCCTGGAAAAAAACGCAAAGTACTGAGACTGCGATATCTGAGACCGCAAAGTAGGAGGGATCACTGTATTTTCTTTTTTTTTTTGTTTGTTTGTTTTTTGGAAATGCAAACCTTGTTGGTCAAATGTACTGTATTCTAAATACATGCCAATACATACAAATATGTGTCAAGATCAACAGATACAACATATTGTGTCAAGTTTGACGGATGTTCACAAGTATACATCATTGCACAGGACAACCATGTTATTTCACAAAAGAATGTAGTGAAAGGTGGCTTGTTATGTTTGCAAATGTACAGCCTCCGGCAAAGTTTTACAAAGACTTAAGATATTATTACCAGCAGATAAAGAGACGAATGTGTGCAGTAAAACCAGCCCAGCAAATCTTCTAAAAGTATTCTCGTTGTAGATACATACAGTGTGTTTGACATTGTTTAACACAGTTGTTCTCAATCTTTTTTTTTTTTATGTGAATTTTTTTTCGGCCAGATATCCCCAAAACCCCAGAACTTTATGTTAGATTTGTTTGATACCCGTGCCTTCACAACCACTGCTTTGCGTGCATCAGATGCAATGTGTCCATGTGTTGACTTTCCACCCCCCCCCTCCTCCTCCTCAGCAAACCTCACTCTGGCCAAGCTGGTACGGCGTACCTGACGACCTGTCACAAGAAGAGCCCTCCACGGCCCTGCCACCTGCTGTATCCTTCTCCCACCTGGACATGCCACCACCATATGATGCAGTCTCTGGAGGTACCACGCTCACTATCACCTTAAACTTATTCAACGCCCTGTCTCGATACAGCTTTCACATAAAAGATCAGTACACTTGATCCACACATGAATTTGAACGCCATTGTCATGACGAGGCATGAGCCAATATCTGATTCTGACAACGATTCATGACAACATTAAGCAAAAACATCATGGTATCACAATATTAAAATTACACCTTTTTCTTTTTCACAGTTGAATACAATCTGTTTTATTTTAAAACAAAACATTGAATATTTGGTACATTAAGAAATGTGTACCATGTTTAGTACAAAAAAATAAAATAATGAACGACTAAATAAATACATTCTTCTTGTTTTTTTTTTCATTTTTCTTAGCACCACGTCACTAATAAGGCCCTTTTGATTTTTTTTTTTTTTAATTCTTAGTACCCCATCACGTTAAGCTATTTTTAAAGACATTGCATCGCGCTTCCACGATTGTCCACTGGGAGGCACACTAGACTCAGAAAAAATTGCCTCTAAATCAGTGGTTTGCAACCTTTTTTTTCATTGACCTACCCCTAGTGAAATATGTTTTCAGCCAAGTACCCCTCAACTAGTGCATTGCGTTTTGGGGTTTAAAAAAAAAAAAGAATTAGAACATGCCATCAGTGTCTGATTTATTAAACTTCATTTTTTTATTGATCCACAAAAAAATAATCATCGCTAAAGTGTATTCTTTTGGATCATTGAAAAAGTCTGTTATCAAGAAATATGTTAGTTATTAATAAAAAAAAAATCAGCAAAAAATAATCAATATAAAGTGTCAGAAGTGTTCTCAAAATAAAAAAAATAAAAATAAATATGTGTCCACTGAAAAATATTAAACATAAAGCGTCCTCTTTTGGGATTACTGTAGAGATCTGTAATAATTAATAATAAATATTTGTCCACAAAAAAATAATCAACATAAAGTGTCAGACCTGTTCTCAGTAAGAAATAATTAAGAATAAACATGTGTCCACCGAAAAATAGTCAACATAAGAGTCCAGTTTTGGGACGACAGAAAAGATCTCTTCACAAAGATAAATCATTAACTTAATTCTTATTAAATCTTTATCCCCCCAAAAAAATTATCAACATGAAGTGCCAGACCTGTTCTCAAAACAAAAAAATTCTAAATAAATGTGTCCACAGAAAAATGTTCAACTTTAGGATAATGGTTGAGATGTGTTCACAAAAAAATAAATCTTTAACTTGACAGGTAACGAGAGGTGACAAGTTAGGTCGAACCTGAAAACAATTCAGTAATTATTTTGAAAGGATTTTTCCATGTTTGTTTGTTGTTTGTTTTATTTAAAATCTCCAGTACCCCCTGAAGTTCCTTTAAATACCCCCAGGGGTACTAGTCCCCCCACTTGAGAACGACTGCTCTAAAACAGTGGTTCTCAAAGTGGGGTCCTTCGGCTGACTGCAGGAGCTCTGTGAAATATTTTGGGTGATGAATTAAAATATATATTTGTAGGCGAGATTGATCAAATTGACTTAAGTCACAAAGGTTGTTTTATTGAGATGAAGGAAACTGGTGAAGGAAACTGGCTTTTTATTCACTGTGCAAATATTTTGTGAAATTATAAAACAAACAAAAAAAGTAAATATGGAATATGAATTGATTTCTTATTTTAACATTTCTAACCATGAAGTAAAAAGTCGCTTAATCGAGCTGTGATTCTCACTGTGTGTTTGCCACATTCCCTTTTCTCAAACGTTATAACTACTAACTAAAACGTTGATGTTTACTTGGCCGACTCTTTACTTGTTTACTTGCAAATCTCTCCTCCTGAAGTCAGAAACCAAAAAGAAACCAAAGAGCGCAGAATAAGAAAGTAATGCTTAGAAATGCACCAGCGAAGAAAAATAACCCTTTTGGTGTTTAGGGTGAGAAATCAACTTTTTAACATGAATAAAAGCATTTTAAAAATTTGATCTTTTATGATTTGGCCTATTTAATTATACAGTGTGTCATTTTTTTTATTTGTGTTCTTACATTCGCATTACATGCTCGTCGCAAGTAACATGGTGCATTTAAGGTATGTTCACAATGTCAGGAACTTGCATACACACCACACCAGCACATTGTTTTTCTTCTATTATAAAGTGTTTAAGATCGTGAGAAGACAAAATCAAAATGTTTTTGTTTTTATTTAATTAATCACCCAGCCCTACAGTCACAATTTAATTGCACCAGGGCCCTCAGAGTATATGCTAAGTTTTTCTCTTACGCTAATAAAACAGAAACTGAAAAAGTTAAGAAAGCATCTATGCTGCACAGCTTCAGTTCTTCTTCTTGGCCTGGCGAATTGCATCTTTCTTAGCCATTGAAAGCAATGCTGCCTTCAAATGGTCACAGTTAATCACTACAGTGCTCAATTGACTTAGTATTAAGAGGTGTAATTAGTACAATAACAAAATACAGTAAACAAGCAATACAAATGCAAAATATATTGCCTAAAACTTGGTTATTAAACAAAAATTGCAGTATTTAGAACATGTAATCGGCTTCATTTCTTGCTTTATGAAAATGTTTGCCTGTATATCATACAGTCGCGTTGCTAATTGCAAGAAATTGTCCCTTTGATCATCACTGATGTCTGCTGATTCTTGTGCATCGAACCACAAGTTATTTCCTCTGAGAAGGTAAATTGCCAGATACTAAGCAAGAATGGATTCTTTGTCTCGTAGATTGGAGTCTTTCCGACTCCGTGTCTCCTGATTTTTTTTTACTTTGCATCCCGATCACATGCATTTCACGCTCACTCCTCCACAGTCGTTTCCGTTCTTTTTCTTATGGACGCCATGATCTACAGGATGTAAATGAATAACTTTAAAATTACAGGCAAACTCATAACAATAAATTTGGATCCAATGATATTAGATTGAAAAAAGAGAAGACGGCACTTTTCCGTGATATCAAGCGGGAACTTCCTGTGTTTGCGCTGATGCGGTCTTTCGATTAGTTTCCGGATACCGGAAGTTCTGTTGCAAGGAGTTGATCTTTTATATAATATAGTCACAGGAAGCTTAATGCATACGTTTTTTTTTCCGGGTTTGGGAATTTCCGTTTGGCAGAGGAGGGAATACTTACTGTAGTCAATATTGTGCTTTCTTTTTCAGAGGACGACCTGAAGCCGCCTCCCTACAGCGAGTGCGCCCACGTCGACGAGCCCGACGGGCCTCAGCCCTCCAATCACACACCGCTCATCTCTGAGGGAGGGAACTCCCGTAGCTCCGGCGAGGCCCCGCCCCCTTATACACAGTCTCCCCCGTCCCAAGCAGGCCAACAAGAAGGCCCGACGAGCGCCACAGAGCCGCACCCTGAGAACGTACCCGTCTAGTTGAATACCGATGCCGCGTTTGCCTTTTCCCAAATACTGCCTTCCTACGGACAAACCTCAGCCTTGCTCTCAGTCGCGCCACAGTGGACACAGACTTTTTGAAGCCCACTTTGGTTTGTCTTTTTTTTTTCTTCTTCTTACTTTGAAGGCATCTGATGATTTTGGTCATAACAGATGACCTCAGCAAGCCCGCGTGCCTCCAAACGTGCCCCGTAGCAGCCATGAGCGTGACAGCTCTGATGTCAAAAACTCCTGCAGAGTCAAGACACATGAAGGGAAATAGTGTTTGCATTTTCAAGTATCGCCCGAGTGTAGCGCGTTTCACGCCTCTTTTAACCTCGTTTGGGGAAATTAGTAAACACAGGCCTGTTTCTTCAGTTGCATTTTTGGCCAAGACATCTAATTTGTCACAGTGGTTCCTTTCAAAGCATGTCAACAACAAATCCGTAGAGAACTGGAGAATTTCATTCTAGGGTAAATTACAATATCAAAGAACATCCAAATTAGTGTCCAGCATTATCGGCACAGCCGTGAGTTTGCCTTTGTACACAAACAATTCATTGTTGATGCCTGCATATCAATACAGTAGTTTTTATTATACAAGGATGAATTTAAAACAGTTCCCAGGTGTCTTAACCATGTGTATGTGGCATGCTTTTGACCAATTAACTCTTGAAATTGGGGAGAAAAATGTAATCACATATAATGCACTCTATTTATATATTTTATATACGACTTATTGAAATCAGTTTTGGTGGCGCATTTAACAAATGTGTTTTGAGTGGAAAAGTGCATTCGAAATTCTAAATGTCTAAAAAGTTCTGTGATTTCTTTTTTTTCCCCCTGGTGGTAAATGTGCCAAGGTGTTTCCCGCAAGGGGGCGTTAGAGAGCCTTTTGTCAATACAGTTAGCCGCAACCAACATCAGTGCCGCCACAATCGGTCTGTTTATTGAGTGGTATTCGCCAGCTGTGATTTGTGGCGCTAACTGGTTGTTTAGTCCATCCTTGCATGAACTGAAGTGGGAAAGCTGTAATTTTAAGATTCTGTGCCAACGGTAAAGCAATTATGAAATGGCTCCTCAAAATATTCACTGCAGCAACATATTCTGACGACTTTTTGACTTTTGAACTCAAGACTATCATGAAAAAAATATTTTGAGTGCTGAAGGGCTTTTATTACTTTTTTTTTCTTTTCCGAAATACTTGCAAATGTCAAAACTAACCAAAAATATTTTAGCAGCGTCTTATAGTCTACTGTATGTAAGAGTTCACCACAGGTTGGTCAGCTCAATTTACGTTATCAATACCATGTGATTTGGATTTGATTTCATTGCATTTCAAAGTAAACTTTGCTTGAAAAGTCTGCCTCTTGTTTTGTTTTATTCCCCCTCTCTATAACCCTTGTTGACAATTCTGCTTTAATGTGCAGTACAGGGGGTCCTCGGGTTACGACAGTCTCGACTTAGGATGTTTGGAGCTGGCCATCACCATAGAGGTGAAATATTAGAGTGATACATATACATAGAGGGAGTCTAAAAACTAATAAATGCCAACGAACAAGTTTTTGCGCGCAACAGAGACCATTCAAGTGCTATGTTCCGTTTTGGGGTTTTGTTGATGTAATACAGGTGACGGTTTAGATCACCAAGACTCCCCACTGCCATTCTTGCCGGCCGCCAGCAAGTCCGCAAAACTTCACAGAACGCTCGGGCACGCAGACGAAAATGACAAGAGTTGCTTAACAAGAGTTCTCTACAAAATAAAATGTGGTGCAAGAAAGTTTATCCGACGAAATGGGGGCAAAAAGGGGCAGAACAATAGTATAATTTTTTACAGTGCGATACGTATAGAGTAATCTATATGTATTATTATTGTTTAGTTAGTATTTGTATGGTGATTTACACTGAAATTCGGATTACATCGCGTCTTAAAACCGGATCCACGTAAATCGAGGACCCCGTATAATCGAGAGTGTTTGAAAATTTAGTTAAAACCGACTGACAGTTTTGATTATAGATGACAAAGCCTATCCTAAAATATGAGAGAAGGCAAGTGCACAAGTCGCTCAATGCCCACTAACTTCCTACTTATTTCCTAAATGACTCAGTTCACTTGACTCACATCTGTTAGTGACTTTCTGATGTGATGCTGATAACACTTTATTTTATTGCTTTTGTTTGACCATTTTAGAAGGAGCAGATTGTGATTACATGTTTGTTACACGTTTTCGTTCCTGATGATTGTCAGTACTATTTTTTTATTTTACATACATATAAAAGCAGTCCCTGCACAAAAATATGAAAAATGTGGTTCTGCGCTAGCGGCCCTGCACATTCTACCGTGATTCTACGTAAAAACAGCTGAAGTTCCAATTTCAGGACATGATACAGTTTTTACTGCCATACAAACAGAGTAGGCATTTATGTAAACGTTCCACTAGAGGGCAGTATCGCTCCACTGACTATTACATTTATACCTGAAACTGGTATTTTTATCGACTGAAGGGCTTGCTCACTTTTGAATACACATGACAGATACCAACATACTACGTTTTCCTGAAACGTTTTGGTTACGCATTCATGAGGGAAACAAGTATCTTATGATATTGTATTGTAGATGTTTTTTTGTTTGTTTGTTTTTACCCAATCTTGTGCATAAGTCTAAATTCTCTTGCTTTTTAATCGAGTGCAATAACTTATTTATGTGCACGTTGTATCATATAATACAACATTTAATTTAGTGAAATCAGCAGGCGCGGGGTCGTTGATGTTTTCTTATAAATTATTTGTATTTTGGGAGCAGGGTAACTATCCTTGAGAATTGTTCACTAATTATACCGTCTTATCATGCTAAGCAGCTGCATAATGGACTATATTTATTGAGCACCTTGCAACATTATTGCGGTCTCCACGTCCACATGTAAAATTGAATTGCTCATTTACATTGTTTCCTCTTGCAGACCTTGGCTGTATACAATGGTAGGCAATTAGACAGGGCCACTCCAGAAAAATACGTATAATTTCATATTTTTTCCTCCTCATCTTGCATCATCTCATGCTTTTGGAATAAGATTTAAGCAGCACAATCCACCCATTAAAAAAATATCCGAGGGGATTGCCATTTTGCCAATTACCGGTTTTTAGTCAGGTGACATTCGTAACCCGAGATTGTAATTGTGATTACTCTGATATGTACAATATTTAATTGTCTGAATGTGCCATGTATGTTATCAACTGCATTTGTGTAGTGTTTGCCTTGATGTATTTGCTAGATTCACTTTGATGGAGACAAATCAAAACAGGCTTTGGGTGTGCATGATAAACAGCAAGGTGAATTGATTCTGCTGCAAACTCACTGATTAGCTCACATTTGTATGGCAGCTGGTGTCTGCTGCCTGTTACTTTTCATTCTTGATTGGTTTCGAAAGTCTTTTGTGGTTTGCAGATAAAACTCTTTCCTATGATTTGTCCATGAACTGTTATCCAAAGATCAGGAAAAGAAGTGTGGGCGTAATTTTTTTTTGCTTTGCTTTTTTTCATTTTAATCGGTGAGTCATTGAAATTCTTTCAAAGTGTCAGAATGAATTTTTTGGCTGTGGTTTCCTGAAGTGCTTTAACTGTCGAGCTGTCAAAAAAATATTATGAGGGCTTGTCATTTGTTTGTATTTACCATTGAGAGTTTTTGAGGCGATGGATTGAGGAAGGGAATTTTTTTTCATTATGTGCAGTTTGACTTAATAGTTCTGTTGTTCCTGTTTTTCTCTGAATATCTCACCAAATCGTGGAGTACGATTATAGAAAAAGTGCACCTTCTTATTCCCCGGAGTCAATTTGTTTTAGCTCCAAATAGAAAAGTTGAAAGTTTGTGACTTATCGTCTGGTGGCTTCATCTTAAGGATGAAAGGTGAAACTGAGAAATGGTGTTGTCTGGGAGCACCTGTCAGCTGTCACAGTAGTCTGTGGAGCAAACCATCCATCCATCTATGCCAAGACTCCTCTGTCAGCATTTTGGCTCCAAAAACTGTCTGGGAATACACATGTGAGTAGAAAGATGAGAGAAGAAAACGTGTGTGATGCGTTTTTGCAAAACCAGGCTGTTGTCACAGAGATTAGTTTTGGGAGGGGGGGGAAAATAATCAACTTCTACTTAAGGTCTCGACTTTCAATTTGCTGCTGCCAAAAGTTTCAAATTGTAATAGATGTGTATGAAAATAAGGGATTAGTAGATGATATGCACCATTGAAAGATGAATATGCCAACATTTTAAACGCAACAACTGTTTCAATTTCCATATTTTTCCAGGGCATTGTGACAGCCATTTTATGCATCATACACTAACGTCCAGGTACTATGTGGAACCTCCGAGGTGTAAATTTCGATTTGTATATGTGATGCGTTTTCACAAAATCGGGAATATGCCTCAGAAAATGAAAACTGAGATATTGATATTGTAGAGTAAAACTCCTATTCAATGAAATGTGCAAAAATACCCCCAGTGTGAAAAAAATCCATCCATGTTGAAGCCTTTCCCTCTTTACTTCCTCATACAAGGAAAAGTCTCCCTGTTGCATAAATAAATGTTTTTTTTTTTTTTTTTCTGTATTTGTGTTGCAGTGAAATTCACTATAGCAAAAACAAGCCTGCAGCGATAGTCTAGCTTGGTTTGTATTTGACACACGGGTACGCATTTTGCAACACTTAATACTCAGAGCAGCTTTCCCCCGGCAGACAATATTCTCCCATACTATAGGTGGCAGTATATTGACTCTACAGCTTACAAACAACATTACTCTATAGTAGAGGTAGAGAATCCTAGTCGATTCAAACGTTCCAAACAGAGTCCTCTTTTCCCAACGTGGTGGAGCCTTTTACGGTATTTAGATCAGGGTATTCCTCATCAGACGAATCATGAAGGTGTTTGTAAGAAATCGTTCGTCCGCCATGTTTTCCATCCGTAAAGAAATCCTGGAAGGTACGCGTTACGGAAAATCCGTTCCGCATGGACTCCGGTGTTTACCGAAATAGCGTCATTTGACGCGAGGAGCGCATGAACGCGTAAAGCTTGAACACACTTTAATAAGAATGAAAAATGGATGAGGCAAAGTGAAAGACGTTATGCAAGAAATTGATGTAAGTATGAAAACGAATGATTATTGTAGATTTGGCAATTTCTTCTTTTTTTAAATGTTGGATGGTTTTGTTTTTAATTTCAGTCAGATTGTGGATTGCATGACACGTTTATGTTTTTACGTCCGAGACATGCGAAAAGTCCCATCTTGTGAAAAATTTCTGGCTGCAAATATGATTTCGTTGTAGACGTATTCTACTGTATATGCACTCTAGTTACACCCTAATTTACTTGAACATTTTTATATAATACATAAAAATAGCTCCTTAAAAAATGCATTTCAAGTTTTGTAGCATTCATCTTTTCATATTGCAAATTGTCTACTAATCTTTCATTTCCATACAGTTTGATTACAAATCGAGCAATTTGGATGCTAGGATATTAAAGTTGAAACGTTAAGTAGGTTCTTTTAGTAGAATTGCCAAAATGGACTTCAATAACTTGAAACAGTTCCCAGCAACATCAGCGTTTGTGAAAGCGCATACACACACCTACACAAATGTCTGTACGCACCAACACTCACACACATATACAATTTATATTATACATATACATATTCAAACACACAATATTGGATTTAATGATGAAATGGGATTTTATTGAAATGGAGAATGGCTGTTCCAGTATCTGTGATGTGTATTACCATCTATAATGGTTAAATGATTTATTTATTTATTATGGCCATGTGATGTTCACAAGCTGGGCAACAGTCTTGGCTGCCTTTTATCGGGAGTAAAAATGCTTTATATAGATAGAATTATTTTGTGTATATGTTCTCTCCAGTTTCACTCCTTTTCAAATCTTATTAAACCAGCAGGCTAATTTTGATGCAACTTCAAGGGAGATTCCGAAAAAATGGTTGTTAATATCCTAGCTGTATGACATCTGGGGCATTCAAATATCACTGCATGTTATTGAAAAGAAACTGAGAGTGATCCCCATTTGTTGTTTTTTAGTGGGTGTTCACTATATTGAGGCCTGATGTTTGTCTGAAGCTGCCAGGGAGCTTCTGGAGTTTCTTCAAAGAGACTTTACAACCTAGACGTACGCTTTCACTAGCGATGACAGCCAGTCCGCCCCATTCACATTGTCCATGCAGAATTCCACCTGGGATGCCAATTCTGCCATCGCAGCTATCACCGGGACAACATGTGGATCGGGTTAGTAGGATTGAATGCTCACTTGACAGATCTACAGCTGGACCGTGCGTATGGCCCCGTAGCCACACTTCGCCATCGATGGCCCTTAATCAGCTTGACTGCGCTGTGATTCCCGCTTTCGCTGCCAGGGTTCACTTTCGGAGCGTTTGCAAGCAGACAGCCAGGAATTAGATTTGGGATTAAGGTGTGTGCGCACGTATAAGTGGTTTCACTTCAGCTCTCCATCACCGTAATTGGAATGGATGAGTCAACTCCTACGCTGTCTCTGTTTTCATTCATCTACATACAGATATGAGGAATTGTGTCTAATAACGTGGGAGATGAAATAACTGTGTTTGTTCAACCTTTCACATATGTTTATGATTTTCACAAACTGCTGTTTCTGTTATTATACTTTATTGTGTTGTGCATGCGCTAGGTTTGATAGCGGCAGCTTTGATTTTGGTTGCAGACATATGCTTGCAAGAGAAGTTCAAGCGTTAATATTGCCTTAAATGCGGAGGTGTCAAACTCAAGGCCCGGGTGCCAGATCCGGCCTACCACCTCATTATTTGTGGCCCGCCAAATGCTAATTAGGATTTCAAGCTTCTGGCTAAAATACCAAATTTGCAATTTGTCTTCAACTTTTACATTTTTTTTTTCAGAAACAACGAGCATTTTATGGTACAGGTCCCCCTTTTGAACAGTTTTTCAAAACTAGGCAAATGTGTGATGATCACATTTTAAATTTATCGGGCTTCTTAATTATTCATCCATCCATCCATCCATCCATTCATTTTCTGTAGCCGCTTATCCTCACAGGGGTCGCAGGCTTGCTGGTTCCTATCCCAGCTGGCTTCGGGCGCTAGGCGGGGGACACCCTGAACTGGTTGCCAGCCAATTGCAGGGCACACAGAGACAAATAACCATTCACGCACCCAATCATACCTAGACGTCACTCACACCGGAGTGCCTGGAAAGAACCCATAAGGAAATTAGCCA
Source organism: Hippichthys cyanospilos (assembly GCF_059441005.1). NCBI lineage: Eukaryota > Metazoa > Chordata > Actinopteri > Syngnathiformes > Syngnathidae > Hippichthys > Hippichthys cyanospilos. The sequence continues at coordinate 5,426,876 of NC_142387.1, read as the reverse complement.
AGCCATCTTGTCCTTTTCATAATGCGTCAAAGTTCACCAAAAAAAGGATCCACGCAGCCTCGTTGTTGATAACAAAGTTTCAATTATGTGATGCTTGACAAAAGTGCATTTTGCAAAGTTCTGTGCAAACGCTCAAAAAAGTATGCATACTATATGGAAAGAGGTATTTTATCTATTATTTATGTATCTAAATACAGTATATATAGTTTATATAGTCATTTTAAGCCTTGTAAATGACATTATAGTACTAATTTCTGATTCCAATTAATGTTTTTCCAACACATATATATGTGGAAAAAATTGGTCTGTTTTGAGTTATGCTGTTATATTATATCGACATCCCTAATAAGGGGGTTGAAAACGAGGAAGAAAAAAGCTCAACTTGTGTTCCGAGAAACAGTCGTTTTATTCAAATATTGCGAAAGAGTTAGCAAGTTGGCAACAAAGAGAAGCCTTTGCATTCTTCGTCATTGCTCAAGCCTTCACCTTTCAATTTCACCTTTGCATTTTGTGGCCCAAAAAGGAAATGAAAATGGAATGCATGTTCAGAAAGCATAAATGGCGACCAAAAGTTACTTATTATGCCTTTTTCATTTCAAAGATTTGCAAACAACATTGCAACATCATATTAGCCTCATCTTTTATTCTATCCTTTTCAAAACAGCAAATACCCCCGCCGTGAGTGACGTTAACACAGATCTAAGGCACAGCTTCCTTCCTGTATGCCAGGATTTCTCAACTCTGCAGCCCGTAATTCCACCCATTCCTCCTCCCCCTAATCTCACTGCCGAAGAACAATGTGCTTTATTTCATTACACTGTAAATCCAATCTCATGCTTCACGCTCTGTGGAGGAGTTAGGAGAGAGAGTGAATGAATGGGCTGGTATGGGTAAAAAATGCCAACTTCCTCAATGCCGATGGGTCACTGGCAGGGAGAGCGGAGGGATTTTCAGCAATTACCCTATTCATTAAAAGTTCATTTTTCTCTAGACAAAAGGGACACCAAAGTGTGGAAACAAATTCTGTGATTGCACTATACACAAAGGACTTGACACACCAGCACAATCTAAAAGATGCAATACAAGAACAACATTTTGCAAAATAAAAATGACTTCAGCATATTTAATTCGTTTGTTGGCTTCACAGCGGCTTGCGGTTGGGAACTGTTGCTAAATAAGCTCAATAAAAGTAATAAGAAACGTTCCTCGGTATGGTAAAACGCAGGTGAAATGTGGACATGGTCAGCCTGCGAATTCATCTTCAGAGAGTCTTTCATCACATCTCCTTCAAATGTAAATTAATAATGATTTTTTTCCCCAGGTATTTAATATTTAATCATTCTTCACATATGTAGAAGTGTGCCATGTTTACTTACAGCTGCCTGCTTCAAAAGGTGTTACAATGACTTTCATCTAATATCACCAACACAGGAATTTTTGGAGTACCGCTTACTCACAAAGACTTTTTTTTGATCCCAGTCTAATCAGTGTAATTTTGAAAAAAAAAAAAAAAAAAAAATACACTTGGAAGAGAGTGAAATAATCCAAGTGGAAATATGATTTTTTTTTTAAATTTATATATATATATATATATATATGTATGTATATATATGTATACATATATGTGTATATATATATATATATATATATATATATATATATATATATATATATATATATATATGTATGTATGTGTATATATATATATATATGTATGTATGTGTATATATATATATATATATGTATGTATATGTATATATATATATATATATATATATATATATATATATATATATATATATATATGGCTTCCTTATTTAGTAGCCCGCGATAACGAACCGATGTTGACACACATTTGCCCAAGTTTGTACAGTAGATTGCGCCCTATGTGGGCAGGGTGTTTGTGCGCTCTCTCGCTTGCAAAGTACGGTCCATCCCCGACACGGAAGAGTGCATGCACCCCTCTAAATATTGCACGTTGTCCCTTTAAGAGGAAGGTGCTATAATGGATGCCGTGTGGACACCGAGCACCCCCTATTGGCACATTTAGGCGGCAGTGAGTTGCAAATCGGAAAGAGAGAAAAGCTTTTCATTTTTTTTTTTTTTTTTTTTTTACTTTCGTAATGTGTTTTTGCTTTCTTTTTTGTGGCTGTAAATCTTTGTGCTATTTTTATGTGCTTTTACTTTTTGCTATTTATTTTGTGATTTTCACTTCAGGGTGATATAGTAAATATCCATCCATCCATTTTCTATAGCCGCTTATCCTCACAAGGGTGTTAGGCTTGCTGGTGCCTATCCCAGCTAACTTTGGGCAGTAGGCGGGGGAGACCCTCAACAGGTTGCCAACTAATTGCTGGGCACAAAGAGACGAACAACAAATCTCGCACCCAATCACACCAATAGACAACTTAATATGTCCAATACACCTGGCATGCATGTTTTTGTTATGTGGGAGAAAGCCAGAGTGCCCAGAGAGAACCCATGGGGAGAAAATGCAACCTCCACACAGGAAGGAGCGGGGTGGATTTGAACTCCGGTCCCTTTAACTCTGAGGTGGATATGCTAACCACCTATATCACTATTTCGATATTCACTAAATAGTGAATTTCTGTTTTTTTAAAATTGTATTTATTTTATAATTATCTATATTAATACACTCAATGCATTGGGTCACCCACTCAATTGCCTGAAACTTCAAATGGTTACGGAAATTACCCAGGCCATTTGGTTATGTGGCTCTTAAAATGGATCTATATCCATTCTGTTGTCATAGGACTTCAGTCTGAACCACCATGTCACTTGGTTGGAAAAAATTCAACTATCAGCATCTATCGCTACCTGATACCTCACTCGACGCGAGGAGGAACTAACTATTTTAATACTTTAATATGATCTCAAAGTCCTTTGAGAAACCCATCTTACTTTTACCCTTAAAAATAAATGGCTGCCTACGTTTGTTTTAATAAGTGAACCATAGATACACAATTGTCACTTTAAAAAAAAGAAAAAAACACACACATATTGCGGAACTCTTTAGCTTAGCCAGTGGCTTGGTCACACTTGAGAGTACTTGACATGACGGGAGTCGACATTGAAGATTTTGCAGGAGGGGCATACTCCTCCTTTTTTCACCAAAAGCTGTCGAGACAGAGCTCCTCCGTGGCGTCTGGTGTGCGCTGGAAGGCCCGAGTGCCAATAAGCTGTTTATTGATTGACATTTGTTGGACTCCAAATAAAATTGTCCCTCACACCAAAGCGGTTGTCACGTGGAGTTGCTTTGACGTCCATATGTGCGTTTACTGAGCAATAATTTTATTTGTGCTGTGAGCAGAATCAATAATGACGTCAAGCCATTATCCTGACAGCTCATCATGTCTTACGGTAGTGTTCGTTGTAACATAACAGCAAAATCATACATGCTCGCGAGCGCCCTCTCCTTTTGTGATGTGAAATGTGATTCACAAATCAAAATTATTGTCATTGGTTAATTTCAAATGCAAACGATTAGAATTCACCTTAAACCTTATAGCAAAGGTGTCACCTTTCAGTCCCCGACAGCCGCTGTCCTGCATGTTTTGCGATTTTCTCTCTTCAGCACACCTGATTCGAATGATTAGGTTCATGTTCAAAATTCTGCTGAGCTACCTAATGAGGAAAAAAAAAAAAAAATCTTGCTATAATTTAGCAAACCTTTTTTTGTACAGTATACATGATTGTTTTTTGCGATTAAAGGGAAAGTGTGTAAGATTTACACAGGAGGTGTTGCAAGTGCTGCATTTAGCATTGTCTGTAACTATAACAAACATGGCTGCCTCCAGAGAAGCGCTACCCCCAAGACCTATGATTATATGTAAAACATACTGTTGTCATTAAGAACACAATCATTTGCAAGATTTTGAAATTTACTATCATTTAATGTATTCCTCTTAAATTGAAAAAAAAAGTCAAATTCTTACACACTGTCTCTTTAAGAAAAAAATATTTTTCATGATGATTTTTTGTGAAAGAAGATCCTAATTTTTTTGTGAAAAAAAGCTTTACTATAAATGGTCATTTGCCTTTCTATGATTGTTTTTTTTTTTGCAAAAAAAAAAAAAGCCTTACTACACATGCTCTTTTTGTAAGAATCAAAAGGTTTTACGAATAACCAGCCTTATTATACATAGTCATTTTTTGCGAAGAAAAAAAAAACCTACCATCTGTTTTTTTGCGAAAGAAAAGTCTTACTATACAAGAAAAGTCTTACTATACAAGCCTTACTGTTGGAAAACCTTCACCCTCTAACACTGACCCCTTTTTTAACCCTTAACCTTAACCCTCATGGTCGTTTTTTGCTTTGAAAAAAAAAAGCTATACATGGTCGTATTTTGCAAAAAACAAAAAACAACTTCACATAGTCAATTTTTGCGAAATCAAAAGGCCTTACTATACACTGTCGTTTTTTGTGATAAAAGGTCTCACTATCCATTGTCATTTGATTTACCTAATGAGCCAATCAGTTGAATCAGGTGTGTTGAGGCAGGAAAACCGTAAAACATGCAGTACAATTAGTGGAGTTCAATGCCTATTCCTTAAAGAATTAAGGGCTCAGTGTAGAAATTGCTGTTTTGTTAATTTAATGTATAAATATTGCATGTCATTCTGAAGTCAAACAGAAAAGAATCTTCAATGACGCACGGACCCTTTTGCTTTCATAGGCGTTTTTACTTCACATGAAGTCTTTCCATTTATCCATATAGCACTCCCTGATGGAAGTGTCGGGCTATTTACTTTCATCCTATCCAATGATGACAAGCATGCAGAGCCTGGAAATGGAGGATGTGTCTTACGAAGGTCATGTTCAAAGACGAAGAGATTTCACCTCCATTTTTACAGTTGCATTTAACTCATTCTTTTCACACTCTGTTTTACTGTAATATTTGAAAAGAGATAGCAGAGCTCTACTGTAAACAAGGTCATGTGATTAAATGACTGGACTGTAAAGACATATAATTATTAAAAATAGTAATATTTTACACGTTAAAATGAGAGTAAAGTGCATTTCAATGCATTTTTAGCCTGAAATTTTTATCAGATGAGAAAGGTCTGGGGCAAAACATTTACTTGCTGTTGTAAGTATCTACTACAGCAGAGATGAATGCAGCAGTCAAAAGGCTGAATATGGACAACCCGTACACAAGACGGACAGGCGTCCATTACTTTCAGTTCGTTGGAAATAAAGGAAAGAAGAATTTAATAGTTAGGTGCACTTTGTGAGGGACATCTAAAACGGTTCACCAGCATTCGGAAACCTTGTCTGCAAGATCCCTGTCGCAACTAACAATAAAGACAAGGTAAGCTCAAGCTACTTTTCATTGTACAATTTCTGTTAATAATAGTCTGTAAATAGTTATGATTAATGTGTATCAAGATGAAGCATACAAAACTTATATTAAACAGTGCATTTAAAACAATAATCTTGTTGTGGGCCAAGTGCTAACATTAGTCCCACGGAAACCATTTATTTTTGAACTGGCTGTCCCTAAACTAGCCGTCTGACCTTCAATTTGAGTATTAACATTGAAATTGTGGAATGCACTAACTGTTTTTGCCTAAAGCATAAACAATGCATCGCTATCTGTGAGGCTAAAGTAAATAAGAAAGGGATTAAAATACATATAAATATTAGGCATCTTGTCATGTCTAAAGGTTCACAATACATATGAGAAGCATTTTCATTTCAGATGTAATGTAAGTGTTTGCGGCAATCCGGATCAAAATGCATTTCTGAATTTTCAAGGTTGTCAACCTCTGGTCTAGTAGTTGGTCAACCAAACCAACTGAAGCCAATTTTGCAAGGATTGTGGTTTGGGCAATAATGTTGTAGACTATGCTGAAATATTTTTCCCTCCTGAGTCATTGAAGTTGTCTCACCCCAAAGTACAGATATTAGTTTACTTCAAAAGCCAAATCAACTTCTTCGACTTCACTGCTTGCCGCAGCACTGGCTTCTAACCTTGAAACCGGTGTTAATTAAACTTAATGAACTTAGCTGTTGTGGTGCAAAAACAATCACCCAAATGTCCCCTTCTCTTGTCCACGTGGCTTGTTTCTCAGGAGAAAAATGGCAAAAACTGTCACCGTCTTTTGCTGCTGGCCCCTACGGAATGAGCGTGCAAATGATGGATGTCTGAATTTCCAATTCTTTCTAATGAGTTCCTCTTCCATATTGCAGGCTCATTTGGAGAAAGGGGATATCTGCGTTACTGAGAATAATAGGAAATGATAATACCCCGGTAATGACTGTGATAATTGTCCTTTAATGCACATTCTGTGTACTATTTCTGTCTTGGTGGTTCTTTTTATGTTTTTCTTTATTTGGCAGTAAACTCCTGACATACAAGGGTCATTTCTGTGCTATCTAAAGAGACTTATTAAACCAATGTATGCATATTTTGTTGTTACTCATGTCACCAAGCCAGAAAAGTAGTATTATGGATTCACAGAAAAGTTATTGTGCAACAGAGTATGCTCTGCAATCAGCTATCTCTCTTTATACACCTGCTAAACATGCGATATCAATAATTCATCCACTTCCAAAAACGTATTTATACGTTATTACCGTGTCCTCACATTCAAACACAGGTGCATATTTGCTGTTGTTTTTTTTCTTTCTTTTTTAAAATGTTAGTAAAGTTGAATCCCAAAATAGATAACACGAAATGAGTTAAGTCATTTTGATTAAAAAAGAAAAACACTTTTAAATAGAAAGATAGTATTGTACATACTTCAAATTATCTCTCTTTCATATGTAATTCACATACATTGTATAAGAAATGTGGTTTAACATAAGTCATTAATTTGTTATGACACCGACATGTAATAAGGTCCAGTAACCCAATGTAAAGATGATGTTGCAATGAAACTAAAAATGGCACTGAAATGAATAAATTGCTTTTTGCAGGTGTAGACAGACACAGGTGAGGAATTTATTACACATCATACTACTTTTATCTCTCCCCGCCTGGTACAACATTTGAAGTCTTGCATAGGTTAAGGAGAAAAATATGGTTGTGATGGCCTGTCATGAAAAAATTATTTAAGATTATCGTCTTCAAAATGATAATTTTAAACTCAAACATTGGCACAAGTAATATCGGGCTGATGAATAATGTATACATTTTTTAATTGAGTGCTGCTGCCCTTTAAACTGCATGTGCTTTGAGAAGATTACAATGCTCAGGATGGTGCCAGTTCTCCCTCACTGTGAGTTTCAAAAGTCTTGGGAACTTGCTTTAATTTTTGCTTATTCAACCATGGTTCGATTTGGCGTTCACTTAAACTGACTTTTGTCTCAATAAAGCTAAAATGACTAATGTGCTATCTTAAAACAGACAAATCAGAAGGCAGCACTCTATGTTGAACTGCGAAAGCCTGTACGGGTTTCAAGCGTTCCCATATGTGATTGTCCTGTGTAGGATGCTTCCTCATTTTGACATTAATTAAATCTCCAAACTGCCCTTGAGGCAGAGACCTCACGCCTTCAAACGTTCAATTCACATGATTGAATTTCACGTTTTCGAGTTCATCTTTCTCTCTCTCTGGACCTTAATGTTGCCCTCTCACCAATGTTGATGGAAAAACGAAGGGACTCTTCTTTTAGGTTTACATCACAGGGCAAAAGGGGACGGACAAAGACAAATAACCAAGCTAGAGTTTTAGCAGGAACAAAACAAAAAAGAAAATGAGAAAGATGACACCCTGGGACTAAGTTCATTGTGTCATTCAGTCAATTCATTCATTGTTTCTGAAAGACTAGGCCCCTCAAACACTTTGTCACACAGTCAGGGTGCATTCTAACACTTTCATAGTTGTCAGAACCTTGAGGAGAGCTTCGTGATCATGAATAGCATATTTCCTCAAATATCTTCCGCTATTTGGGGGTTTGTCAAGTGAGTTACAGGACTTTTCACTGTTATCGTTCCACCCAAGTGTCAGAAACATGAACACTTTTACTGAAGTACTATAGTCAAAGTTGATTAACTTCTACCCCAATTATTTTTGTACTTAAGCTTTGGTGTACTTAATACAATTGTACTTTTATCGCAACGTGTTGGATATACGTGGTATGTGAACGTTGTTCTACAGCAAGCCAAACTCGTTCGTTTCATGAGCCAGGTAGCTGAACGTCTTGCTCCTTTTATTACAATTGGGGTGACTGGGGGGTGGGGGGGGGGGGGGGGTTCATGAACATTCAGAGTGAAACTGAAAACAACCAAAATTAGCATTGGCCTTTTGCTAACGAAATAAATGCGTCACAAATGACTTCCATAGAAAATGAATTAGCATAGATGCTAACGTCAGCTAGCAATTAGCGATGCTAAACGAACACGTTTGTGATCTTTTAATATGCTAATTATCCATTAACATTCATATACATTCAACCAAAACAATGTCTATAACACTGCAAAATACAAGACTTACAGCCATTGCGTTCGGAGGTACAAGAAAGCACTAAGACAAACACGATGTCCAGCCGGAGGTAGGTAAGTTGCGCACGTTGTTTTCTAAGCACAGCCTATATGCTACCGTTACACACGGCGACTTCCTGTTTGCGCCTTCAAAATAGAATAGAAAACGGAAGCTAACTACATGGAACAAGCACGTGATTGTAAACAGAACTATCTTGTAAACAGAACAAAAGAACTACAACATTTGGAAACATTTCTGAACAAATATTACTGTGGGCAGAACAACAATACTAAATTGAATTTCTATTCATAAAATCTTTTTTCTTTGGGAAGCGGGGGTAGGGGCTGACTGGCAAAGGCTAATATGTATATACAGTATCTTGTCGTTTTCACCCGGAAACAACAAATGGGATTGCGTCACATCGACTCAAGCGGGAGAAGGTGGGCTTATATCATTAAAGTACAAAAACTAACAAGGTCAAGGTATCAATTGATACAATAATAATAACAATAATAATGCCCATACATTGTTTCCAAAGAAGTCCACCTTCTCCTACCCAAGTCCATGTTGACAGGATCTCATTTGCTCTGTCCGGGTGAACATAAAAAGCAATCAAATTGGATACCAAGCTGTCAGTCAATATGCTTTTATGGGCTCTGATTGGCTAGTTTTGTAACGTGTGTGTAGAACTGAGCTTGCAGAGGAGACACAACTCGAACAAGTGATTTTAAGATTTTGATTTTTTTTCCAAGCTCAAAATCCATCATTGCTTACTCAAACTCTTATCATTGCGCTCTCAATATTTTTTTCTGTGCTCAAAACCTATTTTTGCTCGCTCGCAATTGTGGCACAAATTTAAAAAAAAAATCTACTTTACTACTACTACTACTTTACGCTACTCACAAAAACGTTTAAGACTTGCGGTGAAATTGAGGAAATCCTAAAATGTGCCAGAATGCAAAAGTTGACCTCTGAACTTTTGAAGGCACATATTAGTGTTTTAGTATTTGTTGCATAAGTTGCTATTGACCAAAAGCAAATTGTCAAAAAGAGAATAGCGTGATAAAGATGGCCTTTTAGATGCAAATATGAGATGAAGCAGCAAACGTATTATCTGATGGATGTTGCGATTTTTGCAGTTAGGCTCCTTGTTAGAGAAGTGCAAGTTGGACATGTATTCAAAAGTTCAGAGAAGGTCAAATCAATAACACCTGTAAATGTTATTAAGCAATTTAGGTTGATTCTGAATTCCCACACGCACATTGAATGTCTACTATTTTCTGAGGAATGTGGTTGTGGGGGAAAAAAAAAAAATCATCAGTGAACCTTGACCCCGGTGAGCAGGAGCAATCAGATGATTTCCACCACGATGGACTCGATGGAGTGGCCTGCTACATCATTTTATGTGGCCCTTGAAAAGCTAATTACGACTTTGTTTCTGACTAAAATACCAACTTCGCAAGTTGTCTTCAAGTTCAAAAAGATTTTTTTAGGAAACAACAATCCTTTTTTGTTACCAATCCCCCTTTTAAACAATTTTACTGGCATCTGATTTCAATACTAGATAAATGCGTGATCACACTTCAAATTTATTTGACTTCACAGCTATAACGGCCCTCCGTCAGAAACTACAAGTACAAGTTGGTCCACGATTAAAATGTGTTTGGCACACCGTACCATTGGATACTGTTTACTAATGGATTGAATGTAGTTTTGTAGAGCGATGTATAGCAATGACCCAACAGGAGAAGCATGACATATTTAAAGGCAACGCCAGTGTACTGTGGTCCATATGCAGAAAACACTTCTGGCAGTCTCACACTTATTTGACATTCTATTGATAATAATGTGTCAATTATTTGTTGTAAGTTTTGAATATGGCCAATTTTCCTTTCAACATGGCCGTTTTTTTAATTTTCTGATGAATTAACTAAATCACTTTTTTACGCTGAGCTTAACATTTCCCTGGTGGCACACATCCTTTCTCCCACTCAGTGACAGTTATGGCCTCATTGTCAAATTCTTCTTCAACAGAGCGTGACAGTGGAAGTAGACTGTGTGGACCCCTCAAGGCCGTGGCCGATGCTGCAGGAGGGCCACGGTGAGGCTGAGGGATGACCCGGCGTAGTGGCTAGGATGGTTCATTGAACGTGTTAGCTGAGGATGAGATATGGCCGTGCACTTTCACAGCTGGAATAGCCTTTATCATTTTCCTTGTTTTCACTTGCTTCATTCATCCCAATTCTCACTCCTCCTACTACTTTTCTTCTCCCATTTATCAACTTCAGCACTCCCAGCAGGTCAACATACAGTATGCGTGAAAGGGAGTGTATTTTACTTACTGCTATGTGTCAGCAAAGGTGAGTTTCTCATGTCTCTAGCGGTTGTTTCCAAGTTGTGAGATGACCCAAGGCTTGAACAAGTCGAGAAGAGGCTGCATGACGAATGGCCTGTCTTAAAGGGAGCAGTTACAGTTCACAAAGCTCAACCTACTGTGATTTTTTTTCTTTTTTTTGTCACAAACAAAATCATTTTATGTGGATGGAATCGTATTTTCAGAAAATAAGTACCGGATTTTCCGCACTAAAAGGCGCACCTAAAAGACTCTTTTTTTTTTTTTTTTTTTTTTTTTTTTTTTTAAAGCTGATGGTGCGCCTTATAATCAGGTGCACCTTACATATGGATCAATATTGAGATTGGGATTCATAGATGGGGAATGAACTGATAAAGTAAGATTTACCTGTTGTGTGTTTACAGTTGAACAAGGTTGGTCATATTGTCATTGAGTTATTATGCTCTTGAGAGTTATTATTTGAGTTATTATTGTTATTACTTCGAGTATTACCATTTTGTGATTGAAAAAGTTTTAAAATATGTCATTAATTGAGGGTGCGCCTTATAATCCGGTGTGCCTTATTTATGGAAAAAGTTTTAAAATAAGTCATTGGTTGAGGGTGCACCTTATAATCCGGTGCGCCTTATAGTGCGGAAAATACGGTACTCATTTACGAAACATTTTGAAAATGGTTCCACTTTGTCAACTATTCTTCAACAAATTCTTAATGTTAGAATAATAGTTTTGTCAAGTTTTCAGAGGCGTGGAACTGCCAACGCAAACATTTTATAACTTTTGACTAATACATCTGACATATTAAAATAACATATTTTCCGGACCATAAGCCGCACTGGTATGTAACGGACTGAACATGCCTGCATGTTTAGCACTAACATATTTACAGAATATAATAATATACACACGGTACTATCTGGCTAGCTAGCTAGCTATAGTACAGTTCATCAAATTTACACGTCACAAACTTTTATGCAAGAACTTTTTCATTTTAGACATAACTTTTATATATTTAATAATAGATTTTTAAAACTCTTTTTGACCATTGCCATTGGCTGAAAACAAAACACGACACAACAAATAAACAGTACATTTAAACAGCTGCAAGTGTTTCAGTGTTTTTGCAAGTACCATATATTCCACACACCTGAAAACGTTACAGTGCGCTTTATAAAACCGTGCATCTCATGTGTGCTCTGATTTCCAAAATCTGTAAACTCTGCTTGATTGATTGTCAGACCATTTAAGCTGACACAGGGACCTTTGCTGGAAGGGTTAACCCAGTCAAAGAACAATTCACACAGGGTGACCAAAAAAAGAGAACCTTTTAACAATCCCATAAAACCAAGAGTGATGGACAAAAAATATCGCGTTCAGAGTAATTCAAACCTTAAAATGTGCCATTTAGGAACTAATGATGGAATTTTAGATTTTTTTTTTTTAATGACGTTCTTTCGATGGCGGGGGATGACCCCAGGGAAAAGGCTTTGTTTTTTTCATGTGAAATGTAATTGTTATAAAATAAGATTTTTTTTTCAGGCACTTTGATGCACTTTGATGCACTTGGTTATTTTTTTCTGTTTTAGAGTAAGCTATAACCTATATAAACGCTGTAAAAATAATTTACAGTTGCTGAAAGTTAATTTATATGACCTTTTTCTTTTGTTAATGTTAAAATGAATACAGGTTGAGGTCTACTTAAATGATTTTTATAAATAGCACGTTGAGTGGGGCAAGGTGAAAAGTTTCTCTTTTTTTTGGGGGGGGGGGCAAAATATAATTTAGAAGCTCTGCAATCGTGTATTTTATGCTGTTTTATTACATGGGATAATCTGACATTATTTTTATTTTTTGATGAAGAAGCACTATCAGTCACCATCAATGTGGATTATTAAGTGGACATGTTACATTCCTTTGTTATCCTTGAATTGAACAATTTTCAATTTCAAAAGACAGACCGGCATCGGATCGCAGACCTGCTGTTGGGGACCTCTGGACTAATTGACTAATCCACTCACCCACTGCTGAGCTCATACCTGTTTGTTCTGTTTCAACTTCAGGCCTCTGTAACATGTTTCCAATACAAATGTATGAAAGGTTAGGTTTATTTTAAAATATTAAAATCCACCTTGCATTTTACCATACATGTTTATTATTTTGCATTTCTACGTCGCTCTTGTGCCCCACGGCAGGGGAGAGGGTGGGGGGTGGCTCACCCACACCTGAACACTGCAGGGGAGGCTGTTCACTTTGCCGCTCTACTATAATGTAAGAAGTTGCCACTGAAAATGACCTGATTTGAATTTATATGTGTATACCAAGTAGCCTATACAGCTTGCACTGCTTTCTCCAACAAAGAAGCGTATTAACGGGCTGGTGTGCACAGCATGACACGTACACACACACACACACACACTGCGTTGCAGCCCTAAAGCTGTGTGTATGACTCTTTTGGATTGTGGAACCTGATGGCAGTCCATTCACTGAGGGATAAACAGGTAATTGAACGGAGGATGTGATGATTAAGTCACACAAAAGGAAAAACCACTCTGCTGTCAATCATTTGTCCTTTTTTTCCTCAAGTGACTCCAATGTTTTGATGATAAAACTACTCTGTAAAAAAAGAAAGAAGAAAAAAGAAAAGGTAGTTATACAAAGGGTTCAAGGTTGGCTTCCAGTGAGCCAGCATGGAGGTTGTTAGCATATTGTGTTTTTTGTTGTTAGAAATCAAAATAATGCTATGTGATTTTCACAAATCTGGCTTGAGGTGCGAGACACTGGTGAAGATCAGAATAGAAAAATAAACGTTTCACATGGCAAGATCAACACGCACTTTCATTTCTCTGTGTTACTGTCAAAAATGAAAGAGATTTGTGATTGGCCTTGGTGAAGGTCTGCACTCTGTGAGCGGCCATTCTCATGTATTCTCATTGCCTTTCAAAAATTCTGCAGTGTGTGGTTCAACTCATTAGGTGTTTTCGTTCCCCTCAAGTCATGTCTTTTCTACTTCACCATTTTCCAATAATAGCAAAAAAATCCAAAGTCTTTGTTTTTCATTTTAGTTGTTTTAGATTACATTAATGACCAACATGTTTTGGATTTTTATGGTGCAGGGCAGACATGCAGACATGCTTTCTGCAGGTTTGAGCAAGTCTAACACATGTTTTGGATGTTTATGGTACAAGGCAGACATGCAGACATTTGACATGATTTCTGCAGGTTTCAGCAAGTCTGATTCAAGTCTTTTTGATGCTATGACAGCAAGAGAAATTGTTTATTTTCCAATTAAAAGCAAATTAATTGGAACCAACTTATTGCAAAAAAATTGCCGTCGTGACTCCTTTGCAAAATGTGTTCCACTTTTACTTTATAAAGTTTTACATGGATGCGCATTGTCATTATTGGTGCAATTATTCAGCAGGCAAGACAGAAATAAAACAAATAATGTTACACAATCTGTGTTCAGGAATTGCTGACTAAAATGTGCATTGAGATACAATAAGATAATTAAACCAGACACGGATGGCATATTTTTTTTCACCTTTATTGTGAACAGTATGATTAATAGTCAAGATTTCTTACATTTCAGATTTAGCATTTCCATTTCCATTCAACATATTGTAACATTTACCATATTTTTCATATATGACACACTCTTAAATCAATAAAGACCATAAGTGGGTGTGTTCTACACGCGGGAACAAAGATTATCATTTTTTTTTTAAAACGTATTAGAAAACATATATTTTATTTGTATCCATCAGCCGCAAAAAGTTGAGTTTGAAAATTCCTGGCTTCGATCCTAACATTTAGGGTATGTTTTATACATGGCTGCGAGTATTTTGAATTTGGGGGCGGTGGCATTTTCTTCCACATCATTCTTGCAGTATTTTCAAAAGGGATAGCACAATCCTGGTAGTGTGATAAGTTAGTGAAAGCACCATGTTGAACTTGTTGTCACTATTTGGGTGAAATTTCAGCTTCCTAGTGTGTTCTTTCAATGTTTTTCCTTTAATGTGAAATGCCTTTGATGTAAAGATCAAAGGAATGGACAAAATACCACGTGAATTTTTCGCTGAAAAAAAATTTGAACGTGCGAAAAGTTTTTTTCAGAACATTGTCTGAAGCTAAAAGTGGGGAAAAAAATGCTCGTGTTATATTTTCAGTGTGAGCTGCATTTTATGAGTCATATTTCTAAATTACATTCATCTGACCACCAGTTGCTCCAGCGGTTCCCGTTGGCTGTTAGCTGCCCTCCTTTGTCCACCTGCAGGACAGCTGTCCGCCGCTGCCACGTTTCTCGATCTTGCGCCTTCTTGCTGAGGAGAGGAGGAGGAACCCATCATCCACCCACAGATCCTCGCGCACTACACTCTCACACCAGCTCTCAGCTGAAGGAAAGTTGTCTTCCTCTCGCTTTTTGGCTCCCTCCTCCCCTTTCCTTCCCTCCCCGGGGGGAGGCACATTGTCTGCGGCGCAGTGTCCGGTTTCAAGTCATGCTGCGCGGAGCGCTCTCCTGCGTGGGTCAGAAATAGAAGCAAAGTGGTCCGGGAGGAGGTTCTGCTGCTGAGAGACACTTTGTCTGAGGCTGAGCTCCTGACCCGAGCACCACACCAACTGAGGATTTATGCATATTCATCTTCGTTCTTCTTCACTGCTCGAGTGACAAGACACGCAGCGTGGATCGCACCTAAATGACTGCGAGTTGACCACCTCGCCAGGTAAGAAAAGCAATTTTGGAATGCTTTTGCGTCCTTTGCGCTTTTTCCTAACACATTGCTGCCGAAATTCGCTTCTATTCTGTTATCCAACAGTTGCGTTCACGCGAGTCGAAAAATGACATGCATTCATTCGGCGCACTAAACACAGATTGCTTCAAGTCAGTTTTTTGTAAGTTTTTAAACAATGCTTCGCCACCTGTGGCCGCTTGGTGGCGCTGGCAGAGTGTAAGCTCCGCCAGCATGTTTGGACGTTTCAACAAATTGCGTTTGGCTTTGGCTCCTTTTTACCTTATGACAGCAGTGTAGGGATATAATCACCTGAGAGGTATATTAAAGTATTGCTCGATAAACATGTCCTACTTTTGATCGTAATTTTGACAGCTTTGTGGCCTATTTTGTTTTGAAGCGCTGCATTACTTTTAATTCGCCTTATCAGTGTTCGGTGTTTGTTTTACTATTTTTTATACATGCAAAAATGCAGCTGTTTCTTCATGAAATACAAGAAGCGTAATTTGTAACCTTTCAAGTAGAATGTGGTTGACATTTCAAAAATGTAATTGCAAACTCATTTTTCTCTGCTGTCTATCTATCTATCTATCTATCTATCTATCTATCTATCTATCTATCTATCTATCTATCTATCTATCTATCTATCTATCTATCTATCTATCTATCTATCTATCTATCTATCTATCTATCTATCTATCTATCTATCTATCTATCTATCTAAGCACTTTATCAAGAGGTCAACTTTTAAATCATGAGTCAAAAAATAACCCACAATGAGTCAATTAAGAAAAGACTGATACAATTTAGCGGGTTATTCATTTATACCAAAAAGTTAAAAATGTCCAACCCACAAAGCAACATATTGCTTTAATTTGGGTTATTTTTGACACAACTGTTTTTTTAGATTCCATGCTTAAGGAGATACACATTCACAGATACACATAATCAATTACTGAGTCTTTCCCATTGTGCCATAATGCTTGCTGCCCAGTTTGCCTCTTTAAAAACAACACTGAGTCTTCGACAACCTAATTGATCCGAATGGCTGAACATACGAAGCTGGGCAAATCACAGGAAGGACCACACACTGCACGGCTGTTTCGGTCTCATCCATCTATTAAAAGAAACTTTTGCAGATCTATTTTTGTCAAACGTCACATACTTTTTCCATTGTCCTTGCCGTGCTAGTGACAGTCAGCTGGCGCCAATACTAAACTCAGATCCGAGAGGATACACAAGACCGACATCCAGATGGTGGAATTTCTTTGGGCTTTCGAGTATTCTGGTCTTTATTAAATGCTTAAATTATCTGGGGAAAGAAATGAAAAAATGTGGAGTGAGTGTGAAGGCACCAAATGAAAGACGTCAAATCAACGTGCGTTCCAGGATGATTGTGATGATCATTCCAGCTTCACATTCCTTTACATCGTGCCTAATCAGCGTGATGGAAATTTGAGTCCAGACCCACAAACGCAGCAATTAGTTTCGCCCAGAGAATTCCTTGATAACAATGACCCTTGCGGCCTAAACGGGCTGTGCGGTCGCTATGACAACCACATGAATGACGAGGCTATTGTCGCTGACCTTTGTGATATGGCTTCCCTCGGGGGGCGGGCGGGGGTAGGGGGGTGGGTGGGGGGGCAACGTCCCACTGGGAGTGAAAGTGGCCATGCATTATCATGCACATGTAAACTAAACAGTCATTACCCTCTGGCCCCGTCACTCTTCTTTTAAAGCCTTTTGGTGGCTTATTTATCTGACATATGCACCATGGGGCTTTGGGCTACTTTTAAATCTACAGTACAAACACATACTTGCACATTTCTAGGTTATCGCTGCCCTAAGAAGCTTTGTTTTCAACTTTTCAACATTTCATATGGTACATTAGCATTAGACTTGTTTTACCTGAACTCAAAGCTGACTTTTGTAAAATAGAAAATACAAAAGACATTTAGCAGTTGGTGTGTATGTGTGTAATGCTCCAAAATTATATAAAAAATCCCGAGCGTGCCTGCATGCATTTTCTTTGGAGCCGTTCAATTTGAAAATCATTGCATTCATTGATGCTTGTTTACATTAAGTTCTTATGAAAGGTGTTTTTCTCATTTCAAATAACATGAAGTGAACTCTTGAGTTTTATGAACGTTATGTATTTACTGATGAAATCATGTGTATGCACAAATATTTTTTTCATTTTCTTGTACGATATACCAGTGGTTCTCAAATGGGGGTAAATGAAAGCAGATTTTAACAGGGTTTCTTTAAGTATAAACTCATCAGATTTGAAGGAGCTATATCATGGCATTTTAAGAGTCTCATAGTAAAGTATATGCACAAATGAGGACATTTTTACCTATTGCACTCTTATGAAATATGAGTTTTTTGTTGTTGTTTTTTTAGCGGCTTTATATCTAACCATTAACCCTTTCCTTTTCTTCAATTGGATGTGGCTGGTGCTAAGAGCAAAACAATGAGCAGGTATGATGGGTAAACAAAGCAAAATAACACTTTGGGGGTGTTTATGGTGAGTAATTAAAATTGTAACATGATTTAAAAACTCCCCAAAAAATAATTACCATAATACAGCCTTTTAAATATTTTTTACTGCTACAACAGTAAAAGTACACTTTTCTTTTCAAAGTAAGAGAAAATTAATTTCAAAGTGAAGCAACTTGTTGTTAAATTGTATTATAGCAACTTCTTTGTAAAACACTGTATGCATACTACAGTGGTGTAACAAATGCTGTTACATGTTCTATCTGCTGCATTTACTGAATAAATGATATGCAGGTTCCAAAGTTTATTAAATGAGAAACAGATGGTACAACCCTTTTTTTTTTTTTTTTTTAAATACAAAAAGGCTTTGCACTGGGTAGGGGTACTGGGCTAAACAAATATTTCATAGATGATGCATCATTGAATAAAGATTGAGAAACACCATTTAATACTATGTGCACATTCATAATTGATGTTAAATTATTGTATCGGTCATATTCTACTGAGTTCCTCAAAATGTTCTCGTTTTATTGTGATTCCACTTTTTCCTTTGGCACTCCAAGCAATATGCATCTCCATCACCCAGCATGATTTTTTAATTTATTGTTTTTTTTTAAAAGCTGTTTTTTTTTTTTTTAGAAATTAATTCTTTCTTAACTGCTTGACCAACATCTAATTGCATGTTGCGTTCTCCTCCTTTATATGTATGTATGTATGTATATATATATATATATATATATATATATATATATATATATATATATATATATATATATATATATATATATATATATATATATATATATATATATATATATATATATATATATATATATATATATGTATGTGTTGCTATTATCCCCCTTCACCTTTTTTTCCCCTGCTGCTACAGATGAATTCATTTCAATTGAAAAGTTTTATTTCCAATATTTTTGCCACTAGCACCCTGTGGCATTGTGTAGTCATTGAAGAGAATAGCAACATATTTGCTACTTGTTTCACTTGGGAAGTAAAGTTGTTGGGGTGAAGGCAAATAGTTCCCTCCTCATTGTTGTTATTTAGTGGGATAGTACAATGTTGCCAAGGAGACCGGCCCATCACTGCGCTGACCATCTATTCCACGTGTGTTGTAGAAAGGGCAATGTCCAGGCCACACAGTTGCCATAGAGATTTTTTGGAAACTGTAAAGTAACTCCTCGTCATTTAAACTTACAAGCCACTATAATAGGTACACCCATCAAGTTACAGTGATCCCATTTTGTTTGATGAGTTGGAGGTTGTTTTGATTTTATGTTTCCAGAAGGGAAGTGCTTTCTATCCGATGTGATGCTAGCCACGCTAATAACTCAGCTGTCAGCACTGTGCCTATCCAAGAATAAATGTCTGTGGTTTGTACCAAACATGTCCACATGTCACTGGGAATTAGCACTACTTAAGCAGCATTGACCTGCCAGTACTGTTAGAGCATGGAAGTTCTGTCCCGCTCTTCGCAGCTCAGCCTCAAACTCCCCTCAAATAGCACAGGAATCTGTCTTTTAACCAAAATGCCTGTAAAGAGGCTGATGGTTCTATATGGGTCATCATTAAATAATCCCCAAAGCCTCTTTTTCAAAGGAGGATCAATCCTAGACGCTCTTGGGAATGTTCAAGCAAAACTGATCAAAACTTCTTCAAATGATGACAGATACTGTATCGGGTTATATTGATTGGTTACTATCAGGTGAAGAGCAGAGTTTGGACCCAGAGGCAGATAGCTGTGGAAAAGTAGAAAGTGTTTATACACAAAAATACACACATAACCACAGCAAGCAAGGGAAACTAGAATCAGAAACTAGACTCGGAAACTAGACTGAAAACGTACTTGGAAATTTGTCTGAAAAATAATGCTTTTCTTTTAAATATTTAGCGACTGTAATTCCCCAAATACAAGACACACTTTTTTTTTTTTTTTTTTTTTTTTACAGAAAATGAAGGCCAACAGTATGGGTGCTTCTTATAAACGGTAACATAAGCATTAGATTTTTATGTTTTTAACATTCGAGGAAGATTGATCTGTCAGCCATATAAGGTGAGTTTTCTTATTTGCAATTCTTACTTGCAATACCGTAATGGCACGAACTAGAGGAAGCGGGCATCAATTGACTGTTAGCATCAAGTGTCTATTGCCGCTAACAGCAGCTCGTGTTAGCTGAGGTTGTTATGGCATTATTTTCAATAAAAGATGCGAGCAGGCTGAACCAACATCCGATTCTATCCTTGCTCACACAAAGGAACGTTACTAAATCCGAGAGAGAGGATCATGTAAAAGTTATGATGTCTCCATACTTTGCCACTCTTAATTGAACCAGTTGCTGTAGAGTGCAGAAAAAAGGTAGATTTATAAAATCCTACTGTTACTCCCAGTGGACTCTCAAACTGTGTTTCTCTCATATCTAAATTGGGGCATTGTTGTCATCTACTGGCAGTTGCACATCAGCAAAGTTGTTTCTATGTTAGACAGCCACAGAGGAACAGAAACACCCACCCTCGTGGAAAAAAAAAACAGAATTGACAAATATACTTGTCAATCGTGGTGATTGAGGTAAAGGTTAGGAAATAGGAAACAATCACCTCAAAGAAAGATCTGCCTATATAGCAATATTTATGTCCAATTTATGTATCGTGATTGAAATTTTCAATTCGGACCTGTTTTTCTGACAAGGGAATATATGTGAGTGGAATGAGTGGGAACAAGGTGATTCTACTGGCATGTGCGTGTGTTCGTTTGTTTGCAAAATGTGTGTAGTGTGATGTGCCAGTTTAAATTCTAAGGTCAAATGCTCCCGCGTCTCATCGCCCTATTTATCAGGAAAAGGGATGACTTTAAAACTGAAGCAATAGCATCATTTGACTTGACTAGTTTATTTCCCTTGACACACAACAGATTTACTTGCACTCCATGATTCACTGAGGTAAAATGGGACTGCCTCCTGAGAGACTGCAACTTGTGCTGCTATGTATAGTTCATTTAGCAGCAAGTGATTGCTTTTGCATTCTTTTATTTCGTCTATGTTTTTTTTTTTTTTTTTTGCTTTCACATTAGAGGAAGGGTGTCTTTCGTGGGATGATGTTTTCCGTCTCTCATGACTCAGGGGGGGTCCCTGAGACACAGCGTCTCAGCTATATAGAGCATATCATTACATGATAAGGCGTCCGCTTTGATGTGATGTGTTTAGAACTTCATAGGGACGCGGAAACGCAGAAAACGGCTCCAATTTGATCAGTGGGCACATCTAAATAAAAAATCCTGTAATCTTTGGCAAATGTAAACATATGACTTGACTTTGAAATCATTATGAAAAGGCTAATCAGAGCAATATCCTCAGAAGCGAAATCAAAGATGCACGAGGAAGCGCCGTTCAGCAGATGAATGGGGAAAGGAAATTGCGCAGAGTGCTGCATTCGTTTTATCCCACCCCTATACCAAAGTTTGCGATAACATCTGAGAGATAAAGCGGCTCACTGGTTGTGATGCAGGAGAAATGGAAGGCAGATACAGAAGGAGATTAAAGGAGAATTTGAGAAAAGGAAGATTGGACAGCGGTGATAGAAGTGACTGAGCAGATAAACAGACAAAAGGGAAGAACCGCCTGCTCCTTGAATGCAAAAGATGCTGAAAAAGAATGAGGAATTATCCCGATAGAGAGGATAATATCTGGAGTTGTCAAGTTGACAGGTTGCCCTGATCAGCCTGGAGGGAAATTGTTCAACATTTGAGCAGGACTTTCTCTCAAGGGGCAGCAGTCTAGCCAATCTGATGGAGTGCGGGGACAATGAAATCGACAGGATAGCACCCAGTGCACCATGAAGTGAAAGGAAAACAGACAAGAAAATGTCTAGCTCGGCTCACACGATGACATCGCCAAAACTCTTAATCCTTTGCGGCCTTCAATTAGAGATGATTACAAGCAATCAATTTTCTGAGTCTTTGTCCAAGTTTCCTTTTAGAGGTGTTTTGTTGACTTCTTTGGAGTGCTATTTATGCGATAAAAGTGATGTTTTTCTACTCTAGTCAAGTGTGAAAAAAACTCTTAAGCACCTGCCGTGTTTTTTTTTTCCTACCTCGCGTTGACTTGCGTAAGTCAGACTCCATATATGAGATTTTTGTTCCAAAGGTTGCAAAGTTCTGCATTTCATATCTAGTGGTGTACCAAGCTCCCAAATAGAAGAGGCTAAATTGTGAATTAACTCACAGGCTCACCGCAAGCCGAGCAACTTAACAGTCGAATGGTCGAAAGTTACTTTTCATGGTTGGTTGACCGTATCGCACTGGTTTTTCTGCAGATCTAAATCTGAATTTAAGGTTCATCAGAGGTGTCCAAACTTTTTACCACCACCATGCCAATTACACTGTAGATCTTATAGCATTGTTTGTGTTGTGTTTACAATGAAATTCAACTGAAACAACTCACCAAATAAACAGAGATTTTCAAAGTATTCTCACCCTCACTGTTATTTTCATCATGCTTATTACTTGTTTTACTTGACAATTGTGCCTTGTTTTTGTTAATAATAATAATAATCAAACCAAAAAAAAAACCCTAACAAAACAAACCCTCAATTTGAGAGAAAAAAAAGACTGTTACAAGGTAGCAATTTCTACATTACAGCAGTGCTTTTCATTTGAAGAGTCGCCAACTATATGTTTTTTTTCTTTCCCCATTATGGTCCACTCCAGTTTCATTCAGCCAAATTGTTGGGTGTGTGGCTGATCTAACAGGTGTAAAAATGGTGGAGACCACTATATTTAAAGATGAGTATAACCCTTAGATGATTTGGATGCTTTTGACCATAAATGTGATGGAAATTGAAGTGTTAGTGGAAGAAACACATATATTCAGTTTCAAAAATATACATATAATATGGGATAGGGCATAGCAGTAAAAAAAAAAAAAAAGTAGTAAAAAAGTAGTAAAAAAAACAAAAAACTTTTTTTTTTGTTTTTTTTTTTCAATTAGCGTTATTTACATGGGAATTGCCCAACCATTTGCATTTGTCACTGTATTTGCCTATCCTGTGTAATTGTGCATTTAAATCTTAGGAAAGTCCAGCATCAAATTACCATATAACCTTAATGCAAGGAAATCCCGTGGATACATTTTTAATAGGTGATATTCCATGTCTCCTCCTTGGGTCAGTCAGAAGTTCCAAAATTACATTGCTGAAGATGTCAAATTCATTTTGATGTATAAATTACACTCCAAGAATCGGTAAATTTGAGCTGGGTGTGCCCATTTGCTCCATCAGTTTCGACATCTGTTCATGTGCGCACTCAACTTCGCTCCCGTTGTTGCATGTGTAAACTTTTAGTTAATTAGGCCCTGAGTGTGCTATGCTCCAAAGCTGTGTCCACACTCTGAATCCACTTTTAGCCACCAACCTCATGGCCGACCTGATTTCAGACACAATAGCGCCACAGTTCTTGCTGTGAAACCACAAAAGTGGAGTGCGGTTTGACACTTGACGCTTACTGAAACTAACAAACCAGCTGTTATTGTATGTAGGCACTTTTCACTCACGTTCATAACAAGAGACTATTCTTGTGGAAGTTTACATTTTTCTGAGAAGTTTAACAATTAGTAAAAGCCTCTAGTTATGAGTTAGCCTGAGTTTTGGGGTTCAAATCTGTTTAAATGATTGTCAATTTGAAATTTTATAAAGACCAACCCTAGTTACTTTTGCTAGTTTGATCATGCTTTTGGAAACATGGGCGTTCACTCCTTTAGTTACCTTCGACCCTAATGATGATAAGTATTATAGAAAATCCATGGAAGGATGGACTTTTTCCATAAATAGGGATGCACATAACTGATGTATAACACCGTAAGCTTCACTTTGCGCTTCCTACCTAATTTTCACCCATGACAACAATCGAGCCTGAGCTGAACATTTTTTCCCCTCAAAAGTGGCTCCAAGATGTGCCGTGACTTAAATATGATACAGGGTCAAACTTTTGCAGTCCTTTATTTGACAAAATGTAGTGCATCATATGGCTAACAAACAAGCTAATAAACAAGCTAATAAAGAAGTAATTACTAATCGTCCTCTTGCTAGGTGAGAAGACACACTACAAGAACAATGCAGGCTCTGTGTAATAGTTTTCTCCTCACCTCCCATAAAGCTAAGCATGTGTGTCTTCCTATTCTGAGAAGATTTGTTTGTTTACTGAAGCGGCTTGGACTCACTGTTGGGGCTGCATATCATTCTCGTGAGGGTTGAAGGTGATTGTTTACGTTGTCACACTACGTAGACGAAAAATGTATTTCTGACTCCCTTAAATTATTTAAACTGTGTCCCAAACGAACTGTAAAAACCATAACTGATGGACATGTGACACCTTTCACTAAAACCAACATTGAGTAATTCAATTAAAATCAGATTTTTTTTTTTTTTAAACAACAGTTTTGTTTTTGTTTTTGTTTTTTTTAAGGGGACAGGTTTGAAACCTCAGTACCTTACTAACAGTTCACCACATTGACTTTCGCAGGCTTGGATATTGCGTGTGTAACTCAATTAGATTCTACTCCGGTGGTATACAGTCATTCCTAAGATGATGTTTTTTTAAAGTTCAGTATGGTACTGAGCTTCAACAATAAGTCAGTATCCTACAAAATACAGTTGATAGAGAATATCAAACAGCACAATTAATGCATAAAACATATAACCATCTACTTTGCTACAGTTGTGAGTATTTTTTTTAGAAATAAAAGGATTGTTTTGGGTTGAGGGGCATATGGGTGATTTTTTTTAATAATTTAAGATAAGATGAAAAAACATAAAGCAGATGCTTATGTCTGTCAAAGTATTTAATATAAGGAATAATTATAGAATAGATCTGAAAAAAATTATCAATCATTTACTGTTTTCAAAGAGAGGTTTAAATAGAACGTGTTTGTTTAATTACATGACTCATGACGGCATGAAACTTGAGATTAGGTAGAAAATTGTGAATTAGGAGGTGTGTGTATTTCAGTTTTATTTCTGATATATTACATTTACTGTAGGATTTTACTGTCTATTATATACCTATTGTTTTAATATCTTGAGTGAAAACAAGGGGTAGGACTTGACAAGATCTTGAACTTCTTCCTTTTGAACATGTAAACTACACAACCTCCATACTAGATATTGATGTATTTTTTAATTTTATTTTTATTTCATTCTTTCATTTTCCATTTGTATTGTAAATAAATCACATTAAAAAAAAAAAGGTCTGTTCCCCTTTGATACTGATGCTTGGCTAACCTCGTGCTCTAATTTTTCCCGCTGGTGATATTTTTCTATCATCTCGCCGACTTGTGCTGACTCACTGCCTCAGCGTCCCTGCTGGGATGGAGGTAGACTGTTTAAAGCTTCTCTGGAATCAGATGGGTCCCTCATAGGTTGCCCTGGTGTGGAGAAAAATGGTTAACGCTCTAGTGAAGGTTGACTTTTATGTTTTGTGATGCCCCCAAACAAGAATGGAGCATTGACGCCTGCAGCGTTACATAATGGTTCCACAGAGACTGACAAAGAGGCAGTCAGATAGACACAAAGAGCATATGAATGGGAGTAAGTAATTCAACATTCATTGTACCCCACTTTAGAAATCAGAATTTTGAAAAACATTGCATTACTGTGTTTGCCCACTCAGACTCTTACATATTTGTAAGCTGCAAAGACTTAAGTTTCACTTTCTCATGCTGTTATGTCCCGAGCTTGACCACACATGACCCTTCCCTTGACCAAGGCTTTTCTGCTGCCATTTCCATGACTGAAGTTAATACGCATTGCTCATCTTCATTAGCAGGGGTCTTAGACCATAGAAAGCCAAACTAACCTCAAACAGCAAAACAATAATCAAGTTTAATTAATATAAATAGAAGGCTAAATAGATGTAGTTGCAGCAGTCTTTTAAAGCTGTTTCTGACTCCAGCTGACGTGCAGAGCAAAGGAGGAACGCCCACACAGAAGATCTATTCCCTTGCTCGTTGTTGCGATGACTGTTGTCATTAAAATCTGACCCCTGGAATCATGAAGCGAGACCTTGTTGCATTACAATCTATTTTGTGCTACTTCCCCCAAAGGTTTTTTTTTTTTTTTTTTGTCAAAGTTATCGCTTTCCTTTGTTTTTTGTTGTCTTATGACTTACAAGAAGGGAATATTGTAGCGCGTAGGCAAAAGAAGACTGTTTCTTGTTATTCTTTATTTTAGAGCTGGGCTTGATGAACCACTCAGACACACACTATTATTTTGTCTATTTGTCTGTTTATTGGTGTCGCAATCGTAAATCAAATTTAAAAAAGTGAACTCTTTTTGTGTATTCTTATCCGGATTAAGGCTGAGATATATGGAAAAAAATCAAATTGAAGTATTGATTATCAGTGGTAAATGTGAAAGTAAAATTAAAGGTCGAAACCTTTTGAATTAATTCATTTTCATCTGTTAATTATAGACATCATTTTTGAACAGGTTAATTATTTAGTCCGTGTAGCTCTATTACTAAAAGACTGGAAATAGTGATGAAAACAACAATTAGCGTCACATTTATTGTGTTTCTCAAGTCTGATTTAAATCTTAGTATGACTGATTTTAAGTGTGTTTGTCACACACTTACCTAGTTTGAAATCAGAGGCAGGCAAAAACTGTTCAAAAGAGAGATTGAACACAC